>NC_141239.1:19901659-20231659 GCF_054856555.1 Leptonotus elevatus | reverse complement strand
TCTTTTTTTTTGTCCCCCCTTATGAGCGCAAATCCAACGTGGTGCACACTAAGCAGTGTGGAACAGTTCACAATTTACTTTCTGTTAGCAGAAGATCTCACTTACCTTCACTTTCAAAGCCACACAATGAAGGCAAGTCATTATTCCACGTCATGCAGAATCACGGTGTCACAGCAAAACTAAAATCACCACATAACAGCGAACTACATAGCATCACTAATAATTAATAAAACCACGAGACCACTAACAAACGAAATAATTAACACAAAACATGTACTTTAAACACCATTTCAACCCTTAGCGCCGCAAAGCAAGCTGGGATGGGAGCGCCTCCAGACTCCCAGCGACGCTACACCAATATGGCGCCGTCAATGGTTACGGCGCGCATCATGGGATATGCGTCATGTCCTACTAGCGACGCAACATGCAATCATATTGCAACATGTCGAGTAAAGCTTTTCGGGTTTCATGATGACTACTGGCGTTAGCTTCTTAAGGCATCGCTGCGGACCTCAGAATTAAACTGGCTGGAAATCGCAACGTTCACGACAGTGGTGTTTTGTTTCAAACGGGAGCTTAGTTTAACCCGAGGATATTCGATGCTGCAGCTAGCCGACCCCCGCCCCGTCGTCCTCGATACGCATTACGACGGACTTTTCGACTTCATACGGCGGATTGGGGCATCGAGACTTTGAAGGCAAATGTTGACCGTACCGCAAATCCTCTCAAAATAATGGTAGAAGTCTGCAATTAAAACACATCTTGTCCGTTTCGTTTGAAATCCAGTGTGGTGGTGTTTAGAACATGAATAAAGAAATGACTAAGGTTTCATAGCTACTTAGAGCATGAATTGAGCTAATTCACACATAATGTAGAGGGAATAATGACGAGATAAACACTACTCTATCCATATTAGATAAGAATTATGCCACGTCTTACGTCTATCAAATAACTTATTTAGTTAATTTTATAATAGATGTCATTTGATCTTAGAGTAATTCTAAAATCAGAAGATAGTGTTTTCCAACCTGTGAGAGCCAAGGCACTTAACTTTGCATAAGAAACCTCATAGTAAACCAGCAAACAAAAATTTTAAGTTTTCCTACTGAAATAATGATCTTAACACAGTTTAGTCACAAATGTACTTAAGTGTGAAATTTGGGTGTGAAATTACCATAACAAAAGATTATTTACATTATAAAAATGGAAAAATTGTGCACAGACACTTTTTCCACCCTTACGGAATAGCATCATCTTTCCTACCCAAATGTAATCATATTGGCAGAAAACTATAATAAGTTCTAGACTGTGACCTCCAGCTGTGCTCGGTGAGGCCAAGCATTCAACATTCTTCTTCCCCGTTGCTCTGCTTTGGAAACCAGATTCTTTGGATAGATGTTAGAATAACATCCAATAAAAGTTGTGTGTGTGTGTGTTTGTGTGAGCTGTTGTAATTACATTAGCAACAATTAGCATTTTGGTGCATAATAGATGGATTTACACTGTATGATTCAAGTGACAGCACGGTGATGAGTGGTTAACGCATCCGACCATCCCTTTTGGTTGAGGGTTCAAATCATTTATGTTTTCCTCATGCTAGCGTAGGTTTCCTCTGAGCACTCCGGTTACCGCTCACATTCCAAAAACACACATTTTAGGTTCATTGGAGACTCTAAATGATCCTTAGTTGTGAATTAAGTGTGAATGTTTGTTTGTCTACTGTATATTTGCCGGGTCTGAGGTGTACCCAACCTTTCCCCCTCACGTCAGCTGGGATGGCTCAGCTACGAACCTTGTGAGTTTAAGCGGTATAGAAGACGGATGGTTCAAGTGACACTTCTCCGGACAACTGTGTGTGTGTGGGGGGGGGGGGGGGGGGGGAGTAAAATCGGATTGCTCCAGATCGGAATCAGGTCTCTTCCATATGTTGATAAACATCTGAAATGAGTAGGATACCTGCCAGCGTAAACACACACATCAGATATACCCTGACAAAGCCAGCTTGACATAATGCAAACTGATGACATATGCAAACACCCGTGACTACCTACAAAACACAACAACAAAAAATATGCTGTAAATCTACACTACATCATAAACAATTAAGGTCTAAATATGATATATTATTTGCATGTAAATCATTACAGAAACAATAACTGCCATGGCAGCCAGTGGAGAAATGTCACGTGGATGTTTCCCTCATTAAAATGAAAGCCTTTGTAATGTTTAATATTTGTATCACTGCCTAGTGGTGATACTTGCCTGAATTACTTACATGCATTTTGGGTGTCTACGCTTGAGGATATTTAACTTTAAAAATTGAAACAATGGAAAAGACTTATAGCAATGCTGCATGGTGGTATTTACTTGTGATTGTGAGAAATCATTTACATGATGCCTTCACATAAACTATTTATTATTAATAATATCTAGGACTGTGTCTTTATAATTGATTTTTTTTCAGGTAAAATGCAATGCAGATTTTTCAGTTTCAACGTTTAGCACAAAACTTGTATCCCTAGTGTAACTCCATAGTAATCACCCTGTTTCGAGGTAGAAATGTTTGTGTCAACCAATTTTTGTGAGCCAATTTATTTTCCCCAGTCCTATAACAGCATGATAATCCATCATCCATTATATAATAATAATAATATTAATAAAAGTAATAATAATATGATGATGATTGTAATTTGAGCAGATTTGCTATTTCACAAGTGTGTGTCAAACTGGTAGCACTAATCAGAGCCAAGAAGGAGCATTCAACTTCAAACCTCTGTGGTAGTCATTAAATTGGAATTGGGCATATGGATCTGAAGTGCAAATCCAGCACAAGATTCCTCAACGTTTTCAGGATGGTGTCCTTTACATTTCAGTTTAAAGACAGAATATGAAGTAAGAAAGATGAGCAATAATAAGGCGTACATCTATCAGCCAAATAGCCTAATGGCTAAAGACGCAAACAATGTATGAGCTTGACTATCGACTCTGTGATCTAAACTTTCTAACGTGAGTTCACGCAGTTACCCCCCGCTGCCAACAGGTCATCCCGTCCATCCCAGACATGTGATCAAGCAACAACCAGTAAGTGATGTGGACAAAGGGACCACCAACCTTGATACGCACGACCAGTGGGGCTGTCAATCAATCCGCTGATTTCTCAACATGCGACTTCTTTTGCCTGAAAGTATAACACGTACACGTCAACGTGCATCAACTCACCAGCCATACCATTAAGCCCGACTGCATCTCCTAATGCCATACAATTTTGTGGGTGAGCCCAGTGGTAAAGCAACCAAGTGGCTCGCTGTGCATTGGTGTCTTCCATCAGTGTAGTATTTTTATACTTGAAGGCCACCTTGGTTCTTGCATGGTTAGCAGTGTGGAAGTGAATCAAAACCATCTTGACAGTCTTTAACAAGCCACGTCACAACACAACATGTATTGATCTCACCCCTTGTACTTATGATTCTAGTCTACTTTAGCTACACCCTGGTCAATCATCCACACTTCATACTGATGTGTTGTGTGTTTTAATTCTTCCATACAGTTTCAGACACACAGTCATTGAACACCACGCCACACCTGGAAAACTATTTGTACAAAATATAATAAATATACAATTAAATTAAAATAAAATATAATAAATATACATTCTGTTACTATAGTCAAATATACAATTCAATGTAACATATTCAGTCAGTATTAAGCAAATATGAAGTAAAGCTCTTTTATGATATAAAGACGAAATCTTTTATAGTGCAAACCTTGCGTTTACAGTAGATACAGCATGTGCTAATGTGTCAATAGCTAAGTTCGAGCTGGCTAGCTTAAATACAATGTGTAAAAAAATTAACTATTACTAAACAAATTAGCGTTTCAAACTACAACCGTTTAGTATAACGCTCTTCAAATGTAGTAATTATTTACCGAGTGTGCTCTTGAGCAGTTGTAGAATGTTTTAATTGAAACTTTATTTCTCGTTGACGATCGCGTTGCTCTGGCTCGTCTCTCCTCCCGCTCTCGTCTCTACTTCCGTACTGAGCAGCGCTACGTAACATCCGCCCAGCGAACAACATCCGGGTTATAGGGTGAAATCTAAATAACCTAATACATTCGTGAATTTAATCTGATAACATTTTGAAAATTGATGCAAACATTTACAAGTACCACATATAGTATTATCAGAATTTTGGCATAATCCTGAAGCAATCTTTTATACCATTCTTAAAGATTCTGTTAACTTCATGGATCTTCTCAAGCATTCTAATCAACAACATATTTAGAACATGACTGTACTACAAAAGGTTATGGGTCAAGAAAAAATATACAGCAACACTTTTTCAATGGCTAATGTACACAATTCAAGTAGATGGAGGAGATGTGCTTGCAAATAATTTTGGCTCAGCTTTCTTATTTGATGTTTTGTAGCTGTACACGTGTGCGTAATGGAGTGTCCGGTGAACAGGACATCTTTCAGACATTCAATATTTGTCGCACAAATTGGCGTAATTAGACATTTATGTGTGCGGGATTACAACAGAGGTTAACACCCTCCCCTCTGCGGCCACAGTGCACACACAGTGCAACGAGGAAAATGTAAAACACTGGCCACATTTTTCTCCTCGTTTATGCATACTGGGAGAGGAGAAAAACAGCACCACGGTTTATAATTCCCCCGATTTCTCTGGAACGTGCGAGCAAAATGTCAACGAGCGACATAAATTCACATTTAACGGCCTTCCCGGGAGTTGGCCACATCGTCTGGACTTAAGGAACTCTCCGACTTTCATTAAAAGCCGCATTATTCCTCGTTAAAGTAGAACAAGGTCCATCTCACGGAGGCCGCTGCGTTTGTGTGCTGAAATGGGGTAACATCCATTTGAGACCTTGAGCTTCAAAACACGTGTCATGAACCTGAGCGGGGGTTTCAACACTATCTCGGCACACCTTCCCAAATTGTTCCTCTTGTGCAAGTATTGTTCTTGTTTTTTGTGTTGTTAAGTGTGTTTTATGTGGTGTCAGAGTTTGCTTACTAAGGCTTTGTCTACACATACAGAACACGGGTTGGAAAAAAGAAAAAGAAAAATCCGAATGCAGGGTTAGCACATGATTTCACAAGCTGTGGAGCATGCAGCAAAAATACAGGTGGTGCTATAGTTGCTCACACTTTACTGAAATGAAGAGTCTTTTGAAAATTTAAACTGATGGCAAATTAAAGATATCAGCAGTTGTCCGTGAATCAAAATCATATTTGAAAATCCACATAAAAAGAAAATCTTCATCATGGCTAAAATATCTTTAAAATAATTGACCTTGTTGAAAATTAGTCTCCATATCAAAAATATTTTGGATTTAAATAACCAAAAGTGAAAGTAGGCTACAGTAAAGATAAAACTCACTGAGCGGTGTTTGCGAACAAGGCAAATGTTGGTTTTCACAAGGGTTCTCGTTTGATTTAAGGTAGTGTCTCACTGAGCACTGAAGGCTTGCAGGAACGTAGATAATGTTTGATTTCCGTCACAGGTCATTAAAGGTTGCGAATGGTTGCAAAGATTTTCGTCAGGCGGTCACATACAGTTTTTTTGATCATGTTAAAATTTCCCCCAAAAAATCTTGTCTTGTTGTCGAAACTGTCGAAATGTTATCATGTTCAAAATTTCTTGATGAAAACAAAAAGGTTTTGCAACAATTAAAATTGTTAGCGAATGTCTGGTGAACATCTTTGCAACTGTTTACTACCTTTAATGAACCCTAACGAAATACCAACATTTGCTACGTTCCTAAAAACTTCCAAGCCATCGCCTCTCAGTGAGATACTACCTTAAATAAAATGAGATTTAATCTTAATTCCATAATCGTATTGTTGCATAATTGAAGGTAATATTTTGTCCCCCCCGACTTTCACCGGGTGGGAAAATGCTCCAATTTGCCACAATTATCGGCAAGTCTGGGGTCCAAGCGGTGAACAATGCCAGTAGCCAATTTGGATCAGCTATCTGAAGGGCGAAAGTTTAAATAAGTAATCTTCTGGTAACCCATGGCTCACCCAAGTCAACCTCACCTCCCCGTGGTGTACCCTTTAGGGTACTCGCCAACGAGGCTCTGGCTCGGGAGAGGCTCTGGCAAAGCACTCTTGAAATGGCTGCCAAGAAAACTCGATGAGATGATATCTGTTCATCGAGTCACCGAGAGTCGAGCACGACTGACCGGATATCATCATCATAGGCAAATCCTGTTTAAAAGCAGATTGATCAGTCACTAACTGTGATCGGCATATTTCCTTGAAAGAGTAAGTGATTGGCCTATGCCAACCAATGCCTTGTATCACAGAAAACAATCACCTGCAGCTTGTACTTTGCAGTCTGCAGCTAACGAGATACCAGCCTGTATGCAGTGTAGCGTCCGCTCCCTGTACTGTCAGTTTGAAATAATGTCCTGAGTTTTTATACTAAAGGGATGTAAATCTGGATAGATTATTTTTTTCCTCAATGAATCAAAAAAATTAATGACAGATTAATTTAGTTTGTGAGCAGCTCTAAAATTGAAAACGCATTTGATCGGAATCGGTCAATCTCAGCCATGGATTATCAAATTGGAATTGGTGGCATATAACTAAGGGTGAAACAAGTACTCGAGTAAAGGGAGTACCTCGAGTATGAAAAAGGGATTTTTCCTGCCTTGAATACTCATTTGTTTAAGACCAGTGTTGGGAATAACAGCGTTTAAACTAACTGCGGTAGGTAACTCATAAACGGACTAATCTAGCTAATTATTCTCCCCATATTTGAAACGCCGTTATCGTTATTGTATGAGAAATGCGTTGCGTTACAATTTATTTATTAGATTCAAGGCTCGAAGTAAGCTTACAAGACATTGTGCGGTAACTAGCTCTGAAAAATGTCATTTGCGCACAGTTAGAGGCACTTTTTTAGCAAAGAGTCCACGTCCTCGCCTGGAACTGTTTTGACAACTTTGACAAGAGTGACATTAATAAAAAATAACAATTGAGATTTGCCGAAAAACGGCGGCTATGACGAGCATTTGTTGACAATTATGTTCCACCGAGAGCCATATTGCGACTCCACAAGCACCATAACAGCGATAAAGACACCGGTAAGTAATAGGGACGCGGTCGCCTAGTGTAATTAATAGCGCCAACAATTGTATTTCTCTTATTTCATGAGTGCTAAACATGTAAAAAGTGTTGAAAGAAATATGCTAAGTTATATCACCATACTCTCATATTTGAAAGTGTACAAAAGCATATGTTTTTCCAGAGGGATCAAAAGGAAGCTGATGATTCTGAGGAGTTAATATAGTAGCTTATAGGATTAAGCACTGTATATTTTAATAGCATTGGCAATTTCCTTTATCTATTATTGATTATTTTATCCCGCAACAATCATAAAAAAAATGCCTAGGAAATCCTGGAGGGACTGGCTAGGACTGTCTACAAATTACCTATAGATGACATATGTGCCACAAATCACCATCTATCCAGTATTTATTTTATTTATATTATTATTCTTGCTGTAGTAACTGGCAGTAACTGGCAGTGGTTCACTCCAAATTTAATGAATTATTATTATTATTATTATGATGATGATTATTATTATCATTATTATTATCATTATTATTATTATTATTATTATTATCATTATTATTATTATTATTATTATTATTATTATTGTATGATGTGTCATATTATGGAGTGAGGCATTTGTGTGACATAAATACTCACAAAAATAAATGAAAACACCCTATATAGCCTGGACGTAATTTGAATTCCTTGTAAAAAACAAAAAGCAAACAAAAAATAAAATAATAATAATAATATATTTAAAAATAAATACAAATCAAATTGTTTGATATAAAAAAAAACATTTAAGTAGTGAAAATAGTTACGTTGCCTGGTAACGAGTTACTTTTATTATGAAGTAATTCAATTACTACCTCAGTTACTTTTTCAAGCAAGTAATGAATAACTATAACTAATTACTTTTTTAAAGTAACGTTCCCAACACTGTTAAAGACTAGCGTAGCAGACGCACGGGCTACTTTTAATAGCAATGCACTTACAGGGCTGGACACTGCGACAATTTATCCGCAAATACGGCCAAGTTTACAGCCTGTATTGGACTGGTGGTAAAAAGAAAAACTAATATGGTTGCACGGGTGCATTTGAGTGGTGCAACGGCTTATCTTAGAGACCTGATCCGGCTAGCTAGCTTGACTCGTCCTCACGCGACTGTCCACTTCCAACATCAACGCATCCCGAAATTATGTTTAACTGCTAATTAAGGACGTAAAGTCATTGTATGATACGGCACAAATCTAAACATCGACAGCGTTCAGTGAGACGCAAGGTGCATTCAAATGCAGTTGGACATTTCAAACTAAGAGAGAAAACAAGTCCACAATGCATTCACCGTTAATAATTGCAAATATCTAGACAATGTAGGCTTTTATAAAATGCCTTATTTGCCTTATTACTGGTCAGCTGGTCCAAATCCATAAATGCGCAACCCCTACCTATAATAATAATAATAATAATGTCTTATTTTTTTGTTGTACATCCCAACAAAAATATGTTTTATCCGAATACTCGCGTACTCGATAGAATTTTCAATTGAATATTCAAATACTAAAATACTCGATAGCTGCAGCCCTGCATATAACCCTAATCGGAACATCTGTAACCAATACATAAGTTACTGTCTCGTTCTTTGCACCTGGCCAAGTTAATACGGACGTTTGAATATGTATTCTGAGAAAGAGGAGAGGAGTATATGAATCCTTCAGGGAGAGGAAACGGAAGGGGGTGTCACTCTCAGTCCAAAACCTCAAACTTCAAAACATTGCACGCTTTTTAAAAATATGAAAAAATATATCAGTAACGAGATACGAAGAAGCTCCTGGTATTTGCAAGAAAAAGAAAAACAATGCTTTATCTTGCAGAAAGTAAAAAAAAAAATACAAATGAAAGCAAGCAAGAGAGTTGAGGGAAAGTTGGGAGGCGCTGGGGCGTAATTTAAACAGGCGACGGCTGTTGCGCAGACAGGAAATGAGAGCGAGGCTAGTTCCTGAGATGGGACCCAATTGGAGGTTTGGGAGCCCGGCCGGTATCAGAAAAGGGGAGGCTTGTGTGGCC
This sequence comes from Leptonotus elevatus, assembly GCF_054856555.1. NCBI lineage: Eukaryota > Metazoa > Chordata > Actinopteri > Syngnathiformes > Syngnathidae > Leptonotus > Leptonotus elevatus. The sequence goes on along the minus strand of NC_141239.1, from coordinate 20,222,508 downwards.
TCGTTGAGGGGGTAACAGTAAGGTCATTGAGAGCGCAGTTTCCCCTTTTCTGATCATTTGGGGTTTCGGCATCCCAATTCCCACATCCTCGTCCGATTATGCCGGTTGGTTTGATTCAAAGTGTGACATTGAGGCCGGAGCTGAGCGAGACCTCCTGCTGGGGTTGCTTGCATTAGAGCCGCTCCACTCTTATATAAGCTGACTGCTTTGATTTAAAACTTCATCCGATGGAAGGAAGTCAAGCAAGTATTTTTTTTTTATATATTTCATCAAAAACAGGATAAAAATATGCTTACTACAGGTCTGAGAAAGCCTGATGGCACTCGATCTTTTTTCGCCTGCGGTTTTGATTTAAAACAGACACACGCAGTACATAAGTCAGAGCAGCGCCCATGTTAAGCGTTCGTCGGAGGAGCACGCAAGCCTGTTCTGGATTGTGTACCAAGCCTCCATGTTAGGGGAGGAGGAGTGCCAGCCCGCCAGATTACAGCAGCTAATCAGCGTGATTATGCCTGAGAGGGCAGACACTTCAGCTCACTTCGTGTTTATTGGCGCTGGGTGATGTTGGTGGCGGCGGGCGAGCTAGCGTGCAGATGTGCTGCCAAAAAGTGCTGATAAATGAAGCATGTTCGTAGCACTTAACTCACTCGCTGGATGTCTCACCAGCGCACAACTGGAAGGTTTTAGCGTGACAGGAAAATGTGTGGGAATCAAGTTTGAACATAATCCCACTGACGTTTTATAAGAGGGGGAAAACGGTGGCGTACCAACAACTAGGGATGAAGGATTTTGAAAAATAATCTTGATTGCAATTGTGATTTTTAAGGAGAAGTCAATATTGACAATGATATGTTCAATTCACGCCCACTAGTCTAAATATGGTATTTTGTTTAATATTGCATTAGTGGAATATGAGTTAAGGAGCAAAATCCAGCAGTTTTTATCAATATCAGAAGGTGGCCATTGCTGCTGAAAATGACAACAATGTTGCTCAGGTTTCAGGTAACAACCAATCACAGCTCAGCTTCGAAAACAGGTGAGCTGTGATTGGTCGTTGCCTGACAAAATGGCCGTCGCCTGAGATGGATAAAAATGGCTGGATTTTGCTACATAACTCATATTCTACAAATGCAATATTAATCAGAATGTTATGTTTTAACATCTTATTGTCAAGAAATGTTTAAGGTTGACTTCCACTTTAATTTGCAATTATTCGGGTTTTTTTTCAATATTGTCTTTTTCAAACACAAGCAAATAAATGAATCTGTATTACAATAAACAATATCAGACTGAATGTACATAAATGTTTTGCATGTCTCGTAAATGTGACATATCTCTCATCTTGCCAATTAAACATAACCACCATGCGTACCCCTAAATGCCACAACATATGTAAGGGGATACATCACAATCGTATCAGAGTTTTTCTCGGCTCATTTACAAATCAATGTATTTAAGTTGGGCAGTCTTAACGAGTGGCGAGGTAAGATGGCCGCCAGTGGATTCACTTCTCGTGACAGCAAGTAAGCAGCATTGTTAGTCCATCATATACTGTATAAGTCTATGGTCAACTTTGTAAGCTGCTGGGGTTTGAATGATTATGTGTTTCTGGTCATGAGTTTAATGCGGAATGAAAGAAACTATCGTCGCCATTTTGACTGTTATGAGGTCGGACCTCCGCCCAACAAAGAGTGACATTGCTCATGAAGAATACGTCATAGAATGTGATTGCACAGTTCGTTTCGAACCGGGAAGTACAGCGGTCAAAGACGGCCTGTCCAGACCCATTTTCTTTCTTTCAAGAACGTGGGTGTGGCTTGCCAGGCTAAGATAAGAAAAGGAAAGGTCATTTGTTTAACATTTTTGTTTTATTGGCCCCTGTATGTACAGTAGGTTTGCCGTTTTTTAGGAATGACAATATGATATACATTATTTTTGTGGGCCCCTAAGTAGTAGGCAGAGCTGGTTGACAGCCATTGTTGAACCCCACATATCTTGTCGCATCTCCGTGCCAAAACAAACATATTACTTTGATGAAATCTTGCGGCATTTGTAGGCAATTTTAAACATTTTAAGGGAGGCGTCAATTACTCACTTGTTTTCGCTATTCACAGCAGGGCTTTGTCCCTTTCCCGCTGCAAAAGGAGGAACACTGTACATACGAAACAACAATTCAGTCTTCTATGAACCTAACACACATATTTATGGCCTTTCTGAGTACCCTCAGATAACCCAACATTAGCACGGGAAGAACTAAACCCAGGAAGGACGTTCAAACCCAGAACCTCAGGCATACGTGCAAACCACTAGCTCACCATACTCCTCCAATCTGTGCTCAAGTGAATTAATTTCCCCTGTAAAAACAGCATGGCACTCCCTACACGACTCAGTGAAGTATTGGTGGTGAAATGCAAGGCCACATCCAGCAGCCCACCCCGCCGCTCCCTCGGCGCGCAGGCAAGAAAAACAGCCACGTAAGTCCTTCCAGGCCTCCTATTATAAACAGGTGTCACTTTGGTGATAAAATATGACACGTTAATTGGCCGGCGAGATGCTTTGTCGAAGCAGATTAACACATCATCGCGCCAGATTTATTTTTATTGTGCCAGCATCATTTGGAGCGGAGGTCGCCAATGTCAGTAAAGTGGTAGCATCGGACCCTTTCCCGGGGGGCCCGCACAGTGGACCTTCATGTCTCACTTTGCTGGATGCTGTGTTGACAGATGATATCTGCACCATGCTGCAACCTCTTGATGGATTTTTTTTTAACTTGATGTTGCGAAAGTACCACAGAGTTGTGTAACCCGATGAAGCAATCCAATAATGAGTTACGCTTATTATGTTGGAGAAATGATATTCTTCTGCATGTATTTGTCATTGTTTTAAAATGAATTTAAAGGAGCACAAGACTCGAGCACCGAGTGTCAGTAATACACAATATGCACTGGCAGGACACTTTATTAGGTACAGATAACATCCATTACAAAAGCTTTATCAAAAAAGTCATTTTTTTTCAAATGGATTACTCCATTTTGACTATAATAGATAGATGTTGTAATCGTAAAAAGCGGCCAGAGCAGGGTGCATCTCGCCTCTCACCTAATGTCTGATGGAATTAGCTCCAGCTCCGCCACGACTAGGGAGTCCTCGAGTAATTTGAGTACCTCGATAAAAAAGAAAAGAAAAATGCGGTTGAGACTCAAGCTAGCCGTAGCAATGTTATGCTTGACTCTAAATATGCCACCATTGTAGTGAGAAAGGCAACTTCAAAATAACATCATCCCAAATACGGTAATTAGCGGACATCAGTACCTTTGCAGGCTTTTATTTTGAATTTGTTGTAGTAGTCGTAGCGGCTGACTTGACTCGTCTTCATGCTGGAAGTTAGATACACAGTAAATTTGATTCTATTTAGAGTGGGGCCAGGTAGACTCCGTTTTAGAGTGATATTTACACTTGGAAGAGCGTAAGATAATGAACTGGAAAAAAATAAAATAAAAGTCACTGAAGGGTTGAGGAACAAGCTCACGACCTTCAGCTTGGGAGACAACCTATCTACTCGCTGAACCACGCAGCTCCTGATGTGTGATAGTGTATCGCTCGTGTCAGCGGGAATCTTCTGAACTGTCTCGGACATAGCAAAAAAGTAGGAGGGGCATAGCTCAGGTGGTAGTGTGGCACTTTCCCAAGCTGACGGTCGTGATTTCGTTCCTCATCCCTTGAGTGCCTTTGTTTTCAATTCTTTATTTTACTCTCGTCTAAAATTTAGTCTATTTGGTCCCACTCTAAATGGAGTCAAATTGACTCTAAAGACTCAAAATTACTCTACAGAATGCACTGTGTAGTTGGAGTTTAAAGTTGAAATTGTCATCACAAACTGTTGCTATCAACATCAACACAACGTCATTCTGAAATCATGGTCAAATCGCTAAGGATGAAAAAAACACACAAATTAATTATGCTGACATTGTAGAATTATTATTATAATTGTTCCAAGTGTTAGCGGCTAGCATCTAGTATAGCTTTTCAAAAGCAGTTCATAAGGCTAAATTGACAGTCTGACATGGTTGCAATGCCTAGTGATCAATTATTTTTAACAAGCCAGGCTAACTCTAATGATGCCGTTTTAGTTGGCAAAATCACTGTGTTTGTCGTCTCATAGACCAAAATCTCCCTTCATAATGTAACTAGAAGAGAAAAGACAGTTTGCTGCTCTGCACAGTTTAAATTTAGGAGGACAAAAATAGCCAATAGGTCTCTCATTATTGAGCAAAATTTTATTTTCACTAGTGTATTTATAATTGTTCTTTCATCCAAGCAAAATATATAGACTTTTGATTATATACGAATACTTAATTATTCAACTGAATTTTTAGTAGGACTTCGGGTACCGAAATATTGGATAGTTACAGCCCTACGCACGACCCGAATGAGGATAAGGCAATAAAGAAAATGCATGGCTGGAATGTGGATAGTTGGCGACGTTGAACAGTTGGGTCAAAAATAGCCCAACTGTGGGTCAAACTGTGGGGACAAAATGCTAATTGACTGTTTTTTCTTCTTCTTTTTCTTCTTCTTCTTTTCTTTTTCTTCTTGTTCTTCTTCTTCTTCTTCACAAAACAACCCAAAAAAATTGATTGTTTTGGGTGAAAAAAAAGGGTATAAAGTCACCTTAAGGTCATATAAATTTATTTCACTTATTTATTATTATTATTATTTTTAATTATTATTATTATTATTATTATACACAGTCTTTGCTGGTGTTCCTTTTGTCCATCAGCCGGGTGCAAACCATGCACCTAGGGCGTCATCACTCAAGTCAATTATTCTGTTCATATACTAAGCACCTTTCTGGGGATTCGCACAGATCCCAGCATGCAGATCGTTTGAATCTCTGTCATAGTAGCTCTCTCTCTGATACTTTCATGATGTTTTCTACCATACCCTTCTTCACTGTACCAAGTGCACCAACAACCACAGGGATCATTACGGTTATTACATATGCCACGTTCTCTGTATTAGTAGTAGTAGTTCTAGCTCTTTGTACTTGCTTTTCTTTTCCATTTCTTTCAGTGCGATGTCACATCAATCAGTTTGCAGGTGGAATTCACTGAATCTTTAACGATGATGTCTGGCCTGTTTGCTGTTATAGTTCTATCAGTATTGACTGGCATGTCCCACATGATGGTGATGTTGTTATCTTTATTATGCATCACTGTCTCTGGCTCGTGTTTGTACCATTTGTCTGGAATCTCTACATCATGGTCTCCACCAATGGAGATATGCTGCAGCATTAATGTGCCTGGAGATGTTCTCAGTTTTGGCTAGTACTTCACATTCAGATAGAATATGGTCCAATGTCTCTTCATGTTGTAAGCACATTCTGCATTTGCTCTCCACTTGCTGGCCACATATTACTTTCTGATAGTTTCTGGTGTTTATAGCCTGGTCTTGAGCTGCTGCTACAAGTAGTCCCTCTGTTTCTCTTTTTAAATTACTTGACAACTATTTGTTGGTAGTAGGGCTGGGCGATAAATCGATTTATAAAAATCAATTAAAGTGTTTTGTTGTGGACGATTAAAAAAATTATAACATCGATGTTCCCACCCCCGTGGCTTTCGCCCCATGGGTTTCCATAGCTTTAGCTCTGCCACTCGTGTCCTCACACACTCCATATGGGAGGAACTCAACAACAGCAAACAAACTCCCGCTAAAAAAAAAAACCCTACCAGTTTACTATGTTAACGTGGAGGTGTGATTTACACACAAAAATGCACGTATGACAATAAAGGGGCACAATAAGAGCGATCACCAAAGCGGAAACGTCGCACCTCGCTAATGATATGGCACCCATGTACACAGGGAGGAAGAGTCGATTTCACTACTTGCTAAAAATGGGAGAACCCAGGTATGTGCTACTGCTACCTAGCCGCAAGTATATTGCTCAAGTTGCCCCACGCCATTTGTTTAGGCAGTGGTTATTTTGCCGTGACTGGCAACACAAATGCTAGCGATATTTTTGCTCTGAACGGCTCCAATATTGGTGAATCGCCGGAGCGAGGAAATATTTAGCCTGCTGTAAATTGGATATTTTATCCTGTTTGCTTGTGAAAAGCACAAATGTGCACGTTTCTGTCGCTGCGTGGTCGCAACATGTGCGCTATCTCGTCAAGACGGACTCGCCTTGTAAGCACTTACCGGTATGAAAGAAAAGCTTACTTTCACTCGCCATGCCCGTGATGCTTATCAGCCTCTGTGTCGTCTGCGACATAAAATCCTTAAGAAATGTAGTATAGTGGGCTGGTAATGCTGATAACAGCCTATTTTCAGTGACAAAACTAATTGAAAAGTGAAAGGAGATCTATAGGATGGGGTGAACTTGGTGAAGCGCACTAATATAAATTAAATATAATATTACGGCAGGCCAAGACTTTCTTACTCCGCAGACTGGCCAATCAAATAACGCCAAAAGGAAATTTGCCAGTCATGGCAAAACAGCCACCTCAATTTACATAACATTACTTGTACTTGTAAAATCAGCAGACAGTTGGAGGGGATGACAAGCTCAGACCTCGGTTCCTACATTAAAGCCAAAATGTTATGTCATATTGAGGGACACAAGTAGCTTTTAAAACAAAGTTGGCAAAAAATGTTTTACTTTTCTACTTTATCAACACATAGATTTACATTTCCAGAAGTATTTGATTCAATGTAGAAGTTTTGTACATTGATTCCAAAAGAAGAAATATGGTTACTTTTGTTAAGTGATAAAATAAAAGCAAAACTTTTTAAGTTCTTGGTTTATGTAAAAAAAAAAATAATAATAATAATAAAAAGGACTTAAACACGTATTTCAGGGTTTTAGCATTATTATTATTATTATTATTATTATTATTATTATTATTATTATTATTATTAGTAGTAGTAGTAGTAGTAGTAGTAGTAGTAGTAGTATTATTATTGAGAATTTCTGGGTCACAGAGGACATATGGAATATCGGCTTTTTATTGTTTGTATAGCTACAAAGTGCTGTGGGTTGGGGATAAATCCTGCATCCAAGTCAAAAGGTAAGCAGAGCTGCGTTTTATTGGACGCATAGATGACCACTAGCTAAACACGTATAATATGTTTACTTTAAATGTTTGGGGCAGTTTTTTTTTTAACTTCTTCTTCCCTCATTATCGCCATTCTAGGTTTCCCTGTAACTTTTCGATGGATAATTACAAGCCATTCTATGTCACCGATTTCATAAAAAGCCATATTGTGTATGCTTAGTCAGACGGCAATTGCAGAAGATACCATAAATGTGTTTTAAATGATTATTGTGTAGCACGCAGCTGTAGGTCACCCGACATGACGGCGCACTACAAACTGAAAGTATGAAGAGCCTTCATGGTGCACCACAGAGCGGGGGAGCTGACATGTAGTGGTCTCCATAGGCCTGTGCAGGCTGTGTTTATGGACACACCCGGCACTTACCGTCTGTTTCTTATAAAGGCTATCAAACGGGGGGAGCACCTGTTTCCGACACTTCCAATACACACACACATGTTGTGCTGCTGTGTTCAAAGAGCCCTCGCAGGAAAGCGAACACAAACGGGACCACTTTTGGAGCCACGGGAGCAAAGTGAATATAGCTATATGGATTAATCAGGTCTGTCATTTATACAGCAGTTGCTTATTTTTTCTCCAAAATGTCTTGTGATAAGGTTTTCGGCTTTCTGTTTCTGTTTCTGAACAAAAACACATTAACTTTGTTATCAATGACAATGTCAGTGATCGGCAGTCAATATTGTGCTTGTGACAGGGGATGAGGTGAATGTGATAAGGATGAGAGGGAAAATATTTTCAGGAAGGCATTCATTTACTATGTTTTTTTTTTGTTTGGCAAATATGGCTGCATGAATAGATATGAGTTGTGAAAACATACGTGTGAACATGTGATAAGTTCAAAGCCCATATTGGAGGAAGTGGATAGAGCTGTTATCTGCAGTGATGTTACTAACAGATGAGGAACACAAACAGGTGATTCAATCTGTGTTCATGTGTACTTAAAAAAAAAAAATACAATGTAAGCTTGTTTACTAAATGCTATGTAAATGCTATGGAAGCGCTAAGGTTGAACACAAGCTGTTCTGATATGCAAGTTGATCTTGAATTTGCACTCTTATTCAAAAGTTTGGGGTCACTTAGAAATATTATTTTCCAATTAACATTTTATATTTCAATGAAAATAAATTTGGCAGAAAGACTAGATGCTAGTCAATGCTTTTCTTTTTAAGTTTTTTAAGTATTTGTTATTTATCCAATAGGTAATATACAACTCATAAAATCTGTTTCATGGTCAAACTCCTGGCTTCATAAAACATTTTTAACATCCTTGTCACGCAAGTATGAAAACAAGTAAACCGCTGTTGATGGTAAAACGTTCAGTTGCATATTCACCCTTAACTTTGATGACGCATGGAGCACAAATGTGAACATCTGCTGGTGTCTGGATGATGTGTCTCTTTACTTCAAGACCAAAAAAATAAGATGCTACAAATGCACATTTTGCTCTCCTTGCTAATTTTTTGGACACATTTCAGTAAGATGGGCCAATGTGCGAAAATGTATTGCAACCCGTGGTGTTTTTCCTTTTTCTTTTTCCTTTTTTAAAACTTACTGATAGCATCAGTGATAGCCAAGAAAAAAAAAATCATTTCACCTTTAAATGTGAAGTCAAGCACGACATCACTTGGATTTCTGAACTAGTTTTATGTTGTTTATGTTGTATACTAACTACTAAAATGGGGTACACAACACATACCAATTATCAGGATACATTTGAGCTGTCAATCAAAGTAAGCAAAGGCCCCATTCTTAGATGCCTCTAGAAGATTATTTTCAGTGCCTGACCTGTGGTAGGCGCTGTGTTAAGAGTGAATTTTCTCTCCCTCACCCGTAAAACGTAAAAATGTAACTTGTTCATCAAATCCGTATGTATTTATCATTAGTCTGTGTTCAGTAAGAATTAATCAGAAGCTTGCACTGTTGCAGGACCATAAGATGTCTCACAAGTCAAACGCTACAGTAAAAATGATTTGGAGAAGAGTTGGCGATAGCATTTCCTCAATTGGCATTCTTGTCCGTTCTTAGGTCTTTGTGATGTCTTGAAACGTCATCAGTCGCAATACCCAGATGTTGTTCTTGTCTGATAGCTTTTTAAATCAAGGATGCATTGTTTGATTACTTGTGAAGACTTGGCGGGGAAAATATCCCAAGATTTAGCAGCAGTTCGTGCTATTATCAAAATAGCCAGGGCTGGACTGGCAATCTGGCATATAAGGGTAGATGCCCGGTGGGCCGGTATCTTTTGGGGCCGATGTGGTGCTATTCAATTATTATTTTCCTCCATTTTTGAGGGGGCAGCCCATTAATCCATTTACAATATAGAGAGCAAACTGAACCAATAAACATCAGTGGTAGCGCTACGTGGTAGCCAAGGGTAGTCAGAAATTGGGCTGGGCCTGCGGGCCTAATTCAAAAGGGCAGGGCCGATTATTTGTGCCAGTCCAGCCCTGAAAATAGCTAATGCGACATGTCTGTAAAATAAAATCTAGTCACGTGATGGAACTGTGAAGAATGAGGGAAATATGTGGGGTAGTTCACAAGTACAAAGCTGTTCCAATTCCAAAGCGACAAGCGTCCTTAGGAAGAACGTTCTTGCAAATGTTCTGGGGAAGATCGTATGACACCATGCTCTGCATTCTAGACATTGAGAAACAGCTAATGTTGTTGACAGATAAGCTAACCGTTAGCCTAAATGTCTATTCTTCTTACTACTTCTTTGTTCAAAGCGCCCTCGCAGGAGAGCGTCTTCTCCTAAAATATTACAGTTACTAAACATGTGTACGCCGCTTAAATATTTGTCTGCCTGGGCTTTCAACTTTAGAGGTTAACCTGAATGCGACACCATGTCTCCAAATGTAATAATCTTTCACGCTGAGAGTTCACAGAATTTTCCAGTAGTTCTCTTGTGTTCTGTACATCCCCCCCAACCCACCAGGAGGAGTCACTGGCCGGTTATCCTCCCATAAAACTGACTTGCAAGACCCCCCCCCCCCCCCCCTTCCTCCCTTTCAACTCAAATAAATGTATAGTACATTCGCTACACCGCAACCGGACTTAAAGATGACTCAGCAGTTTTTTAGTGACAGTGGGAAGGTCGCGCCCAGGTGATGCGTGCGTATCATTCTCTTCGCTTTGTGTCGGTCGACCTCGCTATGTGTCACAGTCTGAGCGCGACACGCCGCGCCGCAACAGAACTGGAACCTTGTCACGGCGGCGGCAAAATAGGCGCTTAGCGATGTCATGTCAGCAGACCGCATTGTTTTCTCGTGTCATCTGGATGTCATCAGCTCTTTACTCGCTTTTCTCACTCGGCACCGCACAGGGTTAACGGCATGAGTGGCCCTGTGGACAATTACATGCACCGCGCACACACACTTGCACTCAGAAACATTCAGACAAACTCACATTAAGGCCGCTACCTCCATCCTCCTCTCCCCGGCCCGAGTAATGAAAACAAGATGTTTCACGCTCCTACCATGGTAGGAGTGCAGTGAGCTCCCTCCTCCGCCTCCTGACCGCAGATCCTCTATAAATACTCTTACGACTTTCTTAAATATGTGACAAAAATACATTTACGGAGAGTTTATGGGCACACATGCGGTCTGACTGAGGTGCACAAGTGACAATGAGCTCCGAGGCCAAGCGAGGTGGTCTCTGACGGGGGCATACCTCTTGTGTACTGAAGGTAATCTGAGTGTTTCAATAAAAGAACACAAATCTGCCGCCCACATGCTCCACCTGATCTTCATGTCTCAATTTGTAACTAATCTGCTCACAATTGGCCACCAAATTACAGTATAAACACATCAGATAATGATCTTGTTTACAGCAAAAAGAAGGAAAAAAAACACACCCTCCCCCTCGTGGAAGCCATAGTCCGTAGCTTCCTATTTGCCAGTTGGCAGCTTCTATTTGGATTGGCAGCTAAGTCAGCTTTCAGTTTGTGGTGAATGTGTGTGTGTGTCCACCAGTCTACTTTAAATCAATCGAAGTCCACCATAAATGCAATAAAACTTGTCATTCTGATTCAGTGTCGTGTTGACACAGGCTTGTCAACAATAACAACTACAAGCTGGAGGGGGGCACAGTTTTTCATCAGTGCTACTGGGGAGCCACATAGGAGTCCTAACCAAATGTATGGCGAAAATGCGGTTTTAAATATGGACAAAATATGCGCGCTTAATATAGTTCATTTTTCAATGCATGTGTAAAAAAGGCTTTGAAGCAAAATAACCACATACTGTTATGTTTTTGTTTCTGTTTTGTCCACTGCAAAGGACACTCTTGCATAAAAATGACTATTCAAGGACGGCATAAAATTGCTGGACAAGAAACCAAACCAACATGAAGTGCAAGAACCAAATTTTGTACACGTTTCAAATATCAACTTGCTAAAAATGTTAATACTGTATTATTCAAATACGGACTGTTCTGCATATCATTCCAAATCCGCAATTTTTTTCACGTTGAAGGATAGGGGAGTATAATATCTGGTATTAGCGCAACTAAGCTATAAGCTACGGTGATATTACAACTTAAAAGTACAGTCGGCCCCTCTATGATCACAGTTTGGCATCCGTCGATTTGCATAATTGTTTTTAATATTTTTTTATATTTTTGATTTTCCTCAGTTTTCCCCTCCCACATTTTTCAGGGAAAACATTGAATGTGCAAATTTTTGCGTTTGTAAATAAATTAATAAACACGTGTTATTTTCAACATCATCATCATCATCATCATCATCATAATACTACTACTACTACTACTACTACTAATAATAATAATACATTTTCTGAACTGCTTATTCCTCACAAAGGTTGCGGGGGGGCGCTCGAGCCTATCCCAGCTGGCAGTAGGCGTGGTACACCCTGAAACGGTTGCCAGCCAATCGCAGGGCACAAAGAGACTAACAATCATTTACACTCACAATCACTCCTAAGGACAATTCAGAGTGTTCAATTAACCTGCCGCTCATGTCTTTGGAATGTGGGAGGAAACCAGAGTGCTTGAGAAAACCCATGCAGGCACAGGGGAAACCACCCAGGAAGGCCGAAGCCCAGACTCGATTTCATGTCCTTTGCACTGGGAGGCGGTAATTATTAATTAATAAAAATAGATTTTTATTATTATTATTATTATTATTATATAAATATAACAATAATATTAATAAAAATGGTAATAATAATAATAATAATAATAATAATAATAATAATTATTATTATTATTATTATTATTATTATTATTATTATTATTATTAAGTAAACTTACTTTGTTATCCCTGGTCAGGTTTACTCTTTGGTTTTACAATGTACTGACCTTTAACACTTAACGAAGGGAAAAAGAACCAGCTTGTTGAATCATTCAGTGTGTGCTGTATTCCAGATGAGCAACACAGCACACATCGATAATCAGCTCCTCCCCTTGTAGTTTCAACACTAACCTATGAGAGGCAGCACAGGGCATCAAAACTGCTGGAAAATAAAACAAAAAAAGATCATTAGTAGTAGAAGAAGAAATTGACTATGTTTACATCTAGGCAATAACCCTTTTAAAACTTGAATTTTGGCAATATTCAGGTTTTGTAAGGCCATGTAAACACGCGCAAAAACCTGAATATGCTCTTAGCCCTGGGTTACTCCTTTCATAACCGGAATTCACGACTTGTATGCACAGCTCCAACCTACTTGCTAAAGGCACCTCCCTTGAACACATTGATTTCTCCACTGGGTTTTCACATTATTTTGTGTTTCTACGGCGAAAACGCCACAGCTTGTGCCTATATACACAAACAGTAAATGCAAGTGTAAAAGTCCGTGCGTGGAATACTCAAGCCGTTGTCAACAAACATGACTTCTGGAGCGAGGAGGAAACCGACTACTTTATTTAGCGTGGTGAGTGACATAAATGTGTCTTTTATTGAACATATAGTAAGTTAAAAGCGGAAATGACATTATTTACGTAATAACGTTGCCCGCGCGTCCGAACGGGTTATTCCAATCGAGCACAATTGACCACGTAAACGGGAATAACTCTTTCCGCCACGCATGTAAACGTGTTAAATCGATTATTTCAGAAACCGGAATTCTGACCTTAACCCGAATATTGACTCCTTGCAAACGTAGTCATAGAAGATTAAGCTAACTGTTGATTTCAATAGCTAACTGGCTTCACACCACCCACATCAAAGGATAATCTTTCAGAGACTTCTAATAATTGGGCCTTTGCTGACATAAAAAAAAAGGAGCAAAAATTGGTATGTGTCATGGTTACAAACTCTATAGCACACCTGCGCTCACTGTAAGAGTATCCTTCTGTTTATCACCGCAGTGGGTTAAAAGCCAAGGTGGAACCTAGTATTTGTAAAAAGCAACATGACATTGATAGAGTAGAGCGTAGCACAGGTGTAGCCAACGTTGTGGCCCTGAGAGTCCAACAGCGGAGAATACAATCCAAACAAACATGACTACCGTGTAACACGTTGCAGTGTGTAGCCTTACACAGGCGCAGGGAGCCGTGTCGTCTTTTATTGCAATTCTAAAGTCGAGCGGCCTTCCTCAATCCCGAGAGGAGGTGCGCGACCCCGTGAGAACACTCTCTACCTGTTGGAGGAAACCTGGCTTTGTAATTAAAGCAGTGTTATTGCGCTAGTCTAACACATGATGCTGAAAACAGACTCCAGGGCGGCTAATATATGCACGACGGGAAGCAGCTACACTTTTTGCGAATACTAAATTATGTAGATTACAACGTAGTCAAATTGACATGAGTGCACTTGCGCAGTTATATCTTAATGATTTATTATGTAAAATTGACTTTTTAATAGTTGGGTCTTTGGAGTGCCTGCCCACCAATCAAGTGTGAAATTAAGTAACTTTTTTTTGTCTGTCTACTGATGAAAATGTGCCAATATATCTAATTTTGCAATAACTGCCCCTGCACTGAGTTTCTCCTTCCGTTTTGGAACATGATTATCAAGACTAGATAAAGTTCCACAGCTATTGACACTATCATTGAAAAAACCCCACATCCCTCCTGGGTGCAAGATCTCTGCTATCACTTCATTGACAAAAGGTAAGCAGAGCTGCATGCTGTTGGTTGTGTAATTTGCATTAGAAAACTGTTAGCTTCTGTATATTGTCGGTACACAGTGCTGCCTAATTATTATTTATTTTATTATTAAGACAACTGGGAACAGTTTAAATTGTGAAAAAAAATTCTCCGTTATCTTCTGTATTGACAGTTGACAGACTATAATATAGACTGGAGATATTTTGACAAGGCATGTTTGCGTACCGGGTCTGAAAAAACGTACAACCCTCGTTTTGACTTTGTGTAGATATGAAAGTATCAATTGTGTGACTATTTGTCTCCACGTCGCAAATGAAAGTATATGTTTTACATGAAATTCAGTATAATGAGCAGATTCGACCCCAGGTGTGTGCAGTAATCATGAGTGTGCGTGTGAATGCATGCCTGTCTGTCCCTTTGTGAGCACTCGTGTGTGACGTGTGCCGTGATTGACAGTGTTGTTTTGAAAGCTGTTTCTACACACTTTAGGTCAAGCGAGCATCTCCATTAGCTCATTGTGGCCATCAGCGCTTCTTGACATGTTAGAGCCCCCGAGCCCACTTGCGTTTTAGTCGTTGGTCTCCATCACCGCTTCGCTATGTGTAACAGGCAATTATCCACATTGTCACGTTTGCGTTCACACCTGTGACACAGAGGTCACGGAGGTCTGGCGTAACGCAAATCGTGAGCCCCTACTCGCATTGAAAGTCTTCCAGAGTGGGACGCAAAATGCAGGGAGCAGCCAGTTTGGTGGGATTCTGTATCGTGAATATCAATTTCTCAATATCCCTGTTAATTACGCGTAATGGTCAGACGGAGGTGGGAGAGGCTAAAAAGGCTTCAAAATGCATTTACATATTTTTTAAAGGGAAACATAATGAAAAATTCCCTTTTTGGTAGTTTGTATGCAAAGAGTTGGGTCGCTGGATTACCTGCCCACCAATAAAGTATGAAATTAAACAAGTAGATTAGTATATGGTTAATGTTTTCTTTTTTTGCAGTCTGGACGGCGAAGGGTAAATATTTTCTTGTGTGGAGGGAATCCCAAAGTCTCCAGCAGTCTCCAATAACATAAGATTAGTTGGTTGTTTTTTTTAAATAGCGAGATGTGTCGTTGAATAAAGCGACAAAAGTCAGTTTACCAGTACTGATTAGCCGATTGTTTTGTCGTATGTCCTAGCACATCATCACTGTAACAAAATCCATACTTTGCATTTGTATAAGACAGAAGCAACCATATTAAGCAGTGTATGACAGGTGTGTAGTAATTTTAAACATTTGTGTATTTTGAGCAAAGAATGGTCGACATTTTATGAAGATATGGAAACTTTTAATTGTGCAGAACCTTATAGCTACACTAGACACTTGCAATGTATGGTGACATTTTGTATAAAAGATGACAAAATATGTGTCATTGGAAATAAATAGAATTTTGATTTGTTTTTGGAAGGAATCTTAGTGGTGAAAATGTTGAATTTTTGGGCAAGTTAAAAATTGTTCGCATGGTGAACTGAATGAGCAGAATGTTTTGAATTTCAAATTGAAACTATCTGAATCTGTTATGTTGAAAGGCCCACTGGAAGTGAATGGGGAATTTTTGGTTGAATATGTAAAATTTTTGGGAAAACTGAATTTTTAGAATGAGAAAAATAATAGCATGCAAGATGTGAATTTTTGAAATGTGATGAAGTGAATGAATTATTTGGAAGTAGATGCACATCAAAATAATGGGCAGAAGAAAAATAGGAATACCGGTAATTTTTGTATAAATGCTTTCAGCATTCAGTTAGAATGCAATAAATAGAGAATATCTCATTATATTGTATACTGTTATATTTGTTTGTTGTAATTTTGGGGTTTGTGGATGCGTATGACGCTTCAGCAAGTATTGCTCAAAAATAGTCACATTAAAACCTAATAGACTTCTATCTATCCATTTCATTATGTATGTAAAATATTCCAAAATATCATACAAAATATTCCAAATTTAGCTGCTAAAATGACATTTCATTATAAATTATAATTACATGATTAAAGAGGCCGTTTGTGCGCTTTTGTTTTGCTTAGCAACAGGGTTCAAGTAGATTCAGAATTATATTTGTGAGTAAATAGCATCTATGAGCTGCGATACTAAACTAATTTGCAGTAATGTGTTTATTTTCCCGAAGCATCTATTTTTCTTCAGGGGACGATGTCCCACATCTTCTGACCGACAGTAAATACTGCAGATTCATCCAACTGGCGTAAGCACAAGGTAGCCTACTGTACTATGTATCACACCTGCATTCATTGTTGAGGTGCCCATGTGTTTATTACCGTGACGGGTCGTACGCAGAAGTGGAATTTAGTGCTTGTATAACAAACGTGACATTGATTGAAAGTAGAGAGTCACCGTATCAACTTTCACAACAGCTCAGTGCCGCTTGCCCCCCCCCCCCCCCGACCCCCACCCACTCCCAAGTGACAATAAACAAGGGGAAACTTCACTTATACCACCATACGATGGGAAAATATAAGCAATAAAATATTCTAGATTGTTGCCAGAGGTTAACTCCACGTTCCCAATGTGTAAATTTCATGTATCCCAATGAAATAGAACAGGCCTGGAAGGCAACACGTGAAGGTGTTATTTGAATGCATAATATGAAAGGTGCTGAATGATGCTTACAAGGATGGATGTCAAGACTGAACACTCGCCGCCAATCACCATGGCAATATTTCATAACAAAAAAAAGAATGTTAGTGGAGGAAGCCAATGTAGTATGAATGGCGGAGTTGAAACACCTTAATGGCTCTCAGAGCAGCAACTTGGCAACGTCGGGGAATTATGAGTAATGCCCATCGCCAGGCCGCTGGTTCATTTAAGAGACAAGCAATAAACGGCTCAAACGAGGGAAACTTTTGGGATTTAAACAAGGTAGGAACTCCATTTCTTTTGGTTTGGGGGGTCCCAGAATGGAAATAATAAATAATGAAAATAGCCAGTGTTTTGTGGTTTTGCATTTAATGTGGCATAAATGGACCAAGGCCAGAGCAATGGTGGCACGACATAACCAAATCCAGATTTGTGCTTACAAGTTCATAGTTGTCTCTTTGATTTTAAGTCAAATGATGTCCTTCTTCTTGCCTGCAGCTATTGAAAAGTCCCAACCTGCACAGTAAATTTAATAAATTTTACTCTTAAAAAAAAGACAGTTTAAAGAGAGTAAACTTTACACTTGAAAGAGAGAGAAAAAATCACTCAAGGGTTGAGGAACAATCACAGACGGTCTTGGGAGACAGCCAATCTACCCGCAGAGGCATGCCACTCCTACTGAGTACCAGTATATTGCTGGTGTCAGGTGGAAGCTTCGTAACTCCAAGACCATTTTTTGTCTCCTTTTGGACACATCAGCAATATATTAACAAACACTAGGTGTGGCAAAGCTCAAGCGGTAGAGTGGTTGTCTCCCATGCTGAAGGTTGTGGGTTTGTTCCATTGAGTGATTTAATTATTATTTTTTAAATAATATTTTACTCTCTTCAAAGTGTAAAGTTTACTCTTTTTAGAGTAAAACTTGCTCTACGAAATTTACATTACAATTCACTTCTTGGCTACCCTGATTATTTCAACCAGAGCAAGTGGAGACCGCTGAAAAAAATAGGAGTAACACGTGAACAACCGGATGTTACTGAACAATTACTTTGAACTCTGTCACTCACCTTAGGTTTAATTTTCTATGACTACATTTACATGCTGTCAATAACTCTTTCAAAACCGTTTGAAAGGAAACGTAAACACACGCAAAAACTCAAATATGCTTGTATTTGTGTTTTCAAAAACCCGAATAAGACCCTTCGGTTCCACTTTTTCTAACTCGAATATCTGTTCTTATAAACACAGTCGGAATAACTTGTTTGAACGGAACATTTGTACCTGTGTCCTTTGCATGCTCTATTCGCAACAAATGGGTGTATTCAGACCAGAAAAGTCCTTTGTCCGCTTGTTTTTCTTCGTTTGGTGCGGTTCATATTCACACTGTGCTTTTTGCAAGTGGACTATATTGCGCAATCACGTCAACCCTCGTGACGATCTTCGCTCCCATTGGACAAAAATGACGAGGGCTGAACACACAACAAACTCGGAAATAGAGGAAAACATGAAATTCGGATGCGCTGCGTTACTGCTCTGCATATTTGTGGCGTTATTAGATGCAAGATTTTTGCCAGCATCAAGAGCAGCTCATTCAACGGATGTTCCGCGACGCTGTTTCTAATTTTAGAACAGCGTCGTTGATTGCATGCATTAACCCGTAGGAGCCGTCGCGCGACGCATGCCCCAGCCCCGACTTCAACATGCTTAGCGTGGCTAAACAGAATAGGGATGATTATGAATGAATTTAGCACAATATTCACTCCCAGGCAATATTTCCCTGCCACGATGCTTGGCTACGGTGGCTTGTTAAGCCCAAAAAGACGCATATGTCCTGCAGTTGGAGCGGATCAGCCATGGTTTGTATTCAGACTGCGAAGCGAATAAGTGCGTTTGGAAGCGGACCGAGACGACCTCAAAAAGTGGGTCTCGTTCCGCTTGTTTGGTTCGCACCACGATTCGTTTGTGTGTATTCAGACCTGCACAAAAGGTCCGGATCAGTGTCGGAAACAAACTCTGGTTGACCAAATAGTGCAGGTCTGAATACACCCTAGCCTTTTGATGTAAACTGGTTGTCCCAAATGTTCCAGAAAACAGAATTTTCGGGATGTAAACAGAGTCTGTTAGCACGTTGGTAAAGCTTGTACGGGCTTATCCTGCTGTGGTGACTAATACCATGTCATTAGATATGGTGTGTTTATGTTGCCGATTACCAAAATACATGGATGATAACAACGTTAAAAGACAAGTAATAATTAAAAAAAAAAAGGATATAAACAAGGTAGGATCTCCATTTCCTTTGTTTTTGGGGGTCCACAACAGAAAACAGTGTTTGGCGTTTTGCATTTAATGTGGCTCAAATGGACTGAGGCTAGCAAAAGGGTGGCACAACTTAACAGAATCCAGATTTTAGGTTAGTAGTTCGTAGATGTCTCTTTGATTTCAAGAAGCGCATTCAAACTTTGACCTTCCAATAACTCCGACCTCGCCTGCAGCTATCGAAAAGTCACAACCTGTGTTCTAAACATTTTCTCTGAAGTGACACATTTTTTCAAATTCCCCTGTAATCTCCCTGTTTCCTCTGCTAAGACAATCCTCATGTTTACTCCTCTTGCCTCTTGTCTCAACCCCTTCTCGTGTTTTCCACACGGTTCTAAGTTCTCCCACCAAGGGGACAAAGTGTGTCTCTAAGTTCACGTAGCACCCCGGGCGATGTGAGGGGAACGAGAGATGGCTGACCAGTGACAGGGCAGCGTTGTAGACGGCGTGTGGGAGAAAATTGCAGGGTTGCCGACCTCACGGGGAAATAAGAAAAGGCTTGAGAAAATACACAACAAACAGGAGGCAGGTCCCAGGAGGCCTATCTCAGTCACTTTCAGCTCGAGGTCCTTGTAGAGTTTCGAGTGTGCGTAATAACCTGGAGGTCACAGGATAGATCACACGGGCAGCTTGGAGACCGGCGGCCATATTTCTTTAAACAACTGGCAATAAAATCCATTTGGAAACGAGACCAAAAAAACATGTTGTTTGCCAACTGCTGCGGTTATTTGTCATTTCCAAGCATTGCTTATGTAACTGGCCAATGCTATTTGTTGTGATACATTTCTAACCATGACAAATGCATTGTATAATATCTGCAAAATAAGTTTGGATTTTTCGCTAGGGAGTGCATAACTACATTCCTTGGGGAAAGTAATATGTTAAAAATGACTGGGATCAAAATATTCTCCTCACCTGGCAAAATATTTTTGTGCTATCAGGCACATGCTAAAGCACCAATTGGCAATATAACCCATTACTGTAATGGGGTATTTTTTTGGAAAAACTGCAATAACAAAAATGGCAAATGTGGGAAATGTTTTTTCAGGGATCAAAAAACAAGTTTTCACAAAACTGTTCAGTTAAGTTTGCTTCCAACTGATACAATTTGAATTCCAGAATTAAACCACATACATTTACTGTAGTAGTGTTTTTGTTAAGAGCAAGCAGAATAGCGGTTCTGTCTTGTGCAAAAGAGCCACGGCTGACCCCGCCCTCTCTATTTGAGGCTGTGCCACAGCAAGTACAACTTTGCGTTACCATGACGACTACTGAAAGTGAATCCTGGAGAAACGTTTGACTCCATTAATTACATGCAGTCAATAACCCCAAATATTCTCTTATTGGGATCTTTTTTTTAATTTTAATCCGAATAAGACCACTGGGTTACCCCTTTTCTAACTCGAATATTTGAACGGAATGGAACTGTTTATGTTCTGCACATGCTCTATTCATGGTCTGTTTTTTTGAGTAGAGTAAGTAAAGTACTTAAAGTAAAGTAACTACTTGAATGCGTGGAGGCCATCTTATGTTGCCACTCTCTATCTGAGCCTAAATTGAATACACTGATTTCATCCCGTTGTTTGCACTTTATTTTCTGTCTCTACGGCGAAAAATGGCACACCATGCATCTGGCGCGCAACTAACTGGAAATACATAGGCAGAGGTAAGCAAAATTGCAGACACAGCACAGAATCACACTTTGATGTACTAGTGGTTAGCAAGTCTGCCTCACAGTTTTGAGTTTCAGAGTTCACCAATGGTGAACGCTGAACTCTGTACGTGGGGATTACATGTACTCGCACTTTCTCCGCCATCACAGAATAAAATGCATGAAGACTCTAAATTGTCCATAGGTGCGAATGTGAATGATTGACCCTGTCCAAGGTGTACCCCGCCTCTCGCCCAAAGTCAGCTGGGTGAATCTCCAGCTCACCAGCCCGACCCTTATGAGGACAAGCGCAATTGCGAATGAATGAATCATTAATTAATAACATACTTTCTGGTTGGTACTGTAGGTCAGAAAGACAGAGGCCGAGAGTTGCATGGAATAAGGTAATAAATAACTGAATTATTTTTCTTTTTTTTTAGATCATATCACAAAACCATACATATACTTATCCCTAGCTTACAAAAACTTGAGAATCTTTACATGGAAATATGACACTAAGAGTTACCATTTCTGTCCCACTAATGTCACATTTCAAAATGAATTCCATCTGTCGTCGTTGGCGTTTGCAAACATCATCATGTATACGAACATATCATCACGTCTGATCTTTTCTGGAAACATGTCCAAACAACAAATCCTTGAGGAATTTCCACTGACTCTTACAAAGAGTCATAGAAATGAAGCCAACTTTTGACAATGTGGGAGTAAGGCAACTTTTTACATGCTCATATTCGGGACACAAATCACGAGTGGAGGCAGCCGTAGGCTCACGGCCCAGCGCTGCTATCAGTCCCTCGAAAGGTTTTGGCCAAGATGGATGAAAAATATGATTATCACTGTCACAAGATCGAGCGCAGCTTCATAAAGTTCTCCATAGGCTGCATCTCGAGAAAACCCAGCTACGTGCTATTCAATAAAGTTTTTTGCGTGCACATGTAAGCGATAAACCTGCCTCGCTCACATCGCTGTTACGGTGGCCGTCAGCCAAACAACTTGTAAGAATTCCTCCTTCTCCTCAGACTTCCGCAGGCGCCAGCCGCCGCTGTACTGGAAATGACTTCGCCAAGGGGAGTAGTGGAGAGAGAGAGAGAAAGAGAGAGAGAGAGGCTATTTTAGAAAGGCTGCCCAAAAAATATTTCATAAATAACGGCACGAATGAGTGGTGCATAGGTCAGTGTGAGTTTATGAGTCACCGATGATGTCTTGAGTTTGACGGCTTGGAAAATGTGGAAGCGATGAGAAGAGCGCGTTTGTGCATTCATTGTTCTGCAAGGAGGCTAAATGGAAAGGACGTGAATCTTTCTCTCACCCTTTTTCTCTCCTCTAACACTCTCTCACCCCCTGCCACCTCTCCAAGGGAGGAGGGTCTCCTGAGTTTCTCAGGAATGTTGACTTCTCGGTGCCTCTGTCCCTTGGGGGGCGTTGGTAGAGGTCTTGACCCTTCTGCTGTATCCCTGGAGCCGATCAGCTAACTAAGTTAGCATGAGATAACTCAACGCTCCCAGCACCCCTTACCCCACCCCATGAAGCTTTTCTAACTTCCCTTCCTTTTTGTTTCCTGTCACTGCAGCCTAATATGAGACAGGAACTTCATTAGAGGCCGGAGAACATCCATCATGGTACTGTCTCATTTTTGCCCGGGGCAAAATTTGTCTTTCAACCCTGTGACGTCATCAGACTTTGCGCCCAGACGGATGACTTGTTCTTTACCCCGTTTGTGGGCCCTAACGCCCCCGCTGGTCTGCTAGTCAGTGCTACAATGCTACCATTATTTCCTTTGACCAATCTGATACAATAATCATTGTGGCTTTACGAACTTTAAGGATGACTTTTTAATTGCCTCTATACAAATAATTGTATCTCTGGATTGCCTGCCCAGCCATCACGTCGTAAGTTTAACAACCAAGTAAATCTTTTGTTAGCTGCACAAAAAAATATATTTTAAACAAATTTTACCACCACAATAAAAACCCATGATTTAGCAACTATCTGGATTAAGAGCCGGGTTTGTTTTTTCTTGAAAGTAAACTAAATAAAACAGCAATGTTGTTATAAAATGGTAGCAGAGAAGAGCCTTCAAAACCTGTATGTATCTTATCTACATTCCCACATACAAACCCAAATACAAAGTAACATCAAGTTCATACTTGTATCCGTGATTCTCCAATGATTATAATGTAAGGTACGACAGGCTCTAACTTTTTCCCGGGCAGAATATGACTGTTTTGTCGCCAATATTCAGGTTAAGGTCAAAATTCCGATTTCTAAAACATTCGAGATAACCCATTTACATGTGTGAGCGGTCAGAGTTGTTCCCGTATGCATATCCCGATCTGAACCGTGGAGCACAGACAACGTCATTATGCAAATACACCGCTTTTAACTCTCTACGGTCAATAAAATACATTATATTCAGCAGTAAGTTTCTTCCTCGCTCCGAAAATGTGGTTCTTTGCAACGTCGCCATGTTTCGCCATTTGTTTACCCCTGCTTGTGTGTTTCCAGTGGGTTGGGTGCCAGACGCACGGACTTATGTGTATATACACTAACACGCATATATGTAGGTGCATATGTATACAAATGAGCCTTTTCGCCTTAAAAACAAAAAATAATGTGAAATTGCTGCAGAGAAATCAATGTATTCAAGTTAGGCCCGCTTCAGGAGTGGCAACATAAGATGGCCGCCGCACATAGAAGTGGTTCTCGTACTGTGCACAGACCACAAAACAAATGTTCAAAGGTACCCCGATCATGTTTATATGACCAAATATTCAGGTTGGGAATAGGGGTAACCCAGGGGTCTAATTCAAGCACATTCGGACTTTTGCGTGTCTTTACATGGCTGGGTTATTGACTGCATGTAAACGTAGTCTTTGTTAATGTGGGATCCTCTTATCATCTGTTTTCTACATAAGACTTTAGCCCTTTATCACTCTGACTATAACAGTTGAAATACTGTTTTGTTGCTGGGGAATTATTTTATGGAAAAGTAGAAAAGGGGGGCCTCTATTGCATTGTATTGTATTTTTAGAATCATATTTTTCAATTAGCGCCAGTAAAATACAATACACAATATACTGGTACAAAAACAAAACATTGTGAAGTTACTGCATAGTTTACTGGAATAAGATAAAGAACTTTTATTAGTCCCACAACGGGGAAATTTGCATCTTTTACATTTTAAAAAATTGCAGGTGCAAGTGCATGGTGGTCTGCCCTCATATTAATCAACGATCTTGCTATGATCCCGGAGAAAAGTTGTCATTTTTGGAGCCTGCTATTCATAGATATTTCATTGCGATGCCACTTTGTCTGACCCCACAACAAAATCCCCGCGACTCCACCCACTGCACAGGAAGCCCAGAAGGCTCAGCGGATTCAAAACGAGAGCGTCCAGCGGGTTAACTGCCAAATGTAAAGCGCCGAGATCACAGATTATATTGTTGCTCGCAAAAAATTTACTCGCATGGCCATGTGCGTAAGGTAAGGCATCATTTGTTTTCATGATGCCGAGCCTCTGCTAAGTAGAAAAGCAGAAGATGAGTGTGCAATTGCGGCGTTTTGCTTCACTTCCCGTGTCCGTCACGGTTCAATACCAGTTCAAGCGACGACGACGACGATTCCTGACGTAGGACGTTCTTTTGTCTGGTCTCCACTGCCCTCATTCTGCTCGAGAACCGTCTCCTTCACCATGTAGGAATGTATGGGAAATGGACTAGCGCCTTGGAATGCCACGCGCAATCACTGCCAGCCAAGAGAGAGAGAAAAAAACAATAATGCATGATTCTCAATCACTCGTCAATTGTGAATTCAGCTGGGGGGGGGGTTACGTCCACCGAGGGTAAGTAAATGTGTCATTTCCAGTAATGACACGGTGCTGTCTCCGTGCCCACCCCGCCCCCATCCCCCCACTTACCCGACTCCCCTCGACTAGCTTGGAAGGCTTTCATATCTGGCAGCAGTGGTGGGTGGAAGGATATTCAAACTTTCACCGTAGTTTAAAAATAGCCCGCCTCCTTCTCCGAGACAAAAAAGAGAGCCCTGCTAATAATCACGGCTCTGTGCTGGCTGTCTGAAGCATCTGGTCTGCGAATGTGTCATTTTTTTAGGAGGGGCCTGGGAAACTGTAGACACCACGCTGCTTGCTGCCCAGAATAAGAACCATGGGAATAATTGAATGGACCTTTCCAACCCTCCACCCCCTCTATTGGTGTGGGCCACTAAACGAGCTTGTGTCCAGAATTGGCTCGGCCTCCCTTGCCAGTATAAGTCACTCGGTGGCTCGTTTTTGGCAGAAACAGATGATTTTTATGGTAAGACATTAAGAAAAGCTGAGGGACACAATCGGGTCGACAAATCATGATGATGCAGGCGGGGGGGCGCCAGACAGACCAACAGAAAGAGCGTAGTTTATGACATGGATGTCAAATAAAGTCACATCAACAGAATTAGAAGACTACATCATTGTTCTTGAATTTCTGCTGCGTGACAAAGTTGACTTTGTCGACTTTTGTGTGTGTGCTGCTCA
This sequence comes from Leptonotus elevatus, assembly GCF_054856555.1. Lineage (NCBI taxonomy): Eukaryota > Metazoa > Chordata > Actinopteri > Syngnathiformes > Syngnathidae > Leptonotus > Leptonotus elevatus. Next base: position 20,197,176 of record NC_141239.1, on the reverse strand, counting down.
ACAACCATGAAAACATGGTTTAGTGTATAACAGCATCTTTTTACAAATTGGCCATCCATGACTAACCACGACTGTTGTTCAAAACACCCCCCCCCCCAAAAAAAAATGGGGGTAGGGGGTATTTATACAGGGGTATTATAGAGGGGGTCCCCAAATTTTTTCGCATTGTTTAGATATTTAGCCACACCAATGCAGGACCTAGGGGTTGTAAAATATATAATATAATAATAAAAATATATAATAATAGTAGAATCATAGAATTTTTGTGCATTTCATACACAACGTAATGTGCTTCACATACTATAATTAAATGTACAACATTCAAAACCAGAAACACAGAGTTAAAGAGATTCAAAAGCAAATAAAATAAAAATAATAAAATTAAATAAAAATAGCTTCCTAAAATAACTAAAAGAGCATCCAGTGCAAGAACAAGATTTTGGAAAACATGATTTTAAAAAATACTTAATGGTAGGTATCGGAATAGGGCATAATTTTTAACCTGGATTTAAAAGCATTTGCACTTTATTGGCACATTTTGAATCTTCATTCATTCGTATTATATTCACTCTGCTAATAATAGATCGGGGAAACCTTTATACACAAGTACAGAGGATTTTTATTTTTTTACTTTTTAAGGGTGATTTGGTGTGTGTGTGTGTGGGGGGGCAGTGTATTATACACGGGTGCATGTCATACATGGATATGACGGTACTTCCGCTTCAGGCAGCACTGTTCCCTTTCAATTTGTACTGCTGCTCTTACCTTGTCTTATTTAATTAACCAACTGCCGGCAACCTTGGAAGATGAAAATACTGAGTCAATAAATAAGAAGGTATTAGGTCATGGGTTTACGATTGAGTTCCATTCCTTGCGCAGCAACATAACTCAAAGTCGGTCAATAAACTACATTAATGCAGTTGTAAAGTCATAATTACTGTAAATAGCTGTCTGATCGTAATATAAAAGCTGTACAGGTAGAAGGTATTAAAAGGTGTTAAGGTACCTTTTCACTTAACTAAATTGGATTGATGCATTCAGGTTAAATTCAGTTAATTTAATAATCAGTTAAACTATGAATTTATATACTGTAACCTACAGTAGACATTCCAATGTAAAATACAAATGCAATGCTTTGATGACATTGTGAAATAGCACCGTCAAATGATAACCTCCTCTGACTTGCTGACAACTTTTTTACTAATAAGATTCACTGTATTGCTTAAAGTGGGTCGTTAAACCATATTTTAAAACACGGCTCTCTGGAACCATTTTCCAAAACATGCGCTACCATTTAAGATCACATTCCCGTCATTCTTTTTGTTTTGCACACAAGACACTTCATTTTAATACATAGCCCAGAACCTCGGATAAGGATGTTTGGTGAAGAAGATTGACAATAAAGGTAAGTTTTCATTTCACTGAATCAAATCAATGAATACAGTTCAATTTGATTGAACATTTAAAAACGTAGCCGACGACACGATACAAAGCTACTGTATAACGCCATAACTATTGTTTACCGTACTAAAGCTTTATTGTCCATAAAAGTCTAATTTGTGAATTTCCAGCCTAACCCACTGTGACTGTGGCATGAGGAATGCAACAGGTACTCTGATTCCAACTGTCTATGAAGTCAGGCTGTTAACTTGGCTAACAATTAGCGTTGATAACAGACAGAGACACATGGTTAATGAGTGCTGCCAGCACAGGTGATGTTGAATGGCAGTGGAGGTATGTATCATCGAGGGGGATATTGTGCCTCATTCATTTTGCTTTATTAACACAGAAAAAAAACTATCAAGGATGTAGAAAAAAAAAAACAATCAAGGATGTAGAAAAAAAAAACAATCAAGGATGTAGAAAAAAAAACAATCAAGGATGTAGAAAAAAAAATTCATTATGGCGTTATTTGAATGAAACAAAATCACGGTGTGGCTTAGCCTTTTTTTTTGAAGGATCGTATAAATCTTCATCACATATTTAAATCTGTCAACAAAATGACTGATGATACTAAACAATCAGTTGTGTGTACAAAGTTTGGTTTCACAGTTTGCTGACATCACTGTGCGGTAGCGCCACAGCCGGGAAGTGACAGAATGTGAACGAGGCACTTGATTGCTCTCTGCAGCATGGCCTGCTCAAGGAAAACCCACAGGAGCACTGGCAAGAAAAGCCAAAGCCTCAATAAAAATGAATTAATAACTGTAAAAATAAAAATAAACTATCAAATGAATGCTGTATATTAAATAAAACATTTTGCTCAGAATTTTTTTTTTTACCTTTTTTGGTAGATGTTCCAATATTAAAATGGCACAATGAAGTTCCTTTCCTCATGAATGTCACAATAGGAAAAATGTTTATCATGACATTTCAAAAACCATTTGGACAAAATACATGTATGATAAAATTGCAGAATGTATTTGTGTTCAATTCTTAACATGCTTCTTCAGTTTAGATTTATAGTGCTAAACTAAATTAGCCCATTAAAGGGGAAGTCAACACAAATATTTTCTTTACAACAAGCAATAAACTACAGTAAGCCCACACTGGTCTAAACACGGCATTTTAATTAATATTGTTTATGTGGAATATGGATTAAGCAGCAAAATCTATGTTTTTAATCCCTCTGTGGGGGCCGCCATTTTGCCACTTGCTGTCGACTGAAAATGACATCACAGTGCTGATATTATGATTCATATTGCGTTTGTGGAATATGAATGAAGCAACAAAATTCACCCGTTTTTATCCATCACAGGGGTGGCCATTTTGCCACATGATGTCGACTGAAAATGTCAACAGAGTTGAGTGAGAGTTGAAATGGCCTCTCCCTGAGATAAATAAAAACGGGTGGATTTTGCTGCTATATTCATATTCCACAAACGCAATATTAATCATAATATCGTGTTTAGACTAGTGTGTCTGAATAGAACATATTGTCAAGAAAGTTTTGGGTTGACTTCTCATTTGAGGTTTTATTGGTCAGAGAATATTTTGTAGTTTAAAGATCCATATAAAGTAGGGTACACAAAAACTGACAAATGAGACAAATATAAGCAATGTATTTTTTTTCTTACCAAAAGGCCCAATTGTTGGCTGTCTCTAAAACACAGGTCAAACTCAAGGTCAGGGGGCCAGAACTGGCCCACCACGTGGCCCACGGAGGCAAATCATGTGTGTCGACTTTGTTTCTTTCTAAAATACCAAATAGAAAAGACCTTGTTTCTTCAGTTTCTTCTTAATTTGAAATGCATGCTACGAACAAAGGTATTGGTTGAACAGTTTGTTTTGACAAATATATTGATGGCAATGAAAATAGTTCATAAATTAAGAGCTGATATGTAGACATTATCCATGCAGGTTTTCTTGATCATAACTAAAATCACTTAGGTTCTTTTGGCATGCAATGACCAAAAACAAACTGTGCTTTAGGCATTCCTTTCCGTTAGTCACGTGATACACCTTTTATTGGTACCAGGAATAAAAATAAACAAAAACAAGGTAGCCTTATCATTTTGCTAGAATGGATTCACACAATCGGGGAAACAGGGAAACCATTAACTACTGTATGAAGTGTCCCGTCGCAAAAATGAGTTAGACACCCCTGCAAAGTTGATGTCAAGTGATTATCATGTGGTGTTAAGAAAGATATTTTGGGAGGTACGTCATTTATAAATCTGTTTATTATTTATGATGGAAAAAACTTTGTTTTTGGTCAACACGAAGTTCAGCTGACCCATAGACTCCTTGACATGAAATGGAACAATACTGAGCTAAACAGTTAGCTGAGCTTCTGCTCTTTCTTCTTCTACAAGTATTGCTCTATTTGCTGCCTCTCACAGGGCAGTGTTGGTACTACAACATGCGTCTAGTTTGGGAAGGTCACGCACGTCATTTGTGTGGCATAAAATAAAATAAATAAATAAAAGTCTTGTAATGTGCTAGGGGTTAAATGAGTGTCTATAAAGGGTTTAATGTGTCACTGCTTGGTTAGCGTATAACTGAGCGTATAACTAAGTGCAGCAGTAGGTCACCTACATCTCATCATTTGCATATTGTCCTGAAATGCCGTATGAGTTGCGTGTTAATAATTGTAAGGTCTTGACAGATTTTTTTCAATTCTTCCTCTTGGACGTATTTTGGGGAGGACACCAGCGTGGTGAGCTCCGTGTTTGTAATAGTGTATCCACTTACGAGCAATCAAAGCTCCATTACTACTGCATTTTAAGGCATTAGAGATGTCAACATTGTTAAGGCGTGTGTATTGTTTGCTCAGTCAAGGAAAATTAGAAAATGAATTCCTCTGGGCAGCAGCGGAGTGTGTTCAAGTAGGGTGGGGGTGGGGGGTGGGAGGGTAAAGTGAGGGCGGTGCACATGTGCGGGGTCAGAGGGTGGGTGTCTGTGTGCTCATGGAGGGTGGTGTGTGTGTGTGTGTGGGGGGAGGGGGGGGGGATGCCAAATTGTGCTCAGTCACCAGCGGATCATTTTCACTGAGACAGCTGAATTGTGGGAAAAGAGGAAGCGTGGTGGCTCTGCCATTTGTTTTGCTTGTCACAACCTCCCACCCAGACGCGGCTGAGCGTGCACTGATTAAAAAGTCAAACACGCACTTTTACGCACCGGCGACCTGGAAAATGTAGCCTCTGCAAACACATCTCGCGGTACAGGTATGGCAGGGAAATCCTTTAATATCTGTACAAGCAAACCTCCATAGTTTCATTTTTATTGCGGCCATTTAGTGGGTGACCCCTGACAATGAACTAACACTCTCCAATGTATTACTCATCAAGCGGTGTACACACACACACACACACACACACACACACACACACACACACACCCACACACACACACACACACACACACACACACACACACACACACACACACACACACACACACACACACACGCACACACACACACACGTTTTGCACGTTTTAACGACTTTCCAACTTTGCAGCTGTTGCAGCCAATCATGCTATGTGATGTTGTATCATGTTATCTTTCGCAAAATTTACGTTTAGGAGTATAAAAGGCCGAATGAATAAAGTATATATTGTGTTTTACAATAATACTTAAGTACATTTCTAATTTATATTTACCTGTGTATGACAAAGCAAAGTGTGGAGAGTCTGTGTCACGGAAAAGCACAAGTTGAGTTTCCTTTCTTTGTCTAATTATTTTACAGCGACAGTTGCCAGAGCAATCTATTTATTCTTTGACAATTACATGTGTTATGGTTCAACTAAAAAAAAAAAGATTACAGTGTATGTGGCGCCTCAAAATGTTTCCTGCTAAAAGCACCAAGTTTGACATTTTTTTACGCCATGGATGTGTACGCTTATCGTGACGCTTGGTGGCGCCAAGAAGCCCACTGTTGTTGCTCTTTTGCTATTTAGCTGCGGCGTCCATGGCTGATTCGCGTTACACAATGAAACACGCATGTGGAAAGAAAATGGATGAAAAGCTGGAGTATGACTTTTCCTTGAAGAAAATACAAAAATCTGCAAAAAAAAGTTATTTCCCCCACCCCCCCAAACTGTTTTTTAAATAAAACAAAACAAAACCTAACTTAAAAGAATAAAATTAGAATTTAACTTTACCCCCCGACCTTTTTTTTCTCACAATTTTTTAACAAAATAAATCTCTAAATGTTCTTTTCTTTAAATTCTTTAAATAATAAATAAATTGTACACTACAAACTACTTTTTCCACAGAAATTCCCAAGAGAGCACTAATATAGTATGTGGAAATTAAATGTGCAATTTGCAAAGGTTCAAAAGGTAAAGCATTTTAACTGGAATTACGGAGATCCTAATGATTTTTCCCCCCCCCTTAAACCTTAAACATTTCTTTACAATAATATGTTATATGTGACCTCACTAGTCTAAACATGGCATTCTGATTAATATTACATTTGTGAAATTTAAGTAATGAAGTAAAATCCAGCCGTTTTTATCCATCTCAGGGGCGGCCATTTTGCCACTTGCTGTCAACTGACGATGACATCACAGTTGCTCAGGGCTCAGGCAACGACCAATCACAAATCACCTGTTTTCTGAAGCTGAGCTGTGATTGGTTGTTACCTGAGACCTGGGCAACATTGATGTCATCTTCAGACGACAGCAAGTGGCAAAATGGCCGCCCCCTGAGATGGATAAAAACGGCTGGATTTTGCTGCTTAAATATTCTACTAACGCAATATTAATCAAAACACCATATTTAGACTAGTGATGCTGCATAGAACATATTGCCAAGATTTTTTGGGGGGGTTGACTTGACCCTTTAACTCATTCACTGCCATAGATTCATTTGAACTTTTTCTATTAGTTTAAAAAAAAATCCACTTTTGTTAAGAGTATGAAAACCTAGATTTTTTTTATTGTACATTAAGAACAGATATAACATTTGTGATCAATCGTGAGTTAACTAGTGAAGTCATGCGATTAATTGCGGTAAAACAATTTAATCGTCTGACGCCCCTAATTTTTAATAATCTTTTTTTAAATCACGTCAGGTGAATACATTTTTTAATTGTAATTAATCGCATGACTTCACTAGTTAATTCACGATTAATCACAAATTTTATATCTGTTGTAAATGTACAATAAAAAAATAAGTTAAACCAATAAAAATAGTTCAAATGAATTTTTGACGTCTATAGCCGTCAATGGCAGTGAATGAGTTAATTAGAATAAAGTGTCATTTCACATCCACTACAGTAGGTGGCAGTGGCGCTCTCAGAGTGCACACAGAGTATTATCTCTTCTGCAGAGGTCTACTGACAACAAATGAAACTATTAATAGTGTTGGCGAAGAGTTGGGGTTTAGAGGGGGGAACACAATTATTGAGAAGCAATGCTATAGTACCAACATTTTATACGTAATGTCATACATTATTACTACATTCAAGCAAAAAGGTACTGCAATTGTGTCCCAACCCACCACCAATCACACCACTGCACTCCAATCTTGAGGTAGTAGTGGCATGAGGACGACGGAGGTGTCAGTAAAGGGACCCATTCAAACGCGAGCGGGGGGCCTCAGCGGGGTCAAGCCGCCCTCCCTGCCATGCGAGCCAGCAAGGTGTGTGAACTTTTGCCTCGTCCCGCTCGGTCCGTCATCCGGCAAATGGAGCACATCAGCCACACTGTTTGGGGCGGAGGGGGTTGCTGGCGGGGGCGGGCGAACACCTCACACAGGCTTCCTTTGTGCTCGGGGCAGCCACTTGCGTTACTCAGGCTGGGGTGTGCTGAATTAAGGAGATGGGTGGAGTGGATTGGAAGAGCGAAGAACAGTGTTGGAGTAATTACCACGTGTGCTCATTATCATGCTGGCGTTGATGAGCAGCTCACTTCTCACTCAAGGTGTCACCTGGTCTGCATTACACTGACAATGACCTCTAATAGCACCCAGGCCTCTCTGGCGGGATTTACACTGCATGGTTCAAGTGAGTGCTCACAATTGGAATATGCGTTATGGAAGGACACAAGAAATGCAGCAAAAGCATGGACAATTAGAGGGTTTAAATGCATTGGAGGTGTGTCCATCATTAAATGGGCAAAAAAGCTGCTGACTGTAGCAAGAGGGAGTGTTGTGGAAGTTACTCGCATTAAAATCTGTATATAGTATTCACTGACGTCACGGGATCGCGCGTCGGCCACTTCTGATGAGTCAACTTTCCAGCGGACTCAGATGTGTTTGTATTGAGTTTTCATCGAATGTTCTTTTGTTATTGATTAAAGTCACCCCCAGCTTCCTCTAACGTTACTTGTGTGTGCAAGACGTATGCGGAAGATTTAGCTCAACACTACTTGAAACGTTTGATTAGTGGAATCGCATGGATTACAAACATTTGCTGATGTTACTACATGGCAACAACGTATGCTCTGAGGTAGGATGGCTCCCAAAACACGGACATTTTTGCCTCTTCTGTACTTTCGACTTTTATTGGTTGCTATGTGCATTTATCATTTGTGAATTCAAGGTGAAGAATCTCGGGTTATTTTTAAACCAAGTTAGCTAGTCCCCGGACCGCGCTAGCTACTAGCGCTAGCATGTTGCAACAAAAGCAACAACAGCATTGTTGATTCATCACTTATTTTCATACACTTTTAACAATTTCAACTTTTGGGCTGCTTGGAAAGGAAAATATGAGACCTTGAGGAAGTTTTTTTTTTTTAAGAGATCTCAAAATCTAACATCTTGACCACCAGAGCTAGCCACATTTATCACAATCACATTATGGCAAAAGCATGTTTACCCTCTTACAATGACACTTACCTTAATCCAAATGGTCAGAACACACTTTAGTAGACTTTGTCGATTGGAAATCCTTTCGATTTATCTTTATCTTTCCCATTCGACATTCCATGGACCCGTGAACGGCACACAATGTGGGGCACATGACATCACGTGAATACTATCTATAGGGCGAAGAGTCATCTTAGGCCAGCTAATTATTATGTAACCTTTCATATTTGTATGAGTATTGTTTTTATTTACATCCATGTTGTCACTGCACAGTGTTTATCCATTCAAACAACTTTACAAGACGTTTTTTATTCTTTGGCTTTTTACTCAGCATGAGATTCAATATTGTTTTAGTGTTTTTATGGTGTTTACTGTTTTTATGTTATTAATTTATTGTTTTAACTGCCTTGTCGTCTTGTGTGACTACTTTTCGCTCCATGCACAACACCTTGGATGTTTTAAAATACTCTATAAACAGGGCCGCCGCTCCCTATACGCAGAGTACATACAGTGTGTCACATCCCCTTTGTAATTGAGCGACATGTGTCTTTCAAATATCCGTCGGCACAAAAATGCCCACCCAAATTTTCGGTGGGCAACCGTCTGAATTTTTAGCTTAGGGCAGAGACCGCAAGGGGTTGCGGTGGCTCTGACTAAAAATAAAGTTGAGCTGCATTCAGTATGCTAATTTAGGTATCCCATCTATAGTGTTTCACATTAAATGTTAGCATTAAGCTAATGGATTTTCATTAAAAGAAATGTATTGGTTTGTTAAAATGCTACAGTTGTCTTTTGTTTTATATTGTACAGTAAACTTTAACTGAATGTGCCAATTAATTTGCTATTTAGAGACAGTGAGAAAAGCACTAAGGAATACTTTAAAAAGTGATTAAGTGTGTTCTAATACATTTAATTATATGGGAGGTTGACCATGTTTTTTATATGCTATCTCTATGTATCACATCTGGTCTAGAATTAAATGGAGGTTCACCGTTTTAGGTTTTTGTTTTCAAATGTAAACAAATTAGATTAATGAATGTATAGTTTGGTCTATAAAAATGTGCAAATGAAGTGAGGGGAGGTGCTATCTGCGTCATTATATCTGCCCCCACAGTGTGCCCTTCATCCTGATCCATGTGCAAAGTTTGACACAAGACTGTTTGAACAAAAGGCAAGTTTCTCTTTGCTCACCATGATTTTGCATTTTTAAGGCTTTTATCAGTGGTGGGATGTTGTGATTTCACAGTGTGGAAGGCAATGGTGAGCAGATATGCAAGGTAAACAACTACAATAAGGCATTTATGCATACGTGGACCACTTGTCCCCTCCTATGGTGGCGTTTGAGTAAATATAGCACAGTGGGCAGCTCCGCTTCCTGCTAACTGCAGTAAAATAAGGCACAGTAATCTATTTAAAAGGAGATATTTCAAGATATGTTTACAATTTGAGAATAAGAGGGATATTATTGTTAAGACTGTTACAAATGTTGAGTGCTTCACCATGACGTATGTGATTGAATGCAAGGTCCTTTTCTATAAAAAAGTATTAGGGCCATGCTGCAAATAAAGAAATATAGCATACAGCAAGAATAAAGTGGTAATCGTAGAAGACAACAGCAGGATTTATTTGTTGATTTTTATTTAAGGGGAAAAAAATCTTACAAAAAGAATGCTGCATTTTTGGAGGAAAAAGTTGATAGCGTGGTAGCTGTATTTCATCGCGTTATGCTACTTTGTTTAAAAAATAATAATAATGAAACACTCAGGTCAACATCATTATCATGACTTTGAGGCCATTGTGAGAGAAATGCATCTTACATACAAGACCATTTATATATATATATATATATTAATGTGTATTAATTTCTGGATTTTTTTGTCTTTCTCTGAATTTTACACCCAAAAAAATCCTCAAAATTTTCAATTGCATTTAAAAGGAAAATCTTTTTTTCTGATAAAAAAAAATACAATTTTATTCCCAGAAGACATCAACACCTTTATAAAAAAAATTTAAAATAAATAAATAAAGGGTATCAATTGAAAAAAATATATATATTACAATGGCAGTTGATGAGATATTTATTTTAATCAGTGTTTATTAATGTTTTTATTCACAACATTTTGTTTCGGATAACGTGTTGATGGATGGGAAACTGATGGTGAGGCTATCCTACAGCAAACATGGCAAGAAATCGAGTACCATCTTGATGTGCCTCGTGAAAATAATGGTGCCCACATACAGTAGAAGTTTATTATGAAGTATAAACACTTGCATTTGAAGATGGTCGGAATTTTCAAACCAGGAAGTGTGTACAGGAACGCCCTTAAACACAGAAATTCCACTTGCGAAGTCAGAAAAAAAAGTACTCCGACTTCACCGACAGACTAAAATGTGACATCACTCTACATTGGCGACCCCTTTGGAAACACAGACCGTGAATGGTAAAACACAATTTACTCGAGTATACATAATCTCCACGTAACACAATGTAATCGCTGCATGAAATTAAATGGTGAACTACTGAACTGTATGAAATGCTTATGAAATAAGATAAAAACAATAAATGAAGCTAAATTGCGAGAAGGCCAGTTTGCTGGAGGTCAAAATGAGTTTTGAGGACCAAAATAAAAAACAATTTATCACTATCCGCCATTTTGGTTGTTTACTTGATAAATCCGACTTCCGACCATTCTCGAAGGCAGTATTAGTCTTGTAAGATTATAAGATTTTTCCTTGAACAAATACAACTTCATCTTTTAAGATTTTGACTTTTTTTGTCCTAGGAAAAACTCAAAATCACACTTTAAAAATGACTTTATTCCTTTAAAGTTACGATTGTGTTCTAAAACAGATCTAAACACAAAAAAAAATCAATTTTTGTCAGATTCCAACTTGGTCCTGAAAGTGCAACTAGTTTTTTCATTCAGTCGTGGCCCTAATTATCCTTTGTGTTGTATGCCCTCTGAATGAGAAAAAAAAAAGAGAATCTGGATCACCGAGTATAATCTAATGAAGTTACCAAGAAGAGAGAACATTGAAGGGAAAAGTCACAGATTTTGTCAATCTCCACGATTGATTTAATTAACTGCAAATCTCACGCTGTGACCCCTGTAATCCTGTTTTTTTGCCTTTTTTCACCCGCTAAAAATTAAAGTTTAACTATAAATAGAGGTGGATAATGCAGTTGACCCAAGGGGTTAATTCTCTGGCTCTTGGATGCTCGCGGCCCCCCGGAGGCCCTCGCTGCGCGCTCTCCTCGGGTTACATTACCGTGAACTCGAGAAGCGGCGCAAGGAAATGAGTTCATATGGAGAAATGAAGCGAGGATTTGGTGCGCTCGGGCACCTTTGCAGGCACTCCAGAGATGAGAGGCCCGGAACGGGCTGAACCTAAGTCTCCGTTAAGACCCCTCGCTTTCACGCGTTCACGTCATGAGCTCGCCGAGAGATGTCAAATAAAGGGAGAATTGCTGGAGCCCTTTATTAGAGCATGTTTTCCAGTTTCCACCGCGAAATAGCGCACATTCTTGGAGCGCGAGTGAGGTAAAATGTTTCAATTAATAGCAGATGAAAGAACTTGTTGAGAACAGTGTCCCGGCATGCCACGCCGCCCTGTTGAATAATTGCTTCTTCACCAAATCCTACAATGTTTTGCACAATCACAAAGTGTTTGAACATAAAAAGCGGCCGATTAGCGTTCTATAGTATCGCGCCGTGCCAGAACAAATATACACCTTATTTTACGGGCCTAGCAGCTTCGGCATTAATCTTTCGACATTTGCTCAGCTAATCAAAATGGAGTTGGATAAATAGAGAAATGTGGCCTAAATACACATCCAGAAGTCAAACAGCCGATGACGCGTTGGGGCGATTTGATGATGGTGACAATCAGGAAGTCCCAGCGTCCACGCTGAAAGATCACACCCCACGCAAGCTCGCGCAAACAAATACACGTGTCGGCAAAGTCAAACTCCGCCATAAATTTACACACGCACACACAAAATGGGAGCGCTGATTGCCTGAGCAGCTGAGCTGAGCTGCGGTCTGGAAAGTCCATTGAAAGAGCTACTGTGGTGGAGCTTCAGGGGGAAAAGTGCATCGTTGGGGTGGGGAGTTCTGGGAAAAAAGGCCGCTGGAGGTTTGTTACTGCGGGCATCGAGTGACAAAGCCACTCGGTCCTCTGCAGAAATTGATGAGAGCGATGCTTGTATTGAACGTGTTTCGTCTAAAGGCGAATTAATTGCTCACGCAGTATCTTCTCCTGGATATTATTGCCATGTTTTGCCATAAAGTGATTATGTCATCAGAATTTTACTGCGGGAAAAAATTGAAACATCTCTGATGGTACAAAACGACACGCTGCACACGTACTGATTGTCATTTGTTTGTTTTATATTCATGGTCTAAGTGTTTTTCGTACCACAATTATGACATTTCGAGGTTACAATGCGCAATGAAGTAGTTGTATTAATTGTTTTTTCTTGTTCCGTTTCCAAAACCCCAAGTGAGCTCAGATAAATGAAGACTTTATGCGGTCGTCCAGATAGTCACTTTTAATCCCACAAAAATGTTTGTTTACTCCAAAGGAAGCAATGAAAAGGAGGGCCTCAATTTATGATGGTTTCAACATATGAGGTTTTGATTTTACGAACGGCACGCGGCGTAAGAAGAAGACCGCTTATCTTTTTTCTTTTGATTGTTCGATATTTGGAATTTAATCAAACATTTATTTTAATTGTGACTTACTACTAGCACTGGTAGGGTAATTCAGTCACTGTTGCAAGAACAGAACCAAGGATCCCCATATTTGTAACTGAATGTGTAAAAAATAGTTTGCACATTAAGCAGAAAAGAAGAAAGAAAATGATATAAAATGTGCTTTCCAAGTCGATTAAAAGATGATTTATCTAATTATAAAAGCGTGGGTTCATTGAGTCGAAGTTTTGTCAATGGTCGGTGCAAACCATAATTAAGTTCAAATATCCGAGGTTATGTTTGGTTCCCTAAAACAAAGCAACACATTTGGGCTTTGCCCTAACAAAATCAAAGGAAAATATAAATTAAAATCATGATGTCAAAAGAAGGAGCAAGTCATTTCGCTATAATGTGTTGCTTTATTGGCAGAGAACATTGTGGAAAGTGACAGTATTGGCACCATATGTTGGTGTATCAGATTTGTACACTAAGAGCTAATAATGCGATTTATTGGAATATCCATATTTTGTCTAACCTCATTTTCCAACCCAGCCTTCAGCTGTGAACCCATTAGAACCAGATGTTGCATTTGAGTGCCACTGTAAAAATGTGTCTTATGAGAACCATTGTCACACAGCTAAGTTGCTGCATTTCAGGAACCAGAGGGTCTCTGGTTCGTGACCGATAAAGTCAGAGGGCAGCCATCTTGTGTTGCCACTGTTCCTGACAACTCCTGTTCAGTTTTCATACAAAACAAGGTTAAAATTGCAAAGACTTTCGCAAAGAACAACGTTGTGAATCGTGCATTTTGACTTACAGAGGTCATGTTTACGTTTCACCGTGACTGGATCTCATTATTGATGTGCAAATGAAATCAATTTGCTGATTAATTAATACATTTTTGTCATGATGAGCATTGCTTTTCAGAAAACGTGAAAAGACGGCGGAGAAATCAATCTGTATTGGAGTTAAGGCGCGCTTAGCGAGCGGCAACGCAAGATGGCTGCTGGTGACTTCAGCTCTCGCTACGGCAGGTAGGCAGCATAACGTTATTTTTCGACATCCATGACTACGCAAGGTCGTCTGATCAACATGGCAGCTGCTGTCATTGCACTAAACATTGAGCTATCCCACGATGACGCCACAAACCATGAGAAGAACATTGGATAACGTGCCACATGCTGCTTCACCAAGACCATTTTACCCTCATCACGTGTTCTGACAAATTTTCATGACAACATCTGAATAACGCGTGCTAACAGAGTAGCAAACGCATAATGATGAGAAAGATTTGTGTGAAAAATACTTCTAGAGCAAAATTATATTTTTTTTAACTAGTACAAGGGTAATTTGTAACCATGCCTTCTTGTTATGCGACGCTGTACTCTTCCACCAAGTAACTCGTTCACTACATGCCATTAGTAACCTCAAGTACCGTCGTAAGCCGAGTATCCCCTGTAATAATAATAATAAGAGGAAAAGCTAAAAAGTTAACAGATTATTCTGTCACTCCACTGATTCCCCTCCAGCGTATGTACACTGGGACAATTCACGTACCTCTCGTCCAATTAAATGACTTAGTGGAGCTAAAGTGGTAGCTCGGCTAAACCGTGCATGTAAATGTACTAACAGATGCTCTGCTTAAGCTGTCCCTCGATGCATGCTGTGCACCGATCCATTGGTGCGTGTGCGTGGGTGTGTCTTTATTGGATTAAAATAAGAGAGCGTGTATTAACTGAATTTCCCCCAAGGACATCACTGCTCTTCTATTTGGACGCATGATTTTCTGTGGCCTTCCTGACGCAACCTGGGAACCAAACCTAAGCCAGATGCAGGACAAGCAGCAACGGGATGCACTCGCGATACCCTGCCAATGGAATTCAAAAAGGATGCATGTTTAATAAATGGTTAGCATTCGGCTCTCAGGAATAAAAACTGTGGTTTATGGATTGTACTGTTACCGTTACGTATACCATGAATATTATAACACTTCGAAAGCTTTTCCCTCGGAGGTGGGCACTTCCGTCCATCATCTCTTCCCATCGTTGACGGATGCTTACATTTTCAGCGTATTTCAGCAAATGTGGTATGACGTGAAGCAAAGAAACACACGGACTGAAGCTGAGCAGCGGCTGAAGACGGTTTTCGTCCATCGATCCGGGTCAGAACAGACGGTCCTTCTCGGTATGTGTATTTTTTTTTTTTTAGGTTTTGCATCATAAAGCACTCGCCGGAAGGTGGGCAGCCGTCAATGACGGGAAATGCCCACATCTGTTTTTTTTGGAACACATGAATATCATGAATATGAACATACCTTCAACTCGGGATCGTACTAAACTGACTGCTGCATTCTGCTCATTCAGCTGCTAACTTGCTTCTCTTAGTCTTAGTCGATGTCTCCAAAGATGTGGAAGTGCATTGATGTACTTTTTTCTGTCGGAGTTTGAAATGTCCGACAGTATTTGAATGCAGCTGCAGTTCCGCTCGCCGAACGCTGTCAATGTAGCTCCCGTTAGCGGCTAGTTGCGAACACCGGAGACTTGTGTCGTATGCTCGTATCATAGAATGACAGACTAATTAACAGACTAATTAAGCGTCCTTAATTGGCAATTAAATATAATTTTGAGGTGGCGTCAATTTCAAAATACGCGTGGGTCAATTTCAAAATACAAATAACAATTGAATCAACGTCAATCTTTTATTTTGAAGTTGGCCTTTGCAGCGCATTTCCGCGTACTACGTACGTACCACCCGAGTCCAGAATCGTGGCGTTTGATGCGGATCATGGCTGTCGCACCACTCATTTAAACATGTACCGGGTACTCGCACCGTGCCACTGGATTAATTTTTCACCAGCACAGGCTGTTTAGTTGGCCGCATTTGCGGGTGAAATAGTCGCAGTCTCGAACCCTGACTAGTGGGGCTGCATGGAACATATTATTGTCAAGAATTTTTGGGGGAGTTGACTTCCCCTTTAAGCTTTTGATTTGTTTGTCAATAATCATTTTGGTCATGAAAATCGCGATATGAAACATCCCTATGGTCCTTTCAAACCTACACGACGTCAGTGTTGCTTCGTGATCGTAGCAAACAAACCGAACACTGTTGTGCACTTCTTCCTGAGAGAAAATAACAAGCAAGAAAATGAGAATTTCGCTCTCTCCTTCCTTTGAGCGTTTGCTCTCTGTGTGGCCTTGGAGGGAGCGGCACACACATCCTGCCTCTCAGTGTGATGCAAGGTCAGATGGTCAAAGCAAAGGAGCCAGCAGGAAGACTACAGTGTGTCCATCTGCTGACTTGTCCCGTTGAGAGATGTGTTGCGTTAGTGTTGTTGTCCGGCACGAACTGAATATAATCGCTGAACCCCCTAAAAATGCTTTCATACCACCAAAGACATGTATTTAAACTCCATCTTGATGATAAAGTTATGTGTCTGTGGCTATATTTATAGGGGTTCTTTTCATACATTGGATGAACATCTTACGCTATAACTAACATTACTCATCACCTAACACCCAGTTCTTTAACACTTTACACCCAAAGTAAACAAAAGTTCAAAAAGTAAAAATAATATATATATTTTTTTTTTAAAGAAGATACTTTGGATTCTGCAGATTTCCAATATTATGAGTTTCGCTCAGCTAATAATTTACAAGGTGATTTTTTTTACCCCAAGTATTACTTTCAGAAACGTTATACAAGACTGCCCATATGGGCTCCTCAGCGCCAATCCTCTGGAGAGCTCAGCTGCACAGGAAGAGGAAGTGAGGAAGACATTTTAGTGTGAAGCGACACCTCGCCTTGTCTAACAACTAGTTTGCAAGCTGTGACGTGGGAGGACAGGGGAGGCCCAGTGCTGTCCCCGCCCCCGCGAGCGCTCTCTGTCTCTGGAGACAGGGAACATTTCATTCAAGGCGTCAAGATTGGTACCAGACATTTCTAAATGTTCCCCCTGCCCTGCACGACCCCTCTCACCCTGGCAGAGGTCAACGCAGCTTCTATCAATCCTGTGTGTGTTGAAAGAGACATGCTTTTGCAGGTGTGTGTGCGTGTGTGTGGGGAGAAATTCAATCAAACATGTTGAATTGTATGCCATAAAAATCATGGTGGTATATAGTCACTAAACGTGGAAAAAAAGGGGGAATATTTTACCCCCCCCCCCCCCCCCCCATATATAAGACACACACCTTGTTGCCGCATCTACTGGGCGTGCCATAGCCTGATGGTGGCAGTAGTGTGGCACAGCTAGAGTTGATTGGTGAAGAAGTAGAGTTCACACTAAAATGGAGCTCAAGTCCAACCATTCAAATTGATTCACCACAACGGAAAGAACATAAGCCTGTGAGTATTGCTGTCACTTCTCTTTGTATGTATTAGTGCTGTGTTTGTGCAAAAATAACAGTTCCTTGATCGATTAAAAGGTTCGCGATAGCAATGCTAATTTCTTTTAGCCTGTCATTTGCCATTGTATGCTAGCATTGAGCTAGCAGGCTTATGTTTGGCTGAGGAAAGTAGCATCGAGCTGAGTGTAGCCTACTTTAAATCAATGTTTGTGACAAATCAACAGCATGAAATAAAAAAAAACGTTGCCTCTCTTGTAGAACTGATAGCTAATTGCTGATGTGAACACTGCACTGATGTGAATACTGTACATTCAAATCGGAGAGCCAACCAAAACGCATCATTGGGAATAAGCAGAAACAGCAGAGAGTAACAAAAAAATAATAATTAATAACGCTATTGACAATTCCGAGCTTACGTCACAAGTCAAAATGGCGGTCCACTTGGTGAAATGACGCTCTCCGCTTTGGATCGTTGTAAATTGATTTGTGGGGATTATTTTGATTTCAAATAACCATCTGCCTGGTTTGTATGCTAGTCACAGGAAATGGCAATATAATACAATATAATTGTTTTCATCGTGGAAAAGAAGCATTTACATTGTGTTGGATTGCGGAAATATCAGTAATGCCCGGATGTTTGGAATTGTCAGTTGTCACAACAAAATGCACAAAAGAAAAAATGCAGCACGTTTTTGACATGATGAAGCAATTGGGCATAACAGATAATAGGAATATTAATCTAAATTCATTAACAGAAAACACAATTTTGCTGAGTTGAGCAAAAGCTAAGACTCGACGAGAACATAAAGCTCCTGGGATAGGAGGCAGCCATTTTGCCACTTGCTGTCGACTGAAAATGACATCACAGGGCCGAAGAGCTCATCTTGTGAATGTCACGTGACCAAACCCCAAAAACAGATCAGCCGTGATTGGTCTTTACCTACAGCAAGTGCCAAAATGGCCGCCCATTTGAGATAGATAAAAACAGGTAGATTTTGCTGCTTGATTCATGTTCCGCAAATGCAATTTTAATCATGATGCTGTGATTATACTAGTGGGGGTGCAAAGAACCTAGTATTGTAAAGAAAATGTTTGACTTGACTTCCAATTCAAGCTGAATGAAAAAAATCACGGCTCACGGTCAGAACTTTACTGTACGTACCTATCATCCCGACTTGCTGTCTCCTTTGCTTTGGTGAGGGCATTTTGTTTCGTTCTGCATGAGTAAAGTCTTTTAGCGCGTTTTTCTCTGCACCTCTTTTCAGTGCGGCCCGCGTGTTGAAAGGATGCCTTCTTTGTCTGGCTCTTAAGTGAGATACACGTGGTCATAAATGGCAGCTCCTGTCAGCGGCATGAACTCGCCCGCCAACCTCGCGAGTGCACTGAAACGTAAAACTTGGAGTCAAGGCGCTGCAAATATTAGCCCGCCGTTCTCACACGCAGCATTCCACAATACTGGACGCCGACCAAAAACAAGCTTATCGACTGTATTAAGTCATGCGTTGTCGAATTGAGAGTTTTTTGGGTTTTCCCACGCACTCGCCAACCCCATATTTAATTCGATCTCAATCAGCGAGTCCATATGTTGCAACTTTTTTTTTTTCTAAGCATGGGACTTATCAAGCTGCTCCATTAATCATGCTTGTCGCCAGCTCTCCCACCAGTGTCCAACAGACTCATTAGCTAACACTGAAATGTGGTAGTCATAAATCCTGTCAGGGTGGAGCGGGTGGGGGGTGGTCTGCGTTGGTATGCGACAAGCATGGGAGAAATGACGGGCTGGGAGGAGGTGATACACCGTAAGAAGACACAACAGGAGGAGGAGGCGAGGTGTCAAGAAGCCGCAGCATCCAATCTTTAGCGCAGCTCGGTGGCCAATGGGACACTGACAGTGGGAGATGAATGGGAGGGAATTATCTACTCACTCGGCCAGATAATTGCTCCATTTGGCCCTGAGTTAGAGAATGGTTTCTAATTAGCTCCCTGCAGTCCCCTGGACCTTCACTCCTCCTTCTCCGACCCCCACGCCCTCCCCAAAAAGAAAACACCGTCACACATGTTGGGAGGTTTGACCAACTGGGCCGCTTTGATGACACCTGAAAAAAAGTCCTGTGCCAGTTGGCAACACGGCTCATTTAAATTCTCTTTAAAAGACAAGAAAAAGTTCAGTGACAACAGTTTGGCACATTTGCATGAGTCCTCCTTGCCTTTGGTTGGTTGTTGATTACATAAAAGGTAATGAGAAGAATTAGAGATAAGAAAGATTTTTACTGAATTGAGGGCATTCATTTATATATATATATATATATATTATATATATTATATATATTTTTAGTCTGATGACTATTTCAGTTTTCACTTTATAGCATTTTAAAATATAGAATTGATTTCTTAAAATACTGTACTTAGTTTTAAAAAAATTCAAGCTAACTTTTCTTCACCCCCTCCCAAAAAAATGGCTGGGACATCCTAGTTTAAAAAAAATGAAAAATTCCATCCATTCATCCATTTTCTACGATTGCCGATTATAAAGTTGTCACAATAAAAAAAAAAAAAGGGTTAGTATGTTCTTCTTTAATTCGTTCCAGATATGGAACAACCACATGAACAAAACATTCTTAACAGTATAGGCACATACATATGAATACACCTCATACACATACAGTATCTCGTTTTCAACATGTCTGAAAAGTGCAGATTTATATTACATTTAGGTGTGTCAGGTGATTAACATTTTTAATCGTAATTTTTCTTTTTTCTTTTTTTTATTATTTATTTTTATTTTTAAAGAGCTCAGTATTGTTCATTCGGAAATGTCATCATCATTTGCATTTTTAATCATAATTAATCGCATGACTTATAGTAGTAGTTAACTCACGATGAATCACACATTTTATATCTGTTCTAAATGTACAATAAAATGTACAATAGTTTTCATACTCTTGTTAACGCAAAAGATGGGACAACAATTTTAAACTAATAGAGATATGGTTGCATCTTTTAGTCATTGATACAGTAATTTCATAATAATTCATCACATTGATGTCAAACCAAATCAAATCAAACTTTATTTTTCAAGCACCTTTCATACATTAAAATGCAACTCAATTAAAACATCCATAGTACAATAAAAAGATAACCCATCCCTCCCCCAACATGCCCATGATCATATCCACAAACACACACAAACACAAACCACATTATGACAGGGCACAGAAAAACCCTGTGAGGAAAGGCACCCGGTAGGAGCTCATCCACACTGAAAGGAATGACTACCAACCACAAAAGGGAGCAATGTCATCCTAGAGGTCCCTGGCCCAGATTGACCGCGGCCGTCCCCACACACAGTGAAGCACGCCACAGCCCCCCAGGGCCAAGGGGCGCCCGGGACGACCGACCGCCCACAGCAGAAGCCCAGCCATCCCTCCCAGTGCGCAGGCTCCCCCATGAGGAAACACTGCAGCTAAAAACATTGTAACAACTAAATAAAAATAATTAAACGCTAAAAGAAAACAGGTAAACACTAGAAGAAAAAATAATAAAAGGCAAAAACAAAGCTAAAAGACGATATAATTAAAAAGAAAGAAAGAAAGAAAGAAATTGGGTAAAAATAAATAATTTAAATGCCAAACTGAAAAGTGTGTCTTGAGCCCATAGTGGCTGAGTGCAGCCTCACCTAGTTAAAATTAAAAAGATGTACTGTACTGTAAAAAAACCCAAAAAAAAAACGAGTGTGATATTGATTTGTGTTGAGCTCAATTTTCTGCCACTAGATGGCAAAATTGCATTTGTAAAACTTTAGGGACAGCAAAGTGCATTTTTCTTTTCATATTAAGAGCTATCTAATCTTTAATATGAAGTCACTTGTGAAATTCTGCACAGTTTTAAAATTGTTAAATAGAACTTGACCCCAATCTCCACAAATATATGTATTATTATTACATTTATTACTGCTAAATTTTGTCGTGGACGTGTCTCCCAGTACAGGTTTTCCAAGTAAGGGGCGGTCATTAATCACTCGTTAATTTTTTTTTGTAGAATTTTAAATGACCTCAAAATTAACTCACTAATTTTGACACCCCTAATTAAATTAATATTTATTTCTCTATCTATCAGACATTGTATTATTGGTAAATAACTCATGTTTGTCATTATTTAATACGTTTATGTAAATGTCAACGTTTAAGAAAGCGTCACTATCTCATTTTTATTCTCACTTAAAATACTGAAATCTGAATCAGCTGTGTCACCGTTTCGGTAATTGTCACTTCACTAAGGATAAAAAAGTGACTGCCACCCCCTGATATCGCTTCAAGTATCAGCAGGAGGCCATTTACAAATAAACTTCAGGAATTAGCATTGGCTTTATTTGCTCTCACTGTTTGGCAAAGCTCGCCTGCTTTTCCTCCGATCGCATTTTAAAGCATTTGTACTCCGGCCCGGTGTTCGCTAGGCTGTGGGTTAATCTGCATGAAACGAGCTGTTGCCGAGCTCACGCGGGTTTAACCTTTGGAAAGATGGCTGATCTTGAGCGTGGACGATGCGGATACCTCACATGACCTAAAAATGGCACTGAAATAAAGTTGTGCCCGTATCAAAGATCAAATAAGTCGCAGCAGGACAGATAACAGCAGTGGGAGCAGTGCAAGGCGGTGACAGCTTTAGTGCACTGTGGCCCCTGCCAGGGGTCTGAATGGGGACCCCTGACATTTGGAAGCCCACGAGAGTGGCCCGAGTCTGGGCGGGCCGTTGGGGTTGAGTGGGGTTAAAGTAGGTGATGATGGCTGGCCAGATTGGAGAGGGTGGAACATATTGCGATAACCAGCAATACCGGGTGGGGGTCCCAAACCGTGGGGGGCGGGGCACCATTTTTAACTCCGATGCTAACCAAAACAGCAGCACCAAAAAGCACAAATTAGCCAAGCAGAGGACTTCAAGTATGGAATTTTACTGGGTACCACTTAAATATTAAAGCCGATGATAAAACAAGTCTATCCAAATCAGCTCACTCTTGCGTCTGTTGCTAACCAAAACAGCAGTTCAAAAACTACCTTCGTGCAAAGAAACTATTGTTGTCCACACACGCCACGACGAGCCCATTTTGAATTCTGTTGCCGATCAAAATGGCAGCACCTAGCGCAGCAGGTAAAAGCACGGGGTTTGACTCGCTGTCACTGGACATGGCTTTCCTGCGTGATTACAAAATGTGTACAAATAAAAGCCTCACCCGTCTAATAAATGCCTTGCCCCTTATAGATGCTGGTCACAGTTGGGTAAATAAGTACCCAAGGTCACTATTATATAAGGATATTAGTTACATTATAAAAAGAAAGTCATGTACTTCTGCTACTGCCAGTTGGCACATCTTAGACATGTTACTGTACACACTACAGTGGACTCTTGCTACCGAAATAAATCCTCATTAACAAAGTCTGCCAAATTGCTGCTCGTTAAAATGACTGTCCTCCTAATCCTAGAATAAGGAGATGTTAAACCATATATTATAGTACTATATAGATCAGGTAGACAGCCAAGACATCATCATTTATACCACGCTCCCATCTATTTTGTCAACAGTTCTTCCATTAACACCCATCAATAGGTGGGTTTCCATCCACCTATTTGTATTCGCATTTTCAAGAATTGCGAAAAAGAAACTGAATGGAAACGGCAGAAATTTAAAAATAAAAAGGCCCAAAATTCGGAGAAAAAAAAAAGTACGCTGAAGCGTATCGAAAAAAGGAAAATGCGCATTTTGCCGATGGAAACAGGTTTTGCGAATAAGCGACTACAAGACCAGATATACGTCCCATACTACGCCACACGCACGTTTGTAGTCGCAATAAATGGCGGACGATAAAGTAAGATATGTTTGGGGAGATGAAAGAAGCAAACATTAATGCAATTTTAGATGGCTTTATTAACATCAGCTCTCGATGTAACGACACACTTCACTTACATGCGGGAGGGAAGCCAACAAGACAAATGACTTCCGTTCAGTCCGTCAAAACCAACATTCCCACCTGGAACTCTCCATTGTCCCAAAGTTCCGTCACTAGGTCATCTCGCGGCGCATATTCGCAAAAGAAGAGCGGAAGAAAAACGGGCATAAGTCGCATACAAATTTTTGCATTCAAATTTTGAAACATTTATATGGAAACATGACTACTGTGAGCTGTGAAGTTTATTGGCCTGCAGACAAATTCACTGGTCCGAGTCCCTCTATGAACCCTCATAGCCCCCATAGCCTTGCTCACCACGCATACCTCCGTTGCAGGAGTTTTATTAGCCTTCTATTTCCCCAAGTCCACACTACTTTTGGTAGATCATATTTTCAATTTCTGCCCTAAATGCCTGGAAAGACTCTGCTACAAATAATATATTTAAAAATATATATTATTTAGCCCATTATGGTGGTATGAAAAGTGAATGTAATAATTAGAATACAGAGTCAACATTGAAAATGGTAAACAAGTGAACAGAATGTAAAGCGTTAAACAAATTGCCCATCATGTTTTAATGCTGCAATACAATTCAGTGTGCTGCTCCTTGTGGTGAGCCCACTTTGGCTATCGGGGGCAGTACTGTATAATACAGTAAAGCAGGCACAAACAATGGAGAATAAACATGCACTACTACACATTAAGTTTCTATATTAACAGGGAGTTTTTCAAAGAGAATTAACAATATTGTTTTATATGTCTGAGTGTGTTCATATATTATTGTAAAATATATGATCTGCAAATATCCTTTGCGTAGAAAGTTCTATTGAAGCTAACAATTAGCAATACCAATGACATTTTCCACATGTTAGCATTAAGCTTGGCAGTTTAGTTTGGTTGTCTTAAATATACATGTGATTATTTGTTTTATACTATTTATTAGGGATGTGCCAAAAAAAATCGATTCTCATAAGAATCGCGATTCTCATTTAGTACGATTCAGAATCGATTTTAAATGTCCCAAAATCGATTTTATGTAAATTATTTTATACTGTCTTGCCTTTGTCTGTGTGTGCCTTTATTTGGAGCACTGTTCATGTTGTACCCGGTTTGGCCACTGAGGGACAGTGTGGTTCCACGCGGTCTAATACACTGTTAAGTTGTAGCCACTTTAAAGAGTAGAAGGAAAAAGTTATTCCAATAAAAGTTGGGGGGTGGGGGGGTCAGCGAGGAGCCGTTCTTTTGAGCGATAAAAGTGCCGCGAGTAGCGCGCTAATTAGCATTAGCAAGTCAGACTGGAGTAGATCATTACAATCTCTTGCACATCTATAGATTGAAGCAAAAATCATTGTCAATCAAATCATTTTGAATATAAAAAATCGTTCTTAATCGAAAATCAATTCTGAATCGAATCGCTGGCCCAAAAATTGGAATCAAATCGAATCGAATCGTGAGACATTTAAGGATTCCCACCCCTACTATTTATGGCATGGAAATGTTTTTAATTACTACTGTGTCTGCATAAACAGTAAACAGTGAAACCTTAACACTTTTGGTGGCGTTGTATGGTGAATAGGGGTAGGTGAGGCTTAAACATTCCGGGTGCGAGATAACCGTTAGCCTCGGAGACACTTTAGCAGTTCAAACAATCATGGCGGCTTCATCTGCTCATGGATTTTAGCACGCCGGGCGGGATTTCAGGTTGATATTTCCAGATTTGTGGAATTCCATCTCATCTGTCAAGTGTTTGTTTGAAGTGATTGGAGATATCCCTCCATGCGATCACAGGCACAGGGAGACCAGGAGACTGCACTGGCAATAATGGGAAAGGCGTCCTGGGAAAATAAACGGCAGGCAACGATCCCTGAATGCAACAGAATCCTTTCTACAAACCTCCAAAGTGTGACATGCGGCCTGACCTTGGCAACAATGTTTCATGTTGTACTAGACTACAGGTATTTGGAATACAGGGTTCACACAATATATTGCGATTCACAGTTTCTGACCCTGCTACATTGCACAATTTTAAGCTAGCGTTTCATGGTTTAAGTTAACAGTCAAGTCCGATTTTAGAGTTGAGGGCCTTTAGGGTCGTACCACATTGTTCCGTAGCATGTTGGGCAGAATTGAGCTCTCCTGGAATAGCTGCAGCACAATAAGGAAGAAGAAGAAGAGGATGCCTCTTTAATGTAATATAGTAGCTTGTTTTGTCATTTTAGGATTCATTTTTCTCACAGGCAAGAGGAAATATATACCTGCTGTGAGTATTATTAGTTATGTTTGTTATTGCAGCATGTGTGTTAAAGTAGCAGGTGTTTGAAGGTTAATAATTACAGCATTCCCACATATGTTACTGTGATTTTTATTCGCCACACTTTTTTGGCCATGCTATAACTCCCACATAATTCTTCCAATTTACACTGTTCGGATTTCAAATGGCTTCGAAAATTCACGCCATCCTGGGTAGATATCGTCTGATTCCACATTACTTGCAGTATTTGCACAATTTAACGTTAAATATCAACTTTTCCCCATTCATTTTCTATGGGACCACATTCCACGCCCACTTCCGTACATGCAACCGATCATCATTTCCAGCTGTCTGATACTGCTCAGTGGGCGTAGTTGTCCAGTAACCAGAAGGTCGGGGGTTCGAATCCCACCACTGTACGTTGTTGTGGCCATTATGCTAAGTGTATATACAGTACATGTATACCAACTGACTAGCGTATCAGGAAATGCGTTATAATTTCACTGAAATGATCAAACACGCGTCCCCATTCAGTAGCTTCCACAATAGTACAATGGTTAGAGCACATGACTGGCATGTGCTAGGTTCTGGGTTTGATTCCTGCTTGCCCATTTTTCATCCAATTGAAACCGTTCCAACTTTATTGTTTTCCAAAAATTCACATCTTCCCTGGTGGTATTCTTCTCAGTCGTAAGAGCTCCAGTTTAAGCATTTTTTGACATTATAAAACCACTAAATCTCCATTCTGGCACTCAGTAAGACATCCTTCTGTACAATTTCACGCAAAACTTCAATGACAACCGCAAGTCTGCTGTGGGTAGTGCAGCAGAGCTTTGACCAGTAAACAGGATGTAAGGCAGTTCAACTTTTTAGTTTTTTTTTTAATTTAGCATAAAACCCCAATTAATAATTTGTAATTTTCACGTAATTTATCTTTCGATTTACTTTCACAAGCATTCCACATGCATTCAGCTTTTATTAGCAACTAGCTTTCAGCAATCTCACACATTTTCTCCAGAGATTGTACTTAGTCTAGTAAGCATAAATCTATGCTCGTTTCTTTAAGCCAATCTACGGCATTTCACAATAAATGTTAACATTAAGCTATCGGACTTTTATTATATAGTTTGATTGAATATTTTGCCGTTTAAGCATGCAATATTGAATTGCCTTTTGTTGTATGTGTCAGTTTTTGGGCAAAATTAATCACACTTTGCCTCGTTTGGAGAACTGTGGAAGTGAGAGTACGAGAACAGGTGCTAAATATATATTTCAAAAATGTGTAAACGTGTTTAAAGCCTGTGGGAGGTGTACAGATTTTTATTAAATAAAAAATAATAATACTCATTTTGAAAAAGTAGCAGTGGTGTCCAAACTACGGCCCGGGGGCCATATGTGGCCCGCCCACTGTTTTTTAGTGGCCCGCAGAATAAACTAAAAATAGCATTTGACTTGGCCCACAAGGCTAACTAACAAATGGTGTGGGGGGAGGGGGGGGACGCGAGTGACGGGGACTGCCACTACTACTATTAATGAAGCTTTTCTAGATATTCAAACACAAGTCACCTGTAATAAAAAGCGGTGATGAAAGTAGTACTTAAAAAATAATAATAATAACAGCATCATATAAACAATGTGTAATTGCTTGTTTGATTGATAGATTTTTAGCATGTTTAATATGTATTTTTTTATTTTTAAACAAGCCCTTCTTTGTGTCCATTTTTCATTATGTGGCCCTTGAAGGAAAAAGTATAATCTGTGTTAAACGGGGGTTCACTGTACTCTACTGTACATGTACACACATGCATACACATAAACACACACACACACACACACACACACAGTACAATATTGGTCCAAGGCCACGGCTACAAGACACCAAGACATTAGTCATTAGCTTTATTTGACAGGCAGGGATTTATCCCTCTGCGTTAAATCACAATCGAGCATAAAAATTCACCCGTGACATGTGTCTTGTTAGCTAACATTTGCACGCGCTCTCATGCGGACGCTTCCAATCCGGCCGCCGACAATATAACACGAGTGCGACGGCGGGAACACGGCATAAATCAGGCGGTAACGGCGGCGTTGGCGAGTTGAGAATGTGTCACGCGTCACCTCTGGGAGAAACGAGTATAGCAGAGCTCAGCAAAGTGCACGGCGCTGATAAAGCTGGATTGTCTGGCCGTAATCAGAGCCAGATGTGGTCAGGCCCTCGCCATGGTGGTCCCACCACATCTGCTATGTCGGAGGGAGGGTTGGGGGGGGTAAGACGGAGTGGGGGGGCGGGGCCACAGCTGGATGACCTCTGACCCAGAGGAGGGAACCACGAGCCAAGGCTGACAGCTGCCATGGACGAGGCAGGCGACCCGCTATCATCTCCTTCGCTCGTGTGCTTTACGACGCAGACGTTCTGCTCAACTCATCCACTTTGCTATTTTTTTTCTTTTTTCACCTCGCACCGCGTGTGTTTTGTTCCAGCGTGCGCAGGTCAGCTTTTTTGCTGAAAGGAGGAAAAACGCAAACATCTGTTGCTGGCTGGAATTTTCATATTGCAGAGATTCAATGATAAAAGCACACAGTCAGCATGTTTATCGACACTATTTCCATTTTTGTTTGCCTTTTTGGCCTTTTCCAAGTTTGCTCTTTATTCCAAAGCAGAAAAGCGTCCCGAAGGCCATGACTGCGGCAGGTAAAGCGGCTGTAGCCTTATTTAAACGTTCACTATTAACCCAGGGGCTCACAGCCTGGTGATGGACAGCCTTGTGGTTGAGGCTGGCCCCGGGCTATTAGTAGATCATTGGAGGAGTTACTTTTCCCGTCACGTCCTCCACTTTCCTTCGGAGGGTGGGGGGGTAACGATATTGATGCGATTCAGCTGTTAAGCTGGGAAAAGAAGATCTCTGCTGAGGTTAGACATTTACTCAGATTTCGGTCAACGGGTGTACTGATTAAAAGGCTTGAGTTGGAAGGTTTTACCCATCGAGGCTTGTCGAACGTGTGGGTTATTTGTTACTAAAAGATTACAGCAACAATAAAGGATTGAACCAAGTTTGTTGCCGCCATGGTTACATACCAAACCAAAATGTACACCCTCAACAGGCTACAGTGTATGTACTCTTGATTGGATCTTTTTTATTTGAAATGGACTGGCCTCCACTCAAACAGATGCCATGTCTTGATTAATCACAGATTACGTAGAACTCTCCCTAAATCAGGGGTCTGCAACCGGAGCCACATATGGCTCTTTAGTCCCTCTCCTGTGGCTCCCCGTTGATCTCTCTAAAAAATAAAGAAATAAATTAAAATAAAATAAAAAGTAGAAATTAAGTTGTTTTTTTACATTTATTTATTTTATTATATTTTGGTAATTTTTTATAAATATTTTGGTATGTATATTATATATATTGTATTATATTTTGTATTATTTATATTCATTATATTATGTTATTTTATTATTAATTATATTTAAAAAATATTTTTAGATAAAATATTCTTTGAATGAATTTAGGATTAAGATTTTTTTTTTTAAGAATAAATAAATGTAAAAAAAAAATGTCAAAGTCCAAATTTGCAAGTTGCAAGATTTTTTTTAAAACTTAACATGTCCAAAAAGTGACCATAAAATGTCCCAAAAGATCCAAAAATAGCAGAAAACTATAACGTATGCAAAAATGCCCCAAAAAAAGTCAGGAAATGTCTTTTTTAAAAGCCAGACAAGAAACCTTCTTTTTTCATCAATCCATTTTCTGTTGTGCTCGTCTTCATTTTGGAAGGTGGACGAGCTGGAGACAATCCCAACTGACTTAGGGCGAAAGGTGGATCACACCCTGGCCTGATACATATAAACAAACATTTACACTTTCTTTCACACCTATGGACAATTTATAGTCTAGTGCATGCATGCATGTTTTTGGAATGTGGGAGGAAGGTGGAGTACCCAGATAAAAAAAAACATGCAAACTCCTCATAGAAAGGCCGAGGCCGAGATTCAAACCTAGAACTTCTCGACTATGCTAATCACTACCGAATTTGTGGTTCTTGCCTATTTATTTATTTATTTATTTTTATCAGACGTAAAATTTTCGGTAACTATTTACTTCAGTTCACTATTGTTCACATCCGTTGTGCGCCGTTGTGGGATGGAATGCGGCCGACTCCCGGCCAATTGAAGCGGCTCCCCTCATTCCCATTAAAATCAGGGCAGTGGAAGCGCACACATGCTTGACATTGTGGAAGCAAAAACTGACTCACTTGGGTCCTTGAAAAACTGAAGATCGCCTTGCACCCATGTGTGAACACCCCTCCGGGCCCACCACCGTTGTGCCGTGCGGTCAGGAGGTTGCTGCTAAAAAAAAATTACGATTATAATGATAATAATTTGTTCAATGAATTGATTTGTGATTCAGAGGGTTTGTCCCAATCTACTGTCATAATTATGAATGAAATACGATGACGTCCAACATGCACATACCTCCGCAGAGCACCAATTCTGACTGCCTGCACATTTATCAAATCCACTAAAATCACATTGCACCACCTACGCCACAATTTAGACCTCATTTTAAGGAGTCTAAGACCTAGTCTACTTTTTGTCACCAAATTGTCAGATGTGCCAGGGAGCTCCACCCAGCTAGGCGTACCTCTCTACCAAATTCATAAACATTGTAAGGTAGACTAGACCCCGACACAAAAATGAAGATGTGCCCGTTATTATTCAGAGACGCACAGGTGCCTACCTCCAAAAATAAGGCCTCTTGTGTTACTGACGATGTCACCATTTTGAATAAATTAAATAATTAACGTGTAAGTCCTATTTGGACAATGTTGCTAACCAAAACAAAAACAACCACCAAGGCACATGATGGTCTGATCCTCTGCAGTTGAGTAAATAATGTGGGGAAAATACATGCAGATATACAGTAAGACCTGCTGTCATTGAACTCAGTTGCGAACCAAAACGGGAGCACTTACTGAGGTGAATAAAGTGGCTGCCAGATGTCTCACACAAAAACAAACGGTTGAACTGTGAAGCCTAGTGTAACTCTGTTGCTAACCAAAACAGCAGCACTTACTGCGCCATGTTGACAGCCTGTAAATGAAGTATTCAGTTGGCTGTTGCTTATATTTTGATATGAATAAAAAAAATAATAATCCTGCTGACTATAAGAGGTTGTTAGGAAATCAGGCAGGACTCATGTTACATTCCATTCTGACTCTTTAACGCCGCATTCCGTATATGTTTGATATGTTTCACCACCGCTCTCACCCTGACACCCATGTTCAGCACTGTCCATTAACGTTGCGTATCTGTGCTCTTGATGGATACAGACGGAGACGGAGGGGTACGGCCACACTCCACTCCCCGGACGTCAGCGGCGCACGGTGCCGCGATAGGGGTGAGCGACGCACCTTCTGCACTCGACGATGGAGCCGCTGTGGAAAAAAAGACATTCATCTGTCCTCGCGAGCTCAAAGACGAATGAGGCGCTGCGTGAGCTATGCTTCAGGTGCCTCATATTTTCTCCACGGCGCCCCCCTCATTTTACTACAGCGGAGGTATGCATTTATCAAGAGGGAAGGGGCTTAAATCATTGCTCGCAGCCAAGCTCGGAGGTTGGAATGCCAAGGCTGATATGGCTGAATACACTTGTGCTTTGTGTGGGACGGGCGCTTCGTTCTCACCGTCTCAATTGAATTTGGTGCAGATTTAAGTAAGACAGTTGGGGCAATTTTTGAGCAATTATACTGTAGATATATGTAAATGTCATCAGCAAAGCCTAAATGGTTAAACACCAGGTTGCCAGGTCTAGAAAATCAACCACTGTGTAATAAAACTGAACAAAACTACTCACCATTTTATACAGATATGTGGAAAATAATAATGGTGTAATTTAATATATTTTAATATTTCAAGTTTAAAATGATACTAAATGCTGACAAAAGCAACATTTTTTTTTCTTTCTTTTTTAAGAGCTCAGTATTGTTCATTCGGAAATGTCATCATCATTGCTCTTTTTTTTTTTCTTTTTTTTTTTAAATATATATATATATATATATACATATATATACACATATATATATATATATATATACATACATACATACATATATATATATATATATTTTTTTGTGTGTGTGGGTGAGTATGTGTATGTGCGTGCGTGCGTGCGTGTGTGTATTTGTTAGCTCACCAGAAAACCTATTAGAAAAAAATCTCATACCGTTCACCTAAATCGAACACCAGGAGACCCGAGGGGACCGAAGAAAACCAAGGAAGGTGAAATCCAGCACCGACCAGACACCCCCCACCAGAACTCCTCCCCAGCCCAAGAAACATCCAGACCCCAACAAATCCAAAAAACATAAAGTCAGGGAGGCCTCAAGAGACCAACGGAGAGACCGAGAAAAGGAAGGAAGGACAGACGAAGCCGCGTGAGATCCGAGACACCAGCCTCCACCGATTCAATAACCTGAGGAGGAAACAGATTGTGTCTGAGTTTCGGTAGATGCTGGTGTGGTGGATCTGGCATGCATGAAAATCTCCACCAAAGAGGGGAGCCGTCGACCCCCGCCGGAACAGAGCAAGCGCAACACCTCAGGGCCCCCCAGGCCGCGGCAGCGCCAAAGGACGACCCCCGGGCCCCACCAGGGCCACCGGCCGGAGAGCAAACCCAGGAGCAGGAGCGCCCCCCGCCCCAACACGGCCCGCGCCCCCGGCCCAACGCAGCAGGACGGGGCACTGCAGGCCCACCAGGCACTCCCCCGACCCCCAGCCCCCGGGGACCACCCGCACCCAGGCACCGGCGCCGAAGAGGGGCCGGACAGCGGAGCGGAGAGGGCAGCCGCGCCCACCCCACCCCCCGCCGTGTGCAAGGACGGAACACCGGGGGCAGAAGGGGGAGATGGGGGCACCGGAGGGCGGCCGACACCCCCGAACCCCAGGCCCAGCGGGGGAAGGCCCCGGTCGTCACCCCAGCGTTCTTTGTGAAAATTAACCCCTGTTACTGAGTCCGCCAGCTCGCGGACTGGCGAACTCTACCCCTAAACCGTGAATGTGACCCCACCCAGTGTATATACAAGTGTGTGTGTGTGGTGCATTAAAATTAGGAGCAGGTGAACCGGAGCCGATGGAAATGATATTCCCACGCTCCGATCCACCCGCCACCCAAGCATGTTGCTGAGTGTATGTGGTGCATTAAAAAAAATAGATAGGGCGGGGACAAAAGCAACATTTGATGTGTCATGTTTAGGGAAATAGAGAGTGAGGATTGCTCAATTCCAGTCGATCATGATTTTGACTTTTTAACATTCTTATGCAAGTGTAAAAGTGCGTTCACCAGTTCATCGGCACTGTCGGGTGGAAACTTTCTGTTAGATTACGCCTCTTAATAATTAGGTAGGTGAGTTGAGCTAGGCCGTTGTGTCGCTGTGACCTGTCCTGGTTTGGCGTCTTTCTATCCATCTGCACTCTGACGCACTTGAAACCAGTTAAGAGCATCGGGTCACACATTGTCACATGGGCTAGGGTGAGCCGCTCACCCACATGGGTATTAAGGCAGTATAAGAGTAGAAACCATTTTGGACAGATTAGACCTTCTTCCACATTTTAAGAGGGGTTCATTCAGAACCTTTCACTTCTATGCCCTAATTTGGTCAATGTCATATTTTTCACCCCCCCCCCCCAAAAAAAAATATCTTTGAAGAAAAAAAATAATAATTCATGAAAAAACTTCGATAAAAATGTTACAAATAAAATGTTTTTTGATGTGTCTTTTCCAAGGCCGATACAGATTATTGGTCATATATTTGGAGCCGATATTTATTTGCAGCAAAACAGAAAATGTTAACGTCAAAATGTTTTTTCAAAACCCTAACTTTGTCGAAATACTATTAAGCATGATTGTAAGAAGGTAAACTCATTTTTTTCCTTTTAATTCTAAACATATATAGAATAGACAGCTCTGTTTTAAAACTCTCACAAAAACATTACTGAAATGTCCACTGCAATCATCAATGGGTCTGAAAGGGTTATTTCGAACAGAAAAAAAAAAGTGCAGGGAGTTCAGCAACTTATCTTACAAAGTTATGTACAATTTTAAATAAATACAACAAATAAAAAGTTCACCCAGTTTTAAATTGATCTCTTGAGCTGCTATCTCACTAAGCGACGAATGCTTACCGAGATAGCGAATTTGGGGTTTTGGTCAGGGTTCGTAAAATGTTTTTCCAAAGATGTTTGCCGTCAGTGAAAAAATGTATGAACATGTTCAAAGTTTAAAATGTAAATGTCAAAACTGTCTGTGAAACATTTTTACAAACTTTTGTAAACATTTTACAAACACTGACGAAAACCTCAAATTTGCTACGTTTGCAAGCATTTGCCACTCAGTGAGATTTAGCTTTATCGGCCTTCAGATTCGTAAAAAAGGCTGTGCCGACATTCGTCAATATGCTCATTATTGGCACCAATAATTGTTTAATCAATACAAAAAGTACACTCTAAAAACAGTTGGGTCAGCAGTAACCCAATCATGGATCAAAAACGGACCGATCCACTTTATGGGTCAATTTGACCCAAATTTCTGGGTTGTTTTATACAACATGACCCATTTCTTCACTCAAATGTGGCTCTAATTGATTCAAATCCATTTTTGACCCATAGTTTGATTATTTTTGATCCAAACTGTTTTTAGAGTAATCTGCCATTAAGTATAAATAAATGTTCCCTCTGATAGAAACTAACTACCGTTTGGCCCATGACAAAATTGACCGATCTCACTGAGCTGAAGTCCTGAAGAAGGTTTTAAGTTCCGCCGAAGGTTTTGCGCATTCCTCATATCGCCTTTTTCCAGAAAATGTCAGTGGGGTTATGCGACTTCAGTGCCATTCAACTTCAGAGCTTCCTCTGTATTAGAAATCACCGAGACTGCGCTCCATAAATCTTTACCTTTGGCTGCGACTTCTAAGAACGAAGGAAGTATGATTGGTTCAAAGTCCCTTACGTAAGAACTACAACACCCTGGACCACAGTAAAAGAAACGGGGGCCGCAGATAGGGAGCGCAGAGGCCCCTCCTTCCGAGCTCAGGCATTTCCTTCTGGGATATTCCCCTCTCGTGACCTCAGAAGAGAAGCGGGAGGGACGGCGGAGAGGAAAAAGTGAGCGAGCGGAGCTGGCAGGGTCCGTCGGAGCGAGCCCCGGCGTAAGGGAGAGTAAGCGAGCCGGGGCGACCTTTGACGGATGTGAGTGACAGGCCGTCGGTTCGGGATGGGTCGATGAGGAGCGGCTGGAAAGAGGCCCTTTTTTCTATTGTTCTGTGCGTGACGTGGCCTGCCACGCTTCAGCGAGGGCAGGTGCTTGAGGGTGTCAAAATAGGAAGGCGGGCGGACAGGCTTGGCTGCCGTCCATGCTCCTTTGACACATGACAAAAAAGACACTACTCTCACCTCACAGCACAAAAGAATACCACAAGTGAGATCGGGTTAGGCAGCGCGGTGCCCTAGTGGTTAGCATGTCTTCCCAACAATTTTTTTCTTCATTGCA
Organism: Leptonotus elevatus; assembly: GCF_054856555.1. Classification (NCBI taxonomy): domain Eukaryota; kingdom Metazoa; phylum Chordata; class Actinopteri; order Syngnathiformes; family Syngnathidae; genus Leptonotus; species Leptonotus elevatus. The sequence goes on along the minus strand of NC_141239.1, from coordinate 20,162,147 downwards.
TTGTTTTTTGAAAGGGATCATGCCCAATAACGAACACTAGTATAATATGTCGAAATGAGCATACTGCTAATTCACATTTGTGGTCCCTTGGAAGGTGACATGAAACATGGAAAGAAATCAAATGTATTGTCATTGCACATGTCACAAGTACGGAGCAAGCCCCAAACGATGCTCCCATAGACAACACATATCAACAAGTAAAAAAAAATCCTTCAGTAGTTCACATTTTAACATTTAATCAACAGTTTAACGTGCCCAACTAAGTGCAAATAGTAAAGTGAACACTGTATTTTTTTTAAGCTGCAGTTTCGAATAATTATTTACAAATAAGTAATTGAAATTTGGAACAAATATTTGGGTGATCCTCTCGTACATACATACATACTATGAGCAGTTCATTTTTTAAGTGATACATTACAGGATAAGCACAAATCTACAGTATTTTAAAAGAGGCACTTGGGTTATTTTTCTTCAAATGGAAACACTCCCATTGTAAAAGGATTGGTAAAAAAAAAAAAAAAAAAAAAAGGAATTTGGGCGGAAAAGGGACCAACCCAACTTTCAAGGTTACAGTATTTATTTAACCCAAAAAATTGGGTCAAACAACCCAATAATTTGTGTTGTTTTGTATCCTATTTTCAGGGGTTGTTTTGTGGGTTATCAAGAGGATGCACTCAGATTGTAAAAGGTTTGGTAAAAAAATTTTTACCGAAATTGGGCAGAAAAGGAACCAATCCAACTTTCGGGGTTACAGTATTTATTTAACCCCAAAAAATTGGGTCAAACAACCCAATTATTTTTATTGTTTTGTATCCCATTTTGGGGGGCTGTTTTTTTGGGGTTGTCAAGAAGACACACTCACATTGTGAAAGGTTTGGTAAAAATAACTGCACTCTAAAAACAATTTGACCCCACAATGGGTCAAAAATGGACTGATCCTCTACTTGAGTCAAGAAGTGGGTCTTTTAGTGTAAAACAACTCATAAATATTGGTCAGATCCTTTACTTGGGTCAAAAAATTGGGTTATGCTGTATAAAACAACCCAGAAATTTGGGTCAAATTGACCCATAAAGTGGATCGGTTACTGTACCAACTGTTTTTAGAGTGTGAAATTGGGCAAAAAAGGGACTAACCCAACATTTGGGGTTTAAAGTATTTATTTAACCCCCAAAAAAAGTATTTGTGGGTTATCAAAAGGACACACTCACATTGTAAAAGGTTTTGTAAAAATAACTGAAATTGGGCGGAAAAGGGACCAACCCAAGTTTTGGGGTTACAGAATATGTTTAACCCAAAAAATTGCGTCAAGCAACTCAATTATTTTTGTGGTTGAAAGTTGACATACCTTTGAGGTATTAAAACTTATGAACACAACTGTACATGTACAAAATCGAACTTATTGTCACAAAAATGCAGTAAATCGTCACCAAAAGTCACGTCTACTCATGTCAACTTCAACCTCTGAAAATATCAAAACAATTTACACAGTATTTTGGATTTTATAGTCAATAAGACTTTTTCCCAGCATACAGTGCGCTCATAAATTTACATATCCCTGGGGTCCCGTATATACTTTCTAGCACACCTGTAAATGAATAACCCAAAGCGTTGAGTCTGTCTCTTTTTGACCCAATTTGGGTTATTTTTGACCTGACGGTTTTGTACAGTGACGCATGATAGTGGAAGCATGTTGCTTTGGGGCTGCTGTTTTTCAGACACAACTGTGGCCTTTCACTAGCTAGACGGAATTATGAACGGTTCGAAATACCCGTGAGTGTTAATACAAAACCATTAGGCTTTAGCTAGAAAGCAAAATTGCCTAATGTAATTAGTTGTAAAAATTAAAATTTTAAAATTTTGGTAATCTCAGAATGTCACTCAAATTATCTAAAATTTTAAAGAGTTTACTATTGAACTTAAGTTTAAGTGTAATTCTATTTATATGGGGGGGGGGGGGGTTTCAAAGTGAAAAATACATTCAGTAGGCTTTTTCTTGCATTAGAACGTGCTCAAAAAGTCAAACAAGAGTGTGCGGCGAGCGTTTGAGGAAATGCAATAAAAAGACACCGACTGGAAAGCACATCTGGACATTCAAAGAGGAAGGCATCGAGGAAAACGTTTCATGTCGCGAACGCGGAGCATCTTGAATATTTGTGACGCTTTGTGAAATCGATATCACTTGAAATAATCATTGGATGTCTGACAAATATTTTGTCTTTCAACATTGGGGCCTTTTTCATTTTTCTTATCTAAGACATGTAGTTACTCAGATATTCATATTGCAGGCGATGTCATATATTTGGAACAGTTTTATCGGCCTTGTTGCTTTTATGAATTGTATTTGGTTTAGGATTGGTTTGAAAACCACCTCCAATGTAGAAGTGTGTCGTCGGCCGGATTGCCTTGAATGTTCCACGGACCTCGGCTGCTCTGCGATTGCAAAACAACAATGGAACCTAATGAACAGTTCCTTGTCACTTGGGTGCAAAAGGTCCTTCTTGAGAACGCCGACCACAATCAAGCAGTTCTCCGTGCAAAATGAGCCAAGCTGTTATCAAAGCCCCGAGTGATTATTTTCCACAAGATTTTCCTGTCAGGATGTTATGAATGTCTCCGTGTTCGCTGGTGGCTGATAAATGGCATCGCGTTTCTGCGCTGATGTCATCCAGCGGCCTCCGCTTTCCTCTCCAAGTAAGAGTGCGAATGCACTCGACGTGGCCCGACGCGGGGCGACACCGTCGTAACCCGGACCGCATTTCTGCACAGAAGCAATAGGATCCATCACCATTACGCTGCCTATGAGGGTCTTTATTGGCGCACTATTGATCATTCTTCATCCTCACTATGTGCAGCATGAGGGCGGAATGTATTTGTACTGGCAACGAGAAAGGCTTCCACCGCGGTATTGTAGGCCGCAGCATTATATTAGCCGATCTCTGCATGCTTTGTTTGCTTTCACGGCGTGCTCAGCCATCACTCAGCAAATAGATGATCGGGGTACGACTTCCTGCAGCGCCAAGTAAGCCGTGGAATGTTAGCCCCATCGCAGCTGCGTGCAGGACGCAGAATGGAGATGTGTCACGTCGCTCGCCGTAGCCCGGGCCAAGGGGAGGTCGGTCGGGTTGCGGGTCTCTGCGCATGCCGCAAGAGAGCGCGCGGGACTGTAATCGAAGTCTTGTGAACTGCGAGGGTCGTAACTAAAAAACACCGTACGGGTGGTTGGAATGAAACTGTACACTCGCGCTAATGTCACGTGGCAACGGAATGAGTTGTTTTTGTCAATGCTCATTTCGGGTTAATATTTCAAATAGAGGAATTTTGTAATTGCAGTGTAATTACAGCTAACTTCCAGGTTGATTTCATTATTAAAATGGGAATTTAACTATTCCAGGCTCCATCCCAAAATCTTTATGAACTGTACGGGTGATCTCTCAACTCAAGTTTGAACATTCGCAAGTGTCCACTTTATGACGGAGGTGTCGTGCTAATGGAGCAACTTAACCTGAATTCGAACATCAATTGCAACACAACGAAGTCAACCACTAACCAGTGAAAGCAAAAACTAGTTTATTGTGCGGGAATACCGTACACCAAGGACCCCTCTTCTGCTTTATTTTGTAAATTAGTAGGATTCCATACCAGTAGCCAAGTCTCTTGAAATACAAACTAGACCCAACTAACTAGTATTATACACTCTGTTGATTCAGAATTATTGTCAATATTTCGTGAATATGCTACACTGCAAAAACTGGCCTTAAAAATGAGAGGAGGAAAGTGAAATGAGGAATTTACTGTCTAATTGAATTTGAGCCGACAGAACTGCAAAATTTGACTTTGACCTTAAACCGAGTAAACATAGCCAATAGAGGAGTGAACAGCGTTGTGTGACATGTGCTGTTCGAGTGCAATACCCAGAAATGTTTGCGTGTGTATGGAAATGTTTAGCTGGATGATGAGCATTATGAGCGTTAAATGAACTGTTCTTGGTACTGTCGTTGGCCATGTGTGTGACAAGGGATTCGGGAGGTTAAAGTAAAAAAAAGGAATTCCTTTTTTGTAGATTGTACACTGCGATATGATTTCAAAAAAGTGAATATGACGCTTTAGACAACATATAGTGTCGATGAAACACTATATAAGTACATTCCATTTAATATTCTGATTAAATTGGATTTTTTTTGGGGGGGGGGGGCATGACATGTTTTTCAGCAAAAAAATACAATTAGCACCCCATTTGATTGGATTCTGGATTCAGTGATTAAATGGTAAACAAATATGAGTACAGGCACTAACTAGCTCGACTTAAAAACACCCACCAATGTTTTAAAGTCAACCATAAACATTTCTTGACAATAGAATGTTATATGTGACCTCACCAGTCTATGACATTCTGATTAATATTACAGTTTAGGAATATGAGTTATGAAGCAAAATCCAGTCAATTTTATCCATCTCAGGGGGCGGCCATTTTGCCACTTGCTGTGGACTGAAGATGACATCGCAGTTGCTCAGGGCTCAGGCATCGACCAATCACAGCTCACCTGTTTTCTGAAGCTGAGCTGTGATTGATTGTTACCTGAGCAACTGTGATGTCAGAACAAGTGGCAAAATGGCCGCCTTCTGATATTGATAACAACTGCTGGATTTTGCTGCTTGACTCATATTCCACAAATGTCATATTAAACAGAATTCGATATTTAGACTAGTGGGGCTGCGTAGAACATATTGGCAAGAATTTATTTGGTGGGGGGGGGGTGACTTCCCCTTTAACACTAGCGTATACTACAAAATAAATGTCAGACAAGGATTTTAGCTTTTACAATGTACTATTCATAATTATACCTTAAACACACGAGTAGAATTCATTGTTTAGATGATCATCGAGTTGAAATGTTCCGGATTTAAAAAAATATATATATTTTTTTTTCATTCGCTCACACAAACACGCACACATACAAACATGTCAATTCACGTCAACTCAAAAAGCAATATTTTCAGATGCCCGCCTTCACTTTCGTAGCATCTCAATCCATTTTTGTGCCCATCGCCCTGAAGGCCGACCAGCAAGCGAGCCTGCGGGCGATTGTTCCCGGGCTGCGCCGTTGACGGACAACGCGGCCGATTCGCTTCCACTTCCTGTCGAGACCCAGACAGCCCGCTTCTCCGCTCTTATCACGCATGTCACCAAGCCAGGGGGAGAAGGAAAAAGAAGGGGAAGTCGGGGGAGTATTAAGAGCAAGAAGAGGGGTTTTCCTTTATGCTCTTTTTCTTGACATGGCGCCAACATCCATCTTGAGATGACGAGTGAAGAAGCTGCATGGTACTTTAAGTACGTGTATTATTTTCAGCAGAGGTGGAAGATGAAACGGCTTTTTTTTGTTCTTTTTTGTTTTTTTGTTTCTCCCTGTTAGGGCACGACAGGAGATTGTTGTTGCTGATAAGATAAGAATGTAGCAGTGGCCTGCTCTGGTTGGAGGAAATGCCTATCTGATGGCATTTTCAAATTGGATTTTGAATGCTCAGACGGGGGAAAGAGAAAAATAGCAACACGTTGGACGTCTCAAGAGTTGGCTTTTACCCGATGATGTCATCTTTTGCGCGACTACTGGGAATGTGTTGATATTCAGGATGTTCCCCCCAAAAATGCCATCATTTTGTTGTCTAATAAAAGCCCAATTCTCAATCATATTATCTAAAATTTTGTATAAGTAAGTTTAATTTACGCTCAACAGAGTTTAGTTAGTTTACATTTTATTTAAAAAAAAAAAATTGTGGAAAATGGCATTAGAAAATGTCACGGGGTGCAAAATCTATACGTTTTAAATGAATATTTTTGTTGAAATTTTTTAATTGTATGCATTTAGATTTATTTTTACTTTGAAGGATATGTATTTACTCAAAATGTAAATATATAAATAGATAAATAATAAAAAATAAAGTGAAAATAAAACATAAATAATAAGAATTTTTATTTTATTTTTTTTTTATAAATAAATCACCGCTAATATTATTGAACACCAGATGTCACATACTTATCTCCAACTTAATCATTGTTGTAAATAAGACAGTCAGTCAAAAATAAAACCATACACCCAAGATGATGTATTTTTGCCAGAAAAGTCATGTTTGGAAACTTTTCCAACAGGCCAAGACTAAATAAATGTGACCCTTGAGGGATTTTTTTTTCTTCACATTAAAAAGCCTGCTTGTCATGAGCAAGTTTACCTCATGCCATTAAGTCAGTCGTCTGTGGTAGTCTGCTAAAAAAAAAAAAAAAAAGGCCAGCGAGGTCAAGAGTCGATTATTTTTTCAAAGATTTGGATTCATTTCGAATGAAGCAGTCCAACAAAACCAAACGACATGAGCAGAATGGAGCCATTAAACAGCATGTCTTTGGGTTTAAACGTATTTGACAGGAGATGAGCTGCTTTTAAATGAGTGGCGGGTGCCGTCACCCTTTTCCTGCCTGCGTTACGGAGGGAGCACGGTGTAAACCCTCACACCTGACTGAAAAACCGGCAGCAGTGGCCCTTTGCTACTTCCTGGTGTCCCCTTGCTTTCGAGCGCCACCCAAATATTTCTTCTTACATTTCGATTTTATGGACAGGTCCTTTTAAGAAACACAAAAACACACATTTGTTTGCATTGGGGCCATTTACACACAGTAAATTTATTATAAAAACACATCAAATATTGACTCTTTATTATTTACTGTTATCTACAATTTTACTATTGTCATCTATAATCTGTTAATGAAAGCTTTCTACAATAGTCGCACCAGATGATGGTTGGTTTCATCAATCGAAGTTATTATGCTAACAATTAGCTATCGAAACAAAACAAGCTAGATAGCTGCCCAATTAAAATTATAATGAAAATATATATGAATTTTTTTCAGGTCATACCACATGATGTCCAAATAGGACCACTACATACCAGTTGCTAATGTATTTCAAAATAAAAGTGCCATATTTATTTTTGGTCGGACCACATCGAAATTCATAAAATGGGCGTCGTTGGACAAATTAATCAATCCATGACCCATTGACAGGACGTCATTTCCTGTGTGCCGAAAGCATCAAAATGGACGAGACTGTCAAGTAGCAATTGAACCCGAAATGTTTACCCGTTTGTATGAAAAGGGCAAAGTGGGTTTAGGCCATGTTTCCATCAAGCGGCGTTCAGTTCATTATGATCAGATTGGAAACAGCAACCTGGCTAGCAGATGTAAATAACTTGTTTCCATCTCCGTTGCCAGATGGAAGTGTAGAGTTTTAGACTGCTGCTGGAATACCGAAGAGTAAAATGGTACATCGTGGTTATTTTTGATAAACATAATAACTTTTGACCTCTGAATGAAGCCAATACTCGTGACAATGAACAAACACAAATCTCTATTTTGTGACTAAGGCCTTGTCTACACATAGCAAGGGGGAAAAAAATGAATATCCTGTCCCCTCTATCTAGAAAAAATGTGCACACCATCTCGTATTTAGAAAAAAAAAATCAAATCAACCACACATAACCTCATAAATGCGTTTTTAAGTACATTCAAAGGGCATCCAATCCATACATATTTTAAATGTAAACACAGTTCACATAGGTAATGTAAGAACACATTTTGTCAAACGTATTCGACGTTCCGAAACGCTGAATCATAGAAATCGCAATATCGTTGAAAAATATCTTTGCTTTGTGATGTGCCCTGCTACACGTGGACGAGGCCTTATATTGGTAAACACCAGCGGCTTTCGTAATATTTTACTGCCCCTCGCACCAGATGCTAATGTCAACTCGCATAAAGCTATGGAAATGTTTGCAGGAAACCACAACATAATAAATATTTAAGTCCTCTATGCAAAAGGCGCAGGAGCATAAGTCGAGAAAAAGTCAAGTCAAGAATAACTTAATAAACATACATAACTAGATGAGAAGTAAACATGAGCAATTTAAACTACTTAGACTGACAGCAATATAAAAAACTAAAAGCTTAGTTTGAATTTATCAGCATAAAAATCGATATTTTTTTCCCAATTGTTCTGCAGTGCAGTTTTGCTCTAGTGATGGGCTACAACTTCATAACCTGAGGACCCCCCCCCCCCCCCCCCCTCATGATGAAACTTTCAGTTTGTAAAAGCAGATCAACATACCACGATAGCATATGAAACCAGGCGCAAGCGTCAGACGGCGAAGCCTCCTATTTGGTGGCTGCAATACAAGGTTGTTTATTTGGATCGAAGCGGCGGGGGAAGCGAGCCCGCCAGTCGTTCCCCGGCGCTTCTAATGTCCCGCCATGCGGCCTGCCTGACGCAGTCGGCCCCTCTGTTATGAGCAGAGCGTAAACAAAGCATTAAGTCATCGTAAATCAGGGCCCAATGGGCGAGGGGAGCGGAGATGGCAGCTCCTCCGCTCCTCCTCGGGTCCCAATGTGTAAGATGATTATTCAAATTGCAGCCCAATTAAGATAATGCTAAATGACTTTCCCCGTCTCCCACTTTGATGTGCGGGGGGATTTTTCTGCATTCTCCGGTGGAAGGAGCGGAGGTTTGAAAGGGCGGGAAGACAATTGCTCTGAGCTCAGAGCTTTGATGTCGGGAGCGTTGCGTGTAGTTTGATTGGAAACGTGCCTGATTGCTTCTGTGAGATTCGTTTTTAGACAAAGCCTCATTTGCAAAAGTGAACGCTACATCTCATTTGCCGCACGCCGCAGACGACGTGAACTTTTGGCAGAATGAGTGCAGCTTGTGCGTGCTGCGTTGCACTCTTGGTGAACTCATCCCGGCGGCCGCGGGCCCCTCAACGCTAATACATTGTTTCGGATTTCTTCGTCTTCTGCTCCATCTTGTTTCCGTGTCCAATCAGTGGGACTGGATTTGCTTCCTACTGTGGACGGCAACCGACACAGCACCCAGTGGGATTTCTTTAATATACCTGAAGTCGCGTTTTCTACTGTTTAGGGCTATGAAATCCAGAAGTAGGTTGGTTTGGGTTTTGGATTAGACTTGAGTTTGGATTTGGTTTGGCTTAGATTCAGGATTTGGTTTTGACCTGGTTTGGGTTGGATTGGATTGGGGAATCCAAACCCCAATCCAATCCAACCCATGGATATGAATTCAAACATATTCGGGTTTGGATGTTCTTTGGATTTGGTTTGGATTTGGTTTGGATTTGGTTTGGATTTGGTTTGGATTTGGTTTGGATTTGGTTTGGATTTGGTTTGGATTTGGGTTTAGCTTGCGGTAGGGTTGGGTTGTTTTGGACTTGGTTTGGATTCGGGATTTGGTTTGGATTTGGTTTGGTTTGAACTTTGGATTTGGATGTGGATTTGGTTTGGTTCGGGGTTGAGTTTAGGTTGGTTTGGTTTGGATTTGGTTTGGACTTGTTTTGGTTTGGTTTGGATTTGGTTTGGTTTTATTTGGACTTGGATTGTACAGTGTTCCCTTGCTAAACCACGGTTCACTTTTCGCGGCCTTGTTTCTTTTTTTTTTACAATAAATGTGCCTATTTTATAAAATTTTTGAAGGTTTGAACATAGAGAATGTTTAAACAAGAGACAAATGTAAGAAAATGTAAATGCCCCAGTGAGAAAAGTGTATAAAAATGTGTGGTGAGGGGTTTTACAGCCTTAAAATATTTATAATAAATGTAAAACATGAAGCTAACTACTTCGCGGGTACGTATTTTTTGGAACCTAACCCCAGCAGAAAACAAAGGAACACTGTATTTGTATTTGGTTTGGGTTTGAGTTTATGGTGGTTTAGTTTAGATTCAGGTTTGGATTTGGTTTGGATTTGGTTTGGATTTGGTTTGGATTTGGTTTGGATTTGGTTTGGACTTGGATTTGGTTGGTTGGCTGCGATAGAACCCGAATGTATACATAAACTGGAACATGTTGGTCTCCTCTAACACGCTATAACCCACCCAAACAAACTATAAATAATAATAAATAATAATAATACATTTTATTTGTAAAGCACTTTATATTTGACATCAAACCAAAAAAGTGCTACAGTGGGTGTAACATAAAACACATAATAAAACCAATGTAATTAAAATAAAAAAAAAAAAGCAGGCAGTAGCAAACATAGTAGCAAAGTCCTCGTTTCTATAAATATTTGTATGAAAAATGCTTCTAGACCAGGGTTCACCAATTCCGGTCCTCGAGGTCCGGAGTCCTGCTGGTTTTAGATATTTTTGCCCACTAGCACATCTGATTTATATAATTAGCTCATCAGCATGCTTGATAACGATCCTGATCTTTAGTTTTCATGTGTGTTGGTGGGCGGAAACATCTCAAACCTGCAGGACTCCAGACCTTGAGGACCGGAATTGGTGAACCCTGTTCGAGACCAGAAATATAAAACAATAATAGGAAAAATGATACGTTTTTTTTATGCTAGAGCATACAGAAGGCTTTGATGCCGCCTCTGAACTGAAGAGAATGCATGAAGCTATGGTAGTTATTACAAAATCTGCCAGCAGGGTGCAACAGAGTATAAGAGATCAACCAGGGCCATGTTGCAACAAGCTGTTTCCCCACTGTTTCAAATGATGAAAGTGGGCTATATTCTATTGCTAAATGCTGCAAAATGGAAACAGATAGAAATATACTTTTTTTTCCTGAAGAAATAAGATACTCTAATCTTTGTTTTAGTAGGATTCATGTTTTTATAGCAATAGAATACAGTATTCTGTGGGCCTTGCAAAATCAGTGAACATCCAGTAAAACAGCTGGGAGCGAAGGGGGTTGCTTCAATGAAAATGCCTGGGAGTGAATGAGTTAATTGATAATGGGGATGGGTATCATGGGAGATTAATTGATTAATTGATTTCTGCAAATTGTGTTCGTATGGAAAAGATTGATCCATTATGTCTCAAAGCAAATTGAGAGCAGTCCTTGGCTGGAACCAGCAAAGGCACGGTTAATTCAATCCCAACCAATTTTCTGTCGGAAGTTCAACATGTCAGCTAAGGCCTTCCTCCGCTCGCTTGTGGAATTATTCTGTTCTATATGAGAATGGCATAAAAAAGGGGGTTCTGAACATTCACAGATCTGAATATCCTAGCAGGAATAATTGTTTTGAAAATAATTGATTAATTGACTTATTTCTAATGAATTTGTTGTATTTGTACAGAAATGGCTATCTCTATAAGAAATGTACCTTTAATAGTCCTTCATGAAATTTGGATTGATTACTTTTGTGTTGAATCAAAATAAAACATTTGAATTTACTTTGGAAATCAATGATCAACATGTTTGGCCATTTTCTGATATGTTATGTTTGCAATGTCAATTTGATATAATGTCGTGTTTTTTTTAAATAAAGGGATGAAAATTAAAATGTGTTTTTTAAAATCCAATTCATTGATTAATCAACAAAATAACTGACAAATTAATCAATTATTAAAATAATCATTAGTTGCAGCCTTTCTTGTTTATTATATTTATGGAAGTTGGTAGACAATTAATTTATGTATATATATATTTGAGTGAATTGCATTATAGGGAAGACAGAAAAAAAATTGGACAGGACTGTTTGGCAGCACAGCAACGTGCTTCCATGAATCTGCAGCTTTTCTTCGAGGGGTCAATCTCATAAAAATAATAAATTCAATGTCAGGTTTTTCTCTTTGACTAATGTTGCCGCTCAGCCATTCACTGTCTATTGTTCGCCGTCGCTCCTTTTCGTCTCACGCTTCACGTATTTGCCCGACTGGTCTCTGTAAACACAATGGCAAAGAAACATCAGAGGCCCCGTGCACTGGGGATGTTTACATGAGCCCAGAGCTTGGAGATGGAACAGAGATACCAGTGGCGATCTGCACCAAAAAAAAAACTCTGCAAACACCATCTGGCCACCTCACACCTGCACGCCTCATGAGAAGCGAAGTTCATGTTGTACTCTCTAAGAGCGAGATACGCACATTCGTAAAAAAAAAAATTCAAACGTGAAAGACCACACACATGATGAGGTAAAAAAATGATTGCCGTGCGTTCTTACTGTTCTAAAGGAGAAAGCAGCTAAGTGGCTATCGTTCTGTTTCATGTCACAATCATGGAGTCTGAATTTAGTGTTGACCTAACACAATTAGGATTTGCCATCGTAAATTGAAACGGTAAGATTTATGAATGTCGGACGCAATTATAATTATAAAACGGGTCGGAAAAATTCATCTGAAAACACGCAAATCATAGGGTAATTATTTTCTACTTTAGGTTTTTAGAGACTTTGATTGGACCGTGGTCTTAAATGCTCACATTTCGACCAACTATCGGTGAGAATAAATCAATATAACCTACCTTATTGTTTCCCAACAATGTGATCGTTTGTGATCATAAATATTGAACAAGTTTAACGTTTAAGACCGTCAAGTCTCAACCGTGTCCTGGGTAGATCATAGGGGGGGGGGGGGGGGGGGTGATGGCTTTTAACACACCACTCACTAATAATCGGGATTGATAATCAGGATCATCATTTAGTGGTATATGTTGGCTGACTTTGATTTGAAGAATGCAATAAGGATTGATTATCAGTGTAACACAGATCTTGATTAGGGTGAGGGAGGGGCGGGCGGGGGTCACGCTTTACTCACCCAACACCACAGGATAATCATTTCGGGCCTTTTGATGAATTTGATCATGAGATGGAAATTCTCAAACTTAGCCCAATTTTCAGTATGCACGTACCCCACTTCAATCTTTCATCATTTTGATTTTTAACACACCACTCACTATGTGATTATCGCGATTGATAATCAGGATCATCATTCAGTGGTATGATGTTGGCTGACTTTGATTTGAAGAATGCAATAAGGATTCAAATCAGCCTGATTATAATGTATAACACAGATCTTGGTTAGGGTGGGGGGGGGGGGTGACCCTTTACTCACCCCACACCACAGGATAATCATTTTTGGCCCATCCAATAGGCAGGCCTTTTGATGAATTTGATCATGAGATAATTTTTTTCAGTATGTATGTACCCGCTTAAGTTGTCCGTCTTTCGTCATTTTAGAGTTGTTCTTTTGTCTTCCCCTTTTAAAGTTTGTTTTTGTACAAAGGAAGCATCACACACAAAAAAAGGATAAAAAACATGTTAACTGGCCAGAGAGTAAACAATGGCCTACTGAAAGAGGCCGTCGGGAGGAAGGATTTCTCATCTGTGGGGGTCAAAGGTAACATTGTCCATTGACACAAGCTGACAGGTGATATTTGAGATTGACTTCTGGTCACTCCATTGTTGTTCCTGATGCATAACATACATATTTTATTAGACATCAATAAAATATTTGCACGATATAATCTGAGTATGTCGCACACGTTTTCTTAAACACACATACGCGGCATTATTTGTCAGGAGTGCGCATAGTTCAGAAGCACGTTGTTAAAAGTACAATGGTAAGCGGCGCTATCGATCCGCCATCAGATGAAGAACAGCTGAGTTAGATCACAACGCGCTAGGATGCCTCCTCGTCTTTCCTGCTGAAAATGATATCAGGTCAAGACACACACTGCAAGTTATCTGATGGGAATACAGGATAGAAATTCAAACAGAGAGAAAACATGAATGTTTTCATACTGCGGGACCGCTTCAGGTTCACATCAGAGACAACCCAAGTGGGGTTTTCCCACTACGCACCTTGAATGCAATTTAGAATGCAGTTAGCGTAAAGTCCCGCGTATAACACGGCCGCACAAAATCACCCTTAAACAGCCTAGCGGCGGGGGGAAGGGGGGGGGGGGCTGTCCCCCACTTTGCTGCCATTTTGTTATGAGATTGAATAATATGAATGAATAATGATTCAGAGCATAAAGATCAAATGTAAATGTTTTTTAAATCCAGGTTAAAAGCAGTGCTCTTTTCCCATACCTATATAATTAACTTTATTTTTTAAATCATGTTTACCAAAATCTTGTTCTTGCACTGTACGCTCTTTTAGTCATTTTAGGAAGCTATTCCTTTTTTATTTCTTTACTTCGCTATTACATCTCTTTAACTCGGCTGCTGCCTTAAAGTGTCTGTGAAGCGTACTGAGTTAACGTCTTGTATGAAATGTGCTATAAATCAGTAATTCTGTTTTCTTTTTTTTACAACGCTTACATACCGGTACTTCCTAAATGATAAAATAATGTAATCTATACGGAAGAGAATTAGGGATTAGGATTCTCACTCTATTCTCAGACTTTAAAGACTTTAAAGTGAGAATTCTGACTTTAATCTCAGAAAGTCAGAATTCTGAGAATAAAGTCAGAATCCTGCCAACATTTATTTTCTCTTCACTGGCCCTAATCCTCTTCCGTAAATCTAAAATAGCATGAAAATTGTTAGTTTCTCATTAAGCTCCCTGTATAATACCCACCCTCAAATTCAGACACCCCCCCACACCCCCAAAATAAAAGTTTTTCACAGGATTTTACCATAAGTAAATATTCATTAATATTACTAAACATAATATATAGTGATGGTACCAACTACCAATATTTATGATATAATAAATAATATTTATTAGGTATCGGTATCAGGCGAGACCTGGCAAGGTATCAGTACTCGCGGCAGCAACCAATACCAGTCGTTTTACCACTAGGAACTACAAATTAGAAAGTAAAAGAATAGAAAATTGCCACTCATTTCATGCAAAAAAAACTGTCATTGTTTTTGGGGGAGAAATTTTATGTATCAAAAGTGATAGTGGTATCAGTAGTCGGTATCTGTATCTGTAAAAGTTGAATACTCAGTCTGAAAAAAATTGTATTGAACATCCCTAATAATATACACTGGGGGGGAAAATCGAGTCGGTTGCACGTGATTGAATTGTGTTGTGACCAAATGATTTCATAATTTTCGAGGAAAACGGGGAAATGACGTCAGTCTAATTACTTACAAATTTAAATTAAAAAAATTATTACTTTTTCAGGTCTTTTTTTCAGTAAGATTAAATTGAGAAAATAATTACTCCCCCTCCTTTTTATTTTTTTAAATAACAATTAAGATAAATTCTAACCCTACACAATAGCAAGATATAAACAATACGATGTGATGCGATACAATAGCGTGTGATGTGATATTTTTGGAGGGGATATGATAAAATGCAGGTGAAATATACACAATATACATAAATACAATGCCGATACAATGCGATGCTATCAGACAGGATACAATGCTAAGCTGAATGAATAAAAATTTAATTAATTAATTAATACTAGGGCCGTCAGGTGATTAAAAAATTTAATTGTAATTAATCACATAACTCCGATAGTTAACTCACAATGTACAATAATACACAATATTTATTACACAATATTTTGTCTTGAAAATATTCAACACAGATCGCTGCAGAACAATAAAATACACAATAAAATATTTTCCCCAAGTTTTCATGCTGTTGTTAACATAAAAGTGTGGGGGAAAAGGTTAGATTAATAGAAATATGGCTGCATCATTTAGTCATTGATACAATCATTTCATAATAATTCACAAAATTGAGTTAAAATTAAAACAACAAAAAAACAATTGTGATATTGATTTGTGTTGAGGTCATTTTTCTGCCCCTAGATGGCATAATTGCATTTGTAAGAGATTGGTGACAGCTCAGTGCATTTTTCTTTTCATATTAAGAGCTATCGAATCTCTAACATGAAGTAACTTGTGAAATTCTGCACATTCTAAAATACAAGGGTTGACCCCAGTCTCCACAAATATGTGCATTATTATTACATTTATTACTGCTAAATTTTGACGTGGACGTGTCTGCTGCGTTGCGACTGGAATTCCCCCAATACAGGCTTTTTCCAAGTAGGGGCGGCCATTAATAGCGGATTTTTTAAAAAATTAGTGGTGTTAAAGTAACTTTAAATTAACTCATTTTGACACCCCTAATTAATACATTCGACTAATAACTACAATACAAATAAAAATCGATTCAGATTGATATGATACCGATACGAAATAATACAGACAGCTAACAATACAATATAGATACCTACCATGTGCTATGGTTGTGATTGATTTGGTAGAATAGAAATAAAAAAAAAATTAAATAATAGAAAAATATTCAACACAGATAGCTACAGAACAATGATGGTACAATAGAGCCGGATAGAAAACGATACAAGAAAGGATACAGATAGATATGATGCAGGTAGATGACATATGATGTGATTCTGTATACACGATATAATGGGAACGATACAAACTACATGACGCGACAATACAAACACAGCGAGAGCTCGTTCTACTATCGCTTTTGGTTTTGTGTGTGTGTGTGTGTGTGTGTGTTGTCGGCGTCCGCCTCATCCTTTTCATTCAGCAACCACGGGCCGTCATGTGACTTTCCCAATTCATATGAAGAGCGGCTGGAGTGGGAAGTAATTGAGGAGTTGGTCTGCTGTAGACATCACACACTTGAAGAGGGCGGAAAAAAATAGACGATTTTGTCATTGGCGTAGTGGTGCAGTAGGCTGCTACTGCCAGTAACTTATTGGCACTGATGCTTGTCAAGGCATTTCGATGACTTTTCCTGTGTCGATACACGCACACACACACACACACACACACACACGCACACACACGCACACACTCAAATGCGGGTTTTCATCCCTGCATTGTCTTGTTACTATTTGGAGCAAAAGCAACATTCTGGTGTGTCGTCCAATCCATCACTGTCTGCCTTCTCCGCTCACCGTGACACTTCGGTCTCCTCCCTGAAGGGACAGTCCGACTGCAGAGGTCAAGCAGGTCACTTCCACGCACCTTCTCAATCTCTTTCCTCACTCGCCGTCGGCGCCTCCCCCCAGGTTCCCAAACACTTTCGGGGGGCAAATGTGCCAAAATGTTGGAGCTCGTATTTACGGTAGTAGAAGTAGAGATTGTTGTACTTACAGAAAGTTCCATTTGCAGGTGCATCTCTCCATACGTTAACGTTACAGAAAAGTTTGTTTATTCAAAAAGTTTAACTCTGGGTCAATAAACCCCAAAATAACTTTTTTTTTAAACTGTAATTATTATATTGAATTTAATTTAGATTTGTTTTAATGTAATATTCTACAGTTTATTTATATATATATATATATATATATATATATATATATATATATATATATATATATATATATATATATATATATATATATATATATATATATATATATATATATATATATATATATATATATATATAAAGCGTTAATTGATTAATTAATCACAAAAGACGATCGCATTAATCACGAATTAATGCAGATGAATCGCATTATTAATTTTGATTATAGATTAGCCTTTAGCGTGACAGCGGGTGGCTACGTTGAAGGTAGCACAGGTTGTGTTTGAGCAATCAACATAATTTCATGCATTAAAGTAAAGCATTTAATGAATGTTTGTGTATCACATTTAGAATATTTGTTCATGTCAAAATATCAGGGATTTTTTCAAATTATGCAAGTAATGAACTGATTAGAAAAAGAGGAGGATGAACGTGTGCAGCGGATCATAAAATGTTAAAGATGTCCTCAAAAAATTAACACATAACCGGTGCTCTTCAAATTTGGCGGGGAAAACAATGTCGATAAAAAAGGCTTTTTTATTAAGCGATTAATCGTGATTAATCAAAATTCTAAGATGTGATTAATCTGATTAAAAAATGTAATCGTTTGACAGCTCTAATATATAAATATATATATGTATATGTATATATATATGTATATGTATATATATGTATATATATATATATATATATATGTATATATATATATGTATATATATATATATATATATATATGTATATATGTATATATATATATATGTATATATATATATATATATATATATGTATATATATATATATATATATATGTATATATGTATATATGTATATATATATATATATATGTATATATGTATATATGTATATATATATATATATATATATATATATATATAACTCAACCATTAAGTAAAACATTTGCTATATTTTTGGTACAAAAATGTACTGATACTGTTAATTTACATTTTACTGTAGATTTTTTAAAAAAAGAAAAAAGAAAGAAACGTTTTACCTGAAAATTTACATTAAAAACTGTTATTTCTATGCTAAAAATATTGTCAGCTGTCGTTACCAAAACCATAGTTGAGATGGTGGATTTGGCATTTTTCATTAGCTCTAAGCTCCACTTTTCAAAACAATGCAATATATAACGAAATATTTCACTCATGTGTGAAGTGAATCCATATAATAGAGATAAGTTTCACTTTTGGAATTAAACGATGAAATAAATTAGGTGTTCCAGTTTAGTGAGCTGCATCTGTGTATTTGATTTGAAATGTTGTCATGTTGTCACTGCCGATTGCTTAACTGGGAGAAATGCAAATAAATGATTTTGTCACAGTTGTTTTTGCCTATTTTGATATTATTTAAAAAGTCAGCATGCACAAAAAAAAAAAGTCCCATTTTTATCTTCTATTTTTTATGGTCTTTCTTGGCCTCTAATTTCATATAATGTTTTCAAATGCATTCTGTCAATGTTTTCCCAGCCTTAAAAACAAGAGGCGACCCCCCCCCCCCCCACCCCCACCCGCCCCCTTCGAAAGACACAGACAACTGCAACTGGGGCTCAAATGGCCGCAGGGCTTTGAAAGTGGCCCTCTCATGTCACGCAGCACTTCAAGTTTGCTCCCAACAAATCACGACGTGCACGTCAGCTGCTTGATTCTTCACACTTTGACATGTCCGAGAGAACAACAAAAATACACCGTTTCATTTGATTTGGCTCTATTCCGTTGTATGCTCATTTGTCATTTCGTTCATTGAATCGAGCTTAAACGCGTGCACTGAATCTGGATGTGTTTGTATACATGAAATTCCTCACATCCACGCTGTAACAAAAAAAAATCAACGTCTATATATTTTTTGGGGGGGTGGACTAAAACAGTCGTTTAAGTCGAAACAACAATAAAACAATTTTTGATATTTATAGCAGCACATTAGCAACAAAGCAAAACAACAGAGCAAGCAAGTTGCTAAGTTGTTTTTAGCTCGACTTCAATACATTGCAGTAGCTCTATAAAGTTTTTTTTCTGGTGTGAAATAAATGCGGGAAACAAATATTCAGAACAGCAAAATTAAAGACATTTAGTTGAATTGCCTATCTTAAATTTTGACCGAAATTTGTTACCTTGAATTTTTTTTAAACAATGAATGCGTTGCATATGAAACCAATAAAAATCTGTCCTTTTTTTTCCAAACCATTTTTTTAAACCAAAATGGGGTTATTTTTTATCCAACAGTTTTAAAAGTGTAGCCTATACTTTTTTTAAGGACAGACCTGATTAAGGTCAAATTGACCCAACTTTGGGTTGTTTATCAAAATAACCCAAAGTTGGGCCAAATTAAGCAAAGTAGGTCGCTCCTTTTGTAACCTCGTTTTTTATTTTATTTATTTATTTATTTATTTATTTCACCCAGCACTTTTAATGATGTAAAAAAAAAAAAAAGTATAATACTTCAGTTGTGTCATAATAAAAAGTTTTCAATTATGTTTATAAATAATTTTCTTATTTCTGGAAATGGTGAATTTAGATTTTCGTAGCTAATCATCCCAAAATATACACACAATGATCATGTTATTTTACTCTGTGTATTTGAATGTTACCAAATAAGGGTTTCCACGATTTCTAATGTATTGAGCTGCACCTGTGTCACAGGGGTAATTGATTACGCACTCATTAGCAAGCAGCGGTTCGAAAACAAGTCCGCACTGGATAAGATTGTTTCCGCTCGTCGCGGATCGCAAGCACAGCGCAGAATCATTCGCCGCAAAGTCTCGCGCGGGTTTGAGCGACAAGTGTGTGTTGCAACCTCGTAACCTTGCCGTAGTTTGGGCCGCAGCGCGCGCACAATTGGCGTCTACGGCCTCTTTGGATTGAAAGCAGATGGGGGCGAGCTCGGCTGCCGAGCTGCAGACGCTGACCCGCAGCTAAAACATTTTGCACGGGGTCGGTGGGGGTCATGCAGGTGCAACGCACTCACGCATCATCTACCCCCCCCCCCCCCCCCCCCCCCCCCGACGTGATCGCAAAAGCGACGAGACTGCAAGAGTCGTGTGCGTGCAGTGCCGTCCCCCAACTGTGCGTCATTCCTCATCTTTTCAAAAGTGGCTAATGACGTGTGTCAAGTTTTACCTCCTCACTTGTGGTCGTGCATCAGCTGACTATAAGTCATAATAGACAGCAGGGGGCTTGTCTGTGTTCGACCAGATTTCTGGCAGGCGCATTTGGAGTTCTTGGCTTATTTGTTTATTTTTATTAAATATTTGTAATCATAGTTAGAAAATTTGTTTGGAGTGAAATGATCAAATGATTCCATTGGTTCGTGTTTGAATATACGCGCCAACATGGACATGCATGATGACTCAGTTATTTTTCGTTTTTGTTCAACATTTACACGCCAAATAAAATATTCCAAATAAATGTTTTTTTTCTTATTGCACATAACGTGTAAATGTATTTGTTGTTATATTTGTACGCATTCCAATGTATTTTATTTGGTTGTTTCCAATATGCGTTGCAGCACAAAGCACATTTTAGGCGTTTCATTTCATATTTATTTTTCAACTCCTTCACAGCGCGTTATTTTAGTATCATTTTTGTGCAACGTAACACCTTGCATTTATTTTATTTCGTAATTCCTAATTCCCACACCCCATCATTTTTCTATTTTAGGCACGACACATTGAAGTGGCGTGTCTTAAAAGTTAAATGAAGCTTTTGTCTTCTCACATGTGAGAGAAAGCTGCATGTGCCTTTTCAAGAATGCAGCGGAACATTCCAGGGGGGGGGGGGTGAGAGGGTTGAGGGGGGGAAAAGGGGGTCCCCTTTAAAATAGATAAAATGTGTTTATATTAAATAAAACGAAGGCAAGCATTGTCAAAGTATTTTCCTTCTGGGCGCAAAATTTGGGGGTCTTGCCTGTAATGTTGGGGCCGTCACGCTCCTCTTTGACCCCCCCTAAGCTTGAAAAACGATTCCAACGCGCTGATTGGATTTTTATTCCTTCCTGACCTGGAAGTGTTCCGTGAACGCGCCATCAATCTTTGGACTAACGCGACGTTATAAGGACAAAGCAAAAAAAAAAAAGTGTGGGGGGGGGGGGGCGTGGGATGACTTTGTGGGAGGGAGGCTTGATTACAATTGTTCATTTGGCACCTTTTTATGTTTTGTTTTGATTGATCCTTTCCTGTCATTAAGGATTCAAGTTGGCCTGCATAATCGCAACTTGTTTGTTGTGACGTTTAAATGTTTTTTTTTTATTCATATTATATTTCAAATATAAGTTTGAACTATCTTTAAAAAAAAACCACACACGGTCATTTCACCATGATGTAAACTTTTTATATTGAAAAAGGAAAAATATATATTTTTAAAATAATAATAATAAACATATCAACGCAGCGATCGGTCAAAATGACGTCAATGCGCCTTTTTACGCAATAGCAAACATGAAACGCTCCTAAAAAGCGTGTAATTTTATTTGTATTTGGCTTTTATCATTCATTTTATAACTGTGGAACAAAGTATTAAATTGTGTTAGAAAATAAAATAAGTAATTTAAAAAAAGAAAAGAAAACCTGCTGATTTAAAAGAATTTACTGCATTTCTATATTTTTTTCAACGGTTTTTGTTAGTTTGGTGACAATAAAACTGTCCCACATTTAAGCAACCAATAAATCCTTTTATGACTTTTTTTACGGCTCTTTTTAAACGAATGTGTGTCAAATGTGCAGTTTGCGCATGTGTGTTATGATATTTGCACATATGAGCACAAAGTATCATCCAAAATGACTTACAAGATTAAAATAAGATCCAAATTGTGTGCAGTTGAATGTAAATTACATGAATTGCACAGTGCAGTTCTCATCATTTTGTTATGCATTATTAAATCAATATTGGTGATGACGTCATAGGCTATAGTGTAAAATATCACCAGCCTTATATTGCGACCCTAAAGAAACCAAAACTTCTTACGCTCACATAAAATGACCATTTATTAAACAAACAAGCAAAATCCTTCAAAATAAAAATAAAAATAAAAATACTTAGCAACATGTGAAGAATCTTTCAAATAGTATACGGCGATATACACGTTCCTTCAGTCACTTTTATAATGGAACACTTTTTTTGTAAGTCAGTGTGTGCGTGTACATGTGTGTGCGCGTGTGTGTGCGTGTATCTGTGTGTTTGGTCCATAATATCCTGGCTACAGTTTGGAAATAAATTACTATATGCAAGTTACACGTCCATGAAAAAAAGAAGAAGACATTTTAACATATAAAGAAAAAATAGAGAAAGAGAGACTTACGTGTTATTTGTGGTAACACTGTTTAGAAACATCAAGTCTATTTTTTTTGTGTTTGTTTGTTTGTGTTCTGTCTCATATTAGTCCCATTTTGAGGATGGCGTATCGGACTTGTGTTGTTTTTGGATCAGAACTTGCTGCAGTCATACACAAAAGCTCCCGAAGTGCGATAGATGGACTGGCTGGTCGGGAAGGACATCTGGCAGCTGTTATTCCCGTTCACCGGCGAGTTATTCAAGCCGATTCTCTGCGACTCGAACATCTCCCGCACCGAGTGGAAGTTCTGCTGCTGCGCCGCGGCCGCCGCCGCCGCCGCCGGGTACGCGGCGCCCAGGTGACCCAGGTCCCCGGCCTGGTTGAGGTACCATGAGGTCAGCCTGCCCTGGTGGGCGTGCGGGTGGCCGTCCTGGCCCGAGTTGAGGCCGCCGTGGCCCAGCGACGACGCGGCGGTGCTGACCGAGTAGTCTGGCAGCGTCTCGTCCTGCACGCCGGTGCTCGTGGCGGCCTGCAGGTGGCTCGCCCGGTCCCCGGCGTACAAGCTCATGGCCTGCATGTTGCAATGGTAGGTGGCGTTGGAGGTAGTGGAGATGGAGTTCTGGCTGCACGGGGAGCTGTACGCGGAGGTCTGGTTCGGGGAGTAGCTGAGCGACAACGACGGGGCGATACCTGTCCTCGAAGGGGGCAGCTCGGTCGCCCCTTGCGGGGACCCCCGCAGGGAGGTCATGATATTGTCCACGCTGAAGCCCTGGTTGTGGTGTTGTTGTTGTTGGTGGTGCTGCGGCTGTTGCTCCGCGGCCTCCAAGCCCACCATGGAGCGGTTGGACGGGATGCTGCTGTGCGGGCTCCCGCTGGACATGCTGCTGCTGTCCGGACTCTCGATCTTGGGCACCGCGCTCAAGGACGGCGAGTTGGCCTGCGGGGGCGTCACGGTGCCGTTCTCCGTCTTAATATCCTGGATTCGGACCGGCTGCGTGCCGGCCTGCTCCTGGTCCCGGGTCTGCTGTTGCTGCTGGCGGGCCGGCGCGTCCTTCTGGAGCCGGTCCTCCTTCTCCTTCAGCACGTCCTTCTTCTTGAAGCGCCGTCGCCTGCGAAGGAAGCTGCCGTTCTCGAACATGTTGTACGAGTCCGGGTCCAGAGTCCAGTAGCTGCCCTTGCCGGGTTTCTTGTCGTCGCGCGGCACTTTGACGAAGCACTCGTTGAGCGACAAGTTGTGGCGGATGCTGTTCTGCCAGCCTTGCTTGTTGTCCCGGTAGAAAGGGAAGCGCTCCATGATGAACTGGTAAATCCCGTTCAGGGTCACCTTCTTGTCGGGTGAGTTCTGGATGGCCATGGTGATGAGCGCGATGTAGCTGTACGGAGGCTTCACCATATCCTTGGGTTGAGGCTGAGGGGTGTACGGTCCGTAGGCGCGCGCCATGCCGGCCGGGTATTGCTCGTGAGCGGCGTGCGTGTACATGTTCATGGGCGCCGGCATGCCCGTGTAGCCCCCGCCGGCCGCCGCTCGGTAGTAGCCCGGGTCGCCGCCGATGTACGGCACGACGCCCAGGGAGTTCGGGCTGGAGACGGAGTAACGCGCCTGCATGGCTTCGGCTCCTCCAGAAAAAAAAGTGTGCTTCCTTTGCGCGAAAAACGAATCACGGCTCCTTTTTTTTAGTGAGAAAAAATGGAAGGGAGAAAAGGTGCTTTTAAGCCGTCCCCATCTCAGAGCGTTTGGAAAAGTTCTGGACTTTGGACATCCGTCAGCACGCAGGACTTTTGCGCAGTTAAATTCTTTCCTCCTTTTTGCTGCTAGTGAAGCTCCTCCTCGCTCAGGGCCACCGGCGTCCAATAGGAAGTGTGGCAGGGGCCCCCGGGAGGGTGGGGGGGGGGGGGGGGGGTTGGGGGCAGCCCACTTCAGGCCCACGTCGAGTCACAACAAGGGAAGAGCGAATTATCCTCCAAATGCGTAAATATCACCCAACATTTCTCATTTGGTCACCATCATCATTATTATTATTATTTGGGTTACCTTTTAATTTTCTCCTCATTGATTTCAAAACAGCAGATGGCTGCCGTTGGAGATCAAAGTCCAGACTGGGCTCATTAAGCGAGGGAATTAAAAGGCAAATTTGGGCTGGGAGGTGTAAAGATTTGTTCAGGGGTGGGCTTGAAAGCCAAATGGTGTTTTGTCACCCAATTGAGCCGAATGATCAATTGGGCTTCTAAACATTTGCATAAAACACACACATTAATTTGATGCTTCTTAACATTTCTTCAGTTACCCCGGTCAAGTTTTGAAATGTGTGAAGGTTCAGAAAAAAGCAATTGATCCCATCAAAAGGGGCTTCAATGCACAGCGTGAAATCGCCCACAGTGACTGCGAGGCAAAGTTACACTCCCGATATGAGCGCGTAAGCCTTTGCACGTCGTCTTAATTAAAATGTCCATGCAGTGCTCGGACGGTTTCTCCTTACATGGACCCGGGCATGAACTTTTTCCACCGCCTCCGGGCTGTTTGCACACGCAGCCCACGATGGGCCTTCGACTTAATACCACGGCCTGCCCACCCAGGCCCCTTTAACTCAGGCACAATTGAGGCTATTCAGCGTGGTTAACCTTTTCTTTCTTTTTTTGTGTCATTTGTAATAGACGGAAAATATGAAGGATTTGAAATAAAACATGCGCAGGATGAAGACGTTCAATTACATTTCATTTGAGGACAATTCGTGATTCGTATTGTTTCATAAATGTCCAATTATGGATTTGTTTAATAGCAATTAGTAACAAATGTAAGGAATACGTGTCCTTTATTTAGGTGTGTCGCTAACAAGTGATGTCATCGGGCAGCGCCGAGGTAAAAGTTGCCACGCTGATTTCCCGCCGTTTTATAAGAATTCAGTGTGGCCATACATTGGGTTGGCATACTCAGGGTGTGAGGAATTCAATCTCAAACTAAAGGCAAGGGGTTAAAGTCATCAATTTGAATGTGGCTCCCTCTAATGGACAGAAAGGGGAAGGCCGAACAAAAACTATACACAAGTGAGAATTCCTTTCACACAGTGGCCGTCCTCTGATTGGTTGGGGGCAAGGGGATTTTTATTTATTTATGTATATGTCACAATGTATAAAATATAATGTAATAAAAAAAGAAAACTGAGAACCACAATTGTAACTGAATTCTAATACACTCAATATCTACAATGTATGAGAATGAAATGCATGATTTGTAAACATTATAATTCCATTGCACATTGAAACTTAATAGGATATTTTAAAAATGACATAAAAATGTCTTAATAAAGTTCCATATCATCACATATGAGGCTATCATTTCTACTACGTTCCACTCAATCGACAATCAGGCTTTTTCGCACTTATGAGACACTGCTGCCACCTATTGGTCAACTTAAGTACTACTACTTTTACAGTTAGTGTCCGAAATGGGAAGGCAGAAAGTCGGCTGTCGCCATAAAGTGATGCGGCAGTAGATGAACAAACAGAAGGCTCTGGAAGGTTTTTACCTGTTAACTGGCTGTTCATCCTTCCAGTGTGTGTCACATCGTCCAATTAAGTCGCAAAACAACGTCTGAGAAAGCTCCATTGTAAAGGAACGCAAGTAAAAGCATCACAATGCAATAAGCAGCCATTTTGTTCCTAGTGACAATTCCGAACATCCGGGCATTTATGATATTTCCACAATGCAAGGCACCTTATATGGTGAAAACAAACGGCGTATTGTATTGCTTTTGCCTGTGACGAGCGTTCAAACCAGGCAGATTGTCATAGTAGCCAAACGACATTTCATCACATTTTAAAATAAAAATAATTGTCACTAATCAGATTACAACAATCTTTTTTTTTTTTTAATCCAGTGCTTTTCAATGACTGGAGAGCTTCCTTTCACCAAGTAAGACCACCGCTTTGACTTGTGACATAATTGTGACGTATGCTCGAAATCGTCCATTGCAGATGAGGTACACATGGAAAATTGACGATACCGTTCCATAAAAAAAACTATTGGTTTATTAAAAAACCTGAAAAGTAACTGTTCTAAATCTCAGATAGATTTTTTTTAAAGTCTCCACGTCACTGTTGACAGCGGATGGTGACGTTAAAGGTAGCACAGGCTGTGTTTGAGCAATAAACATAACTACATGCATTAAACTAAAGCATTTAATAAATGTTTGCGGATGACATTCTGAATATTCGTTCTGACACGGAATATCATTAGGGTATTTTGTTTTATTAATATCGGTACTTATCTAGGTATCAATATTTTTAGCACATGTGCAACCACATTATTTCAGGTGTTTGTTTTCACTTACCCTTTCGTGAAGATTTCTTTTTAAATTGAGCTCTACCAAATGATTAGATCTGTCAAAAAATCAGATTAATCACGTTTTAGAATTTTGATTAATTAAAAAGATTTTTGATCAACATTTTTTCCCCGCCAAATTTGTTATGGGTTTCCCTCTTCCAACACAAGATGATTCCAATCAGCAGGATCGTTATCAGGTTTATGCAGAGCTTGCTGATGAGCTGATCATACATCAGCTGTGTTGGAGAACGGAAACAAGTTCTGCATTCCGATACTCCTCCCTGACACTAGGGGACGCAGCACCACCATCAACTCACATGAGAAGGAAGCGCCTGAATGAGGAAAAGTAATGAGGAAAAATAGCCAGCAAGATTTTGGAAGCACCGTCGTCTCACAATTTATTGCTCAGATGATGTTTCAATCTCTAAGCAAACTTTGTTATGCTCTTTTTTTTTCTTCAATAAATTGAAGATATATGAACATTTCTACTTGGTTGAGTACGTATGGATGTTCGAATTCAACATAAACTAAGGAGCAGTAAGTCCATACTTTATATTATTGCACCGTATTGCATTGTGTAAAACACTCCTAGCTCTTGAATTGTGAATTCCTTGATAATCTTAAACTTTGATTTTAGCCCGCATCGACTAAAGATAACCTCATTTCGTGAGCTTGTTTTGTAAATCCATCCATCCATTTTCTCAACCACTAATTCCTCATAAGGGTCGCGGGGGTGCTGGAGCCTATCCCAGCTGGCTCCGAACACAGAAATAAAATACTTTTATTAATACTTTTTGTCCATTTCAAATTATTTCAGACACCATTGTGGGGTTTACTTAACACAAAGTGGAGCAACAATTAAACCTTAGCGTACACGTTGTCTTATATATTGCAGTCAATTAAAGCAACAATAAAAAATATGTTTGCCTTCATTGTTTTTAAATTAAAATAAGCCTTTATGTGACATTTTAAAGAACGGGACACGGCGTCTTATCCAATTTGTCATAATGGAAAGGAATGCGTTATGATTGTTTGCATGAGAGTACCACTAGAGGGCAGCAGTGCCAAAATTTAGAAGGGCCAAGGAACGTGCTGAGTGTACGGCACAATATTTTGGTTCCAAATTTGGACTTTAAACGCTATTAAATCCCACCTGCAACCCTACAAAGGTCGACTGCCTG
Source organism: Leptonotus elevatus (assembly GCF_054856555.1). Classification (NCBI taxonomy): domain Eukaryota; kingdom Metazoa; phylum Chordata; class Actinopteri; order Syngnathiformes; family Syngnathidae; genus Leptonotus; species Leptonotus elevatus. The sequence continues at coordinate 20,134,324 of NC_141239.1, read as the reverse complement.
AATGATATAACGACATAGTAGTCATAAAAAAAACCAGCAAGTAGCCTAGCATTTCATTTATTGAATGACGAGTCGTTCACGTTCATTTTTAACAAATACAATTAAGAGACCACCATCAGTCACACAATCCAAGTACAGGATTGCACTACCAATAATAATAAAAACAAAAATACGAAGACAATTGAGTTAAACTGCTTTATACATGTTTATACATTTCCTATAATAATAATAATAAGAATGATGACAAACGGCTTAGATAAAATACATTCCTTTAATGATCATGTTCAGCAATATTAAGTGCAAAGCAAATGTAAGTGCATCCCCCAAAAAATCAATTTAAGATGGTATCAAAGTTCATTAGTTTCAATAGTTCAATTCAAAAGTAAACATTTTTAATTATAGTATTGTAATTTCCTGAGAAGGTGGATTTGCTGTTTTCGTTGGCTGTAACTTATCATCAACATCACGCAAAGTTAAATGATGAAATACTTCATTGTAGTACTTTTCACGTTTTGAATTGAACCACTAAAATTAATAAATGAAAACACTGAGAATGCTGCACCAATGGTGATTTATATTTAAATGTCCAGCATGTGTACCTTCACGTCCGCTGCCATAATAGATCACATCGCCTGTATGAAAACGTAATGACGTCACTGACTGAGGAAATGTTGACGATGGATTGTAAACCCTCTCCTTCATTTTATTAAAAAAATAAAAAAAAGTCTTGTTGGGCTCTTTACATGACGCAAGGCTTCACGTCCTGATAGGCGCTCTGATGATGGTGCAGCTGATGATGAGGATGATGATGGCGATGATGATGATGGTGATAATAAGACGCTCCGGTGCCCGAATGGAGAGGTGACATCCCGTTGAGGCTTAGAACCAAATCCTGCCTGTCGCACACTGCACTGGAGTGGCTGGAGTAGCGCGACAGTCCAGCTGCAAACCGACAAGACCAAAACAAGCATCAAATTGACTCCATGGATTAAATATTGAGAGCATGAAGCATCACTTCAAACCCATATGCTAATTTATCATTAAATTAGGCCAACTATAAATTGCTACGATACAGTCAATATTTAGATCTCTGTAGCCCTTTGTTGCATGCACGGATTTAGGATTCAATTTTTATTATTCATTTGTTGGATATGAACGTATGGTGCCAGTTTACAAATGTATTTGCTTTCTAAAATAAAAGGGCAATATTACTTATCATAGTAACTAATTTAAAGAAGACAGTGGACCTTGAAATTAGGTCATGTTCGATATTGTTGGAAATCTTTTTAGTTTTTCCAGGTGCATTTTTGACATTTTATATGCAGGTTTACATCATACAAATAAATATAACAATTATATTAATATTTGCGTTTCTTCACACTTAAAAACTGCTGGCTGAAAGATTGGACGGAACCACTAAATTTACCCAACTATGGGTTGTTTTGAACAAATCAAATCATAAAAAAAAGAAAAGGTCGTTTTATACAAAACATAACCTTTTTTTTCCTCCCAGAAAGTTTGGTCAAATTGACCCACGTTTTCTGGTCAGTCCAATTTTTTACACAAACTTGCTGCAAATTGGATTGTTTTTGATCCAACAGTTTAAAGAGTGCATCTGCTTAAGTCATTTATTTTAAGCCCACCGAAAATGGACCGTCCTTTGCATGTTTTTTTTTTATAATGGAAATGCAATCAAGAATAAACGAAATTAAATGAAAATAATATATATTTTCTTTACAAACTGTTAAAATGTAAAATATGTTTTGCATTAACTGATTTATAAAACTGTCTGCAAAAAAAAAAACATACATTATCATGCATGCAAAAAAATACAATTTTCATTATTACAGTGTAACTATACACAGTTGCAGTTTTGATTCTTATTTGATTTTTTGGGGCGGGGGGGGGGATAACTAAATACGTATGTACTGTACTGAAAAAAATCATTTGGATTGATTTAATTCAGGCATGTTGGCTGCACATGATTAAAATGTGTTTAAAAAATATCATATAAAAGATATGTTTTGCATTAAATGATTTATAAAATTGCAACCGCCTGCAAAAAACAAACAAATTATCATGCATGCAAAAAAAGCAAACCCTTTTCGTTACTACAGTGTAACTATACTGTTATAAACAACTATTTTACCCAACAACATCTTAACAGTTAGGAGATCATAATTTGTGTTTTTTTCAGTTTTGATTCATTCTTATTTGATTTTTTTTTATGTGGCAATAACTCAATACTCATGCATTAAAAAAAAAGATTTAATCCATTTATTTAATTCAGACATGTTGGCTGCACTTGATTAAAATGTGTTTTTTAAAATATCATCATTTCAATATTTACGAGGAAAAGAAGAAAATTACAACACAATGGAAAGGAAACTTTAATTTTGGTTTTGTTTTTCACCAATGACAGTCCACACAATAAATGTTTGCCTACCTGGAATGTCAGCAGAATCTCGTCCGTTATGATGCAGATACGTTTGATCCAGAGAGTAAGACGCCATCCCGTGCGCGCTGGTGCCGGTGCTGTTACCGGACGCCAGAGTCTGCTGTTTCAGATATGAAGGTACCGCAGACGAGCTCCAGTGGGGGGCCGAGTTGCCGTAAGGGTTTTGACAGTCCAGGGAGCCCACCACGGCCGGCGAAGACTGCAGGGAACTGCCGCCGCTGTCCGAGCAGATGTAGTCCGCGTTGGGGGTCGCAGTCACGTACGACGAGCCGGACCCGGAGGATACGTGATGCCCCCCTGCCACCCCCTCAAAGCCCGAGTGAGGCATGGGATTAAAGTCTAAATTGTAGCCGTTGTGGCACACTAAAGGTCCCGACGCGGCCTGGAAGTCGAAGCCGATGCCGTTCATCATCCTGTACATGGGTTTGAACGTTTGGCATTTTCTACGGAAGCCGCGAGGTCTGCGTCGGAAGGAGCCCTCCTCGAACATGAACTCGCTGCCCGGGTCGATGGTCCAGTAGTGGCCCTTGCCGGGTCTGCCGAGGCCCTTGGGCAGCTTGATGAAGCACTCGTTGAGAGACAGGTTGTGGCGGACCGAGTTCTTCCATCCCTGGTACGAACCTCGGAAGAAGGTGAAGCGCGCCTGCAGGAACTGGTAGATCTCGCTCAGGGTGAGCCGTTTGCTGGGCGAGCTCTGGATGGCCATGACGATGAGGGCGATGTACGAGTAGGGGGGCTTCTCCGGGCGCCTCAAACCCGAGTTGCCGCGCTTGGCTTTGGCCGCCGCGTCGTGGGGAGTGGACGCCGGGATGGAGCGCGCTACGCTCGGGTCTAAATGTCCGTGGGGGCTCTTGGTCGTCATGGTAAAAAAGAAAAAAGAAAAAAGGAGACTATAATAAAATATAAGTCACCCTCCCTTAATTAAAGACATTAGTAACGAGAACCTGCAGCCTCGCCTCCTCTTCCTCGCCTCGGTCCATTGCAAAGCCCCTGGACTTTGCTCAAACACCCCCTCGACCACCTAGCACTTCTCCAAATCTGCCTCTGCCCCTCTAAACCTTCGCGAGCCCTCCAAGAAATCCTTTGGAACTCAACTCCCTCCCATCTGGACAAGATCCAGACTAGAAGCCGGACACAAGGCTGTGGAGTGGAAGACCCCCCCCCCCCCTTTACACATAAGCACTCCCTCACCTCCACTCCCCTTAGCCCCTTCATAAGCACAACTGGACGCTACATTTTGACAAACACCATTTGAAACAAGAGGATTTATAAGAACAGACAAAGGGTGCAAACGTTGCTCCAAGGGCCACATCCAGAAAAAAGGAAGGATGCAAGGGCCACTTTGAAATGTTGAAACTTGGGGTGTCAGGCGGTTAAAGTTTGTAATCATAATGAATCGCATGATTTCAATAGTTAACTCACAATTAATCAAAATTTTTTACATCTGTTCCAATAAAATCTTTTTTTATAAATTCTAATAATCTTGTTAACACAGGTGGGGAAAAAATAATTGAAATATGGCTGCATATTTTAGTAATTGATACAGTAATTTCATAATAATTAATAAAATTGGTTTAAAATTAAAAATATGTTTTGTACTGTAAAAAAATGAGTGTGATATTGATTTGTGTTGGTCATTTTTCTGCCACTAGATGGTATAATTGCATTTGTAAGATGGTGACAGCTCAGTACATTTTTCTTTCTTATTAAGAGCTATCTAATCTTTAACATGAAGTAACTTGTGTAATTCTGCAATTTTTTTAAATTGGCCCCAATCTCCACAAATATATGCATTATTATTAATTTATTACTGCTAAATTTTGTCGACCTGTCTGCTGCGTTGCGACTGGAATTCCCCCAGTACAGGTTTTCCAAGTAAGGGGCGGTCATTAATCGCACGTAAAAAAAATTTGTGACATTAAAGAAACTTTAAATTAACGCACACATTTTGACACCCCTCGTTCAAACTTCTTTTTTTTAACGCCAAAACCAGTCAATCCAGCAACTATTAATTGTTTATATATTAGTTATATTGAAAAAAAACAACCCTGTAGGCTATTGTAAAATGTGATCATATGATTTTCTTCAAAATATTGCCATACTAAACATCAGCTGAATCCCATCTTTATATTCAGAACCAAAACAAGAGCAATATGGACTTTGTTATAGACTGAGCTTATATTGCGGTTTCTACACCATATGGTTCTCAAAGTGCTTTACAATGAATTACATTCACTCTTTCACACACACACACACACACAATCATAAATCAGTGGTCGGCTGTCGTAATCGGACCCTTTTTTAAGCAGTTACTTGGACATCATCAATGTGATAGGTTCATAATTTGGACATTGACACAGAACAAAAGGTGGAAGAAAACATTTTTGCCACTAAAAAGGAATTAATAATATTCGCCATGGAGAAATGTTACAATCGTACATGTAAATAGTTAAATTGCACCCTTTGGCTTTTTAGTATTTGAATGATTTTTTTAGTAATAATCTCCATCACCTGTACACATTTTTAGAATACGTCGCGGGCCGCTGAAAAATGGACGGCGGGCCCCAAAATGACCCCAGAGCCATAGTTTGGACACCACCTTCTTATACAGATAAAAGCCGAAATGGATTGAAATTTAATTGGTTTTCTTTCATGCACCATTCCACTACAATATTTTGTGTCAATTTCTATTAAATTTATGTTTTACGGGTCACACTAATGTGGAAAAGAACTTTCGTATAAGCACTATTTAATATAGTCGTGACAGACTAGCAAAGATGCTGTTGTTTATTTATCATTCTGTACTTTCCGGATGAAGCGTTCTCAAAAGTGCACCACCTTTCCTGCGCATGCGCGGAGACCGAGAACTAAACATTCCACGTACACATCGGTGGGCGTGTCATCGTCAGCTTGATCGTTCCTGACATTAATGTGCACCTCAAAGCACTTTCAGGTACTCGAGGCAAAACGTTTCACACAAAAGGGCAAGGAATATAATTTATTGGAATCATGTTGATGTACACAATTGCGGTGTAATGGGTGGCACCTACAAGTTATTACAAGAACAATTAAGTGTTAGGCAACTTCGCCATGGAAACGCATAAACAAACAACTTATCGTTATTATGCCACGTTATTATAATTAATAGACAGTTAAATGCTTTGGATTTAATCATTTACTGCACACGCACGCAAGCACGCACTTTTGGGGGTCAATTTGACCTCATTCCAAATTGAGTGTCTCTGAATACATACTGTCTTGCTTCATAATTGATTAATTATTAATTAAACAGCTGGCTATTCCTAACATTGACAATTGGGATTAATTTGACCTGAGGCTGTTCTAGCTAAACTGATAAGAATGATTAGCATTTTGTTCTCATGGAAGATATTGAAGACACTATAACATACAATTTTATTTCTTCAAAAAGACCAATAAGTCACTTATAGCACACAAAAGTACATCTTTAAATTTTATTTAAACAACATTAAGCTTTATAAAATGTAACAAAACTGCTCAAGCAAGTCTATGACCAAACAACATATTAAAGTAGGATTAAATATAAAATAATAAAAATTAGACAACAAAAATAATTCTACAAAAAATCGACTGATTTTGTTCAACTGCACTTCACCAGTGCACGTGATCTACGTTGACGATGATGACGAAAGTCTCAAACTGTTCCCAACCAGTGCGCTGAGAATGCCACGTGAAATGTCATTTTTACAACACCTGTGCAACAAATAATGTATTTTTGTGCATCTCTATACCAGCGACGTATAGTGACAGTCCAAAACGATTACGTGCTCTTCCACTAGATGGCAGAAGGCACAATTTCGTGTTAAACTACACGCGACATTTCACACTGAATTTGGACAAGCTCTTTATACTTATTTTTTCCCCCCTTATGTAAAATATGTTCGCAGTAAAGGTTGGGAAACTGCGTTAAGGCGACTGAAGTGGTCACAAAGTTCGCAAGAAAAGGCCGCCGTTATGCGCATGCGCAGCGCCAAGGTCCATTAGGCCACCCGGGTGGACGTAAAGCGAAGAAGCAGGTGGATTTAAAAGCGGCGGCGTCATGACGACGGCGTAGTGTTCAACGTGGTTCAAATCCCGTCTGAACGGCGTGCTGAGGATGCTGTCAATCGTGAAGGAACTTGTGAACTTTTTGCCGGCGTTCGGCGGCGCGTCCTCGGAGCGGCGTTCCTCCTCCTGTTTGCCGCGGCGGATGCTGATGCGCTTTCGCCTGCGCCGGAACACGCCGTCGGCGAACGTGTACTCGCTGTGTGGGTTGAGCATCCAGAAGTTGTCCTTCCCCCACGGCCGGGACGGGTCGCGGAGCACTTTGAGGAAGCAGTCGTTGAGCGACAGGTTGTGGCGCACGGAGTTCCTCCAGCCCGTGTAGCTGCCGCGGAAGAAGGGGAACTTGTTCATGAGATACTCGTTGATTTCGGCCAAGGTCAGGCGACCGCACGGCGAGTCCCGGATGGCCATGGCGATGAGGGCGATGTAGGAGAACGGCGGTTTGGCTCTGCGGGTGTACGGCTTGGATTTGCCAGCCAGAGGGCTGTGCGCCGCGCAGTCCCCATCCGAGCCCAACTCCTCGCACTCCCTCGGCTTTGCCGGTCTGCTGGTGGTCTCGTCCAGGTTCACGTTGCGGTGGTTCCCGCACACAATCCCGAGCTTCATGGCTTTTTTTCTTTTCTTTTTCTCGAGTTCTTTCCCGTGCGTAAGTGAATCCCCCCTTTCGTAAAAGTGCTTCTACCTGTGCGATGCCCGTTCTCACCTACAACCTGTTTGAGCAACACTTTATAGTTTACCTAGGGGACAACCCAAAGGGGCGGGGCTTGTGATTCCTTTAAGCGGCGTTTCCCATCCTTTGAGTCGAGACACATTTTTACGTGAGAAAAACAATCCCACGGAAGCTACCAAAAGAGTCACACAAAGTGGAGGCACATGTTAATTATGTCTTTTACCATCAAGTGGAAGCGTGTTAATTGCTATACCTGTCACAATACGTCACTGGCGTAGACATGATACATTACGGTACATAGCCTACCACTCAACAAAAAAATAAACGCTTTTGTTTTTGCTCCCATGTTTTTACGAAATGAACTTAAAGATCTAAAACTTCTTCCACATACACAATATCACAGTTTCTTTCAAACCAGTCTAAACCTGTGATAGTGAGCACTTTTCCTTTGCAGAGATAAACCATCCCATGATTAGACACCATCATTAGTGCACAGGTGTGCCTTAGACTGCCCCGAGTGACCTTGTGCGTTTATATTTTTTCTTGAGTATATGTTTGAACTGTCCAGAAACACTGCAGAATGCAGGGACTTTTCAGAGCCCGAGGGCCTCCAAAAAATGAACGATGGCGAGGCAAATATTTTCAACAAATAACTTGTTAACAGATATGAAAAATAACCATGAAAAAAAGGTATAAAGAAAAAGAAATTAAAGGTGAAGTCAACCGCAAAATATTCTTTATAATAATATGTCGTGTGTGTGCTCCCACTAGTCTAAAACGTTATTCTGATTAATATTGTGTTTGTGGAATGTGAATGAAGCTTTTATCCATATCATGGGGCGGCCATTTTGCCATTTGCTGTCGACTGAAATTGACATCACATTTGCTCAGGGCTCAGCGTCAGAAAACAGGTGAGCAGCGATTGGTTGCTACCTGAGCTCTGAGCAATTGTGAAAGTCGACAGCAAGTGGCAAAATGGCCGCCCCTTGAGATAGTTAAAACTGGTGGATTTTTCTGCTTAACTCACATTCCACATATTATTGTAAAGAAAATGCTTGGGTTGTGTCGTCTCCATTATGAATTGCTGACACCTGAGCGACAAATCAAGTTCATTTTGTTGTTAGCGTGTTCGACAACAACGTGCTATTACATTGTCTATGGTGTTTTTTAGTTCCTTATGTTCCCCTTAAGCCTCTTAAGCTATTGCCTTGCTTGCATGACTTGTTTCTGCATCTCTGAATACATAAGTGTGAGTAATTTATCATTGTATTGCCTCATCTTTGGAGTACGTGTTATCACAACGAGACAAGCAGGTGGCGCGTTGCTCCTTTTGCCCACAGCTGCACCTGAATCTTCATTTGTTCAGCCCACGTGGAAACCACTTGTTGTGTTTGTGGTCTGTCTCGGCGCCAGGATATTGTCGTCCAACAACAAGAAACATTAGCGATTTATTTATTATATTAGTGAGGTAAATATACCAATTTTTAAAAAGTGACGACCTCACACATAATTACGCCACAGCATTTAGGTACACTTGCAGAATCAAATGAGATACGAAACAACAACTATGATGTAAAGTTGGCCTTTTCTATTATATTTATTTAATTCAACATTTAAAGAAGGAGTCAAGTAAAAAACAAAAAATCTAAACAAAAATATGTTCTATGCATCCGCACTAGTCTAAACACGTAATTCCAATAAATACTGCGTTTATGGAATATGAGTTAAGCAGCGTTTTTATCCATCTCAGAGGGCGGCCATTTTGCCACTTGCTGTCGACTGAATATGACATCACAGTTGCTCAGTACTCAGGTCACGACCAATCACGGCTCACCTGTTTTCTGGGTTTGGTCATGTGACGTTTGCAAGCTGAGCCCTTAAAGTAGCACTAAGGCACGTTTCAACCTTAATCAAATATTTTCATAACTCTTCTGATGAAACATCGACTTAAAACTAGTTGAATGGTAACTTTGCCATGGCCCGGGGGGTCTGAATATTTTTTACTGGAACTGAACAACTTTGAGGAGGATGGTAGGAACACCGTCACACAAAAAACTACAAATGCGCTGACTGCTTTATGGCATACGTCACTTCCCATTTTCCCCATTCGTTACAAAGACGGAAGTCAATTTGAATGTCGTGAGCTCAAAAAAGACGCAATGCGCTTGTCTTCATGCGAAATGTGGTCATATCATCTTCAGGCATAACGTTAACAACTTTGTCCATATGGCGGCACCATCATCAACGTAAACTGAAAGTTCCGTAGTGTTGCTTTAAGCACTGTGATGTGCATTCAAATGGTCAGAAAATAACGAAGAAAGAGCAGTACAGTAATAAGGAGAAAGTGACCAAATGAATGCCCCGTTATTATTATTTTTTAATCGTTTCAGTTGAGATGTGTCTCAAACATCGGGTTAGCATTTTTCCTTGGCATCTTGTGAGATTTTAGTGATCACAAAACAGAAAACATCGGACGTAAATGAGTTTTTGCCAAAAATAATATTGCATCCAAAAGAATCAGGAGTAGCAAAAAAAGAAAAGAAAAGAAAAAAGCTCTTTCAAATATTTTGGGTTCCTCATTTAGCTATATGAGGCCGCAACATACTAAAATAACAATAACAAGTCTAATCAAATATTGGATCCAGCTTTTGTCTTAGATTCCGCAAGTGTACCAAATGTTGTGGCTGTTAGGTGCATATTGCCAATGATATGCAAATGAATAGTTTGTATGCATTACGGACTCCCAGGGGTCCACAAGCCGTACAATGGGGGTCCGCAAAAATTATTTTGAATCATTTACTAACGCAGATAAATTTTGACTACAGATGATCTTTTAGCTGAGAGGGGATGGTTACGTTAAAGGTCGCGCAGGTTGTGTTTGAACAATAAACATAACTACGTGCACAAAGTAAAGCATTTAATAAATGTTTGCGTATGTCGAACTATTATGGTATTTCTTTCCATTTTAAATTATACAAGTAATTAACTAATTAGAAAAAGAGGAGGATGAGCATGTGCAGTGGATAACATTTTTTTGAAGACGTCCTCAAAACATTAAATGTCGAAAAAATTAACACATAACAGGTGCTCTTTAAATTTGGTGGGCAAAAAAATGTTGATTAAAAAAAGCTTTTTGTAATTAAGCGATTAATCGTGATTAATCAAAATTCTAAGATGTGATTCATCTGATTAAAAAAAGTAATCGTTTGACATCTCTAATATATATATATATATATATATATATATATATATATATATATATATATATATATATATTCAAGATTATATTCCTATTTTTTTTAGAGAATAAAGGCAGAATAAAACTAAAGTTGTATTTTGAAGTCCCTCATTGAACTTTATTATAATAATAGTACGACTTCATTCCGATAAAATTACACCCCCCCCCCCTCCCCCAAAATATGAATTCATTATCGTCATTTAACAACTTTTTTTTTTTGAATTGGCATCTTTTAATTCCATTGGAATATAAACATGATGAACTGGAGTTCTGAGATTGGCTGGCAACCAGTTCAGGGTGTACCCCGCCTACTGCCCGAAGCCAGCTGGGATAGGCTCCAGCGCCTTGATCAATCGCACTTGAGTAGCTTGCACACGCCTTCGTCTCCTTTTTGAACACACCGGAATGTAATTTGGTTTGTGTTAGTTTCCCGTCTGGCATTTGCGCAAGGTCCAAATGTCATTTTGACAGGTGCTATGCAAATTAATAAAAAACGTATCCTCACTGCCAGCTACAGGGTTGCAGAAAATTGGAGCGCAACTACTTGATTGCCATCAGCCATTAAACTAATCACTCAGCCTGCACATTTGAAAGTGGTATTCTGGCAAAATTCAATTGCGTTGTTTGAAAGTGCATGAATTACGGAAACACCTGCACCTTTGACTCTACAAACATTTTAATAGGTGATGAAGCCACAAACTGTATCTCTGTTTTGAGTATGGACATCATCCACAAATAAATTAAAAAAACTTGAACAATTATTAATGTGCAGTCGGTTGTATGTTGTGTTAAGCAATACTGTATTCCACTGCATCACGTTGAAATGTAAAACAGACCCAATAAGCTTCTATGGTCAGAACACACGTAGTGCAAGTTCATGTGCACAGTGAAGCTGATCGTTCTTGCACAGCACTCTCGACTCGAGGTAAACACTGTCATCCAGTCTGCAAGGTGGCTGATCTCAGCCATGACTCACCAAAGGCCTCACAAACACAGGATTTGGAAATGTTTAAGGAAGGAGTCCTGTGGCTTGAAGGGTAAGTTGAAGTTGGTATTTGCTCCATGATGTGTTTTTGTCATGAAAAACAACATTCACACTTTCCCCAATTTGCACTCATGTCTGTCCTCTTAGCGTTACAAAAGCAATTACACTTTTTGCTGCAATGTGCTGCATTACTAATGGGATTTTGGTGACACAATATCAGTGATGCACATTGAAATGCACTGTACACTATAAAAACAGTTGGGTCAAAAATAACCCCAATTGAGTCAAAAACACAGAGAAAAACGGGTCAAATGAACAACCCACAAAACAATCGAAAGAAAATGTGTTGTACAAAAGCACCCCAAAATTATTTGTGGGTTATTCATTCATTTTGGGTTCACTGTAAAAACATCCATCCATCCATTATCTGAACCGTTTATCCTTGTTGGGTAAAAAATAACCCAAACTGTGTTGAAAAGGGGCCCACCCAACTTTTTGTGTTATTGATTTAGCCCAACGTTTTGGATCATTCATTAAAGCCAAAAAAAAAGTTGGGTCAAATAAAAAGCCCACAAAACAACCACAAAAATTGGGCTGTATTGTATAACACATTTTTTAGTTACTAACCCAACTTTCTGGGTTGACCCCACTGGTTACATAAATAACCCCAAACATTGGGTCAAATAAATACTTCACAAAGCAACCCAATTTTGGAGGGTTGCAAAGAACGCATTCACATGTTTTGGATTGTCTCGGGGTGCAAAACAACCCATTTTTGGGGTTATTCATTTAACCCAAAATATTTGGTCAAATGAATAACCCAAAGAGTTGGGTTGGTTCCTTTTTCATCCAACAGTTTCTAGAGTGTTAAATGAATAACCCATAAAACAAGCCAACAAATATTTGGTATAATAACAATCCCAAAAATGGTGTTGTTTTGAATGATATGTAAAATCTTGTCTCTGCTAATCTGTCACTGTGACACTGTCATGTGACATACCACCTTTCAAAGCTGCAGCTACCGAGTGCAACATGCATGTAGTTATATGTGCAGTTATGATATAGTTAGAAATTAACATAACATTATTCCAACAGCTATATCGTTTCAACAATAATGTTAATCCAACCGCTAACTAATGCTGGCTAATTTACTCGCTCATAGCATGGAGCCATAGTAGCCACTTGTTGATATACTGTAATTGTGTGTCAAGTTGTTTTTCATTAAAAAAAAATAGAGAAAAATGTATGCGAAATAGTTTTCGAGCCAAAATATTCAACATAATCTAGTGACAAAAAACAAACAAACAGGGATTAAATGAATGCCCTGACTAAAACTAGACTAAAACATTGACATAGACAAATAAAATTATGTTTTCTTGGACTAAAATAAAGACTAAAATGCTAGATTTATAGCTAAAAATTTACTAAATAAAAACAGGATGAGGTTGACTATCTATGATAAAAAACTAACAAGCGGGATTGGACGTGGACTAAAATTTAGACTAAAAATGGTGGATAAACTTAACACTACACTACAGTAGGTGGCAGTTGCATTCTCATTGTCAGAGACTGCGCGAGGAGTATTAGCTCCTGTGCATTTACAACCCCCCCCCCCCCCTCTCGATTATTAGTCATTGATACGACTTTTTGGATTTAATATATTACCCCAAAAGTTGTGTCAATCCCTTTTTGACCCAATAAATTTTTGTACTCAACTGCTTTTAGAGTGTAGCATCTTTTCTCCAGACACGTCCGCTGTTTGAACATGCTCTCGATCAGGCGATATCGTCGTTTCTCTCGGAAGAACATTTTAAATGTAGAATCACCTCATTATATTATTATGTAAACACAATTCCAAAGCCAAAATAGTTACTACCAAATATAAATAGTATTGTTCATTTGAATGTATGTTTTCATTTGGTTAAAAATTCTTTGTGTAAAGTCTATGAAAAGGGAAGAAAATTATAGTATAGATTTGTGTAAAAATGACGAGAACAAATCCATTTAGCAAGAAGCATGAAATGTAGCTAAAAAAATTCATAAGCATTTAAATGTACTTTGCACGATAGATTAAAGCATACCCTGTGTAATTACACAGAAAAGCATTTGTACGCTGCAAAGCATTTCAGTCATGTAAACCGTTGCAGCAGATTCCACACGGCGTCTAAAAATAACCCTGTGCAATGATGTCTACCTACGTACGTGTGCGCCTTGGTTTGGATAAGTCTCGCTCGAGGGTTCTCGCTGTCTATACAAACAAAAGTTCTGTGCGTGTGAGGCGGCCGTTAGTCGGAGGGGGTCAAGATGATTTCCAGATGATTAGGACTCTGAAAGCATAAACAGTAGTCTCAGCGTCCAGGATGCATTTAAAGGATCAAAATAAAAACACAATTCGATGGTAATTTGAAGTGCTGCTTGTTGCTATTTTTAAATCGACCACTAATGTCTATTTTGCACAAACGTGTCATCACAAGACAGCTTAAAGCGGCCTTAAATGTATTTGGATGCAAGTTCTTGCTTGTACAACATTTTCAGTCGCACCCTCCTAATATACACTCACTCATACATACGCATAGCATGATCAACTAAATGCTCCAGATTCTGTTGGAACAAATTTTGCAAGCTCAGCCGTCGCCCTGCCCCTGTAATATTCGTAACTACAGGCGATCTATTTAAAGACAGCTGGCCCTTTATATTGTATGAAAAGCAGAGAGAAACAGGCCCGTGCCTGCTTCAGGATTGGGGAGTTTGTATTTCTGGCATTCACATAATTGAACTGACAAACATCCGAGAAGACAAAAAATATTCAGAGTATAAATACATACAGTACATACAATGCCACTGATTATTGCGGCTTTTGCAGAAAGTATGTATGTAGAATCAGAATTTTAAGGTACACAGTTTACCTTTTTGGGAAGGAAGGAAGGAAGGAAGGTAGGAAGGAAAGAAGGAAGCAAGGACAAAGGAAAGGAAGGAAGGAAGGAAGGACAAATGAAAGGAAGAACAGAAGAAAGGGACAAAGGAAGGAAAGAGGGTAGGAAGGAAGGTAGGACGAAAGAAAAGAAGGATGAAAAGAAGGCAGGATAGAAGCAAGGGAGGGAGGAAGAATGAAAGAAAGGAAGGAAGGAGGAAGGGAGAGAGGGAGGGAGGGAGTGAGTGAGGGAGGACGGGAGAACGAAAGGAGAAACAGAAGAAGGGGAGGAGGGAAGGAAGGAAGGGAGAAAGGAAGGACAAAGGAAAGGAAGAACAGAAGAAAGGTAGGAAGGAAGGAAAGATGAAAGAAAAGGAGGGAGGAAGAACAGAAGAAAGGAAGGAAGGAAGGAAGGAAAGAAGGACAAATGAAAGGAAGAACAGAAGAAAGGGATAAAGGAAGGGAAGAGGGCAGGAAGGAAGGTAGGATGAAAGAAAAGAAGGATGAAAAGAAATGGTAGAGGATAAAAGGGAGGAAAAAAGGGAGGAAGAATGGAAGACAAGAAGGAAGGGAAGGAAGGAGGAAGGAAGAGAGGGAGGGAGGACGAACAAATGGAAGGAGAAAGAAGAAGGGGAGGAAGAAAGAAAGGAAAAGGAAGGACAAAAGAAAAGGAAGGAAGGATAGAAAAGAGGGATGGAAAACAGAAGTAAGTAAGGAAAGAAGGAAGGAAGGGATGGATGGAAGAAGGGAGAGAGGGAGGAAGGGAGAAAGCAAGGACAAAGGAAAGGAAGAACAGAAGAAAGGGAGGAAGGAAGGAAGGAAGGAAGAAAAGAAGGATGAAAATGGAGGGAGGAAGAACAGAAGAAAGGAAGAGAGGGAAGGAGGGAAAGAGGGAAGAAGTACAAAGGAAGGGAACAATAGAAGAAAGGGAGGAAGGAAGGAAGGATGAAAGAAAAGAAGGATGAAAAGAAAAAGAAAGAAGGATAGAAGGGAGGAAGAGAGAGAGGGAGCGAGGAAGAAAAGAAGGAAGGGTGACAGAAAAGAAGGATGAAAAGAGAAGGAAGGATTTAAGGAAGAATAAAAGAAAGGAAGAATGGATGAAAGAAAGGAAGGAAGGAAGCTTCGCTTAAGGTTGAAATAATTGGAAATCTAATAGTGTTGCAAGTGTCACATAGTTTTAGAGGAGGAAATGTCATAAAGACATGCAAGCATTTTAATAAAGGGAGTGATCCAGTTTACTGCATGTAAGGTATATGCAGGGCATAAGCAGGCCTGCGTGTGCATTGAAGGCATCTCGTAAACTGTCACTGACAAACTGCAGAGCCACAAAACTGCGGGTAAACATTTGAATCAGACAATCTATGGCTTGGATCCAAGTTACAAAGAACAAAATCGAGACACAAATGATGAAAAGATTCACGGCTAACATTTCACCTCTTCTGATCTCAGTGTCGAAACGTAAAATCAAGTTTTCGCAAGCATGCGATGACCACAAACATTCAATCATATTTGCAGAGTTCATCCTGCAAACTTTACACTTAGGCTCCGACACGTCTTTTTCATCAAGCGCCTTTCCTATAGTGGCACAACGGCTGATTTGAAAAGATGTCTTTCAAATGTCCTACTTTGACAATGGCACAAATGAATGTTTTGTTCCAGACGAGTCAACGCGTGTATACAACGTGAGCAGTAATCTGCCGGCCATATCTCCAAGGACAATGGTTGCGTGAGGCCGTGCTCTGCTGCCCCTTGCATGGATACTTTTCAACTCTCATCATTTCAAATCATACCCGTTTTCAACAACAGATGCTAACTTACTTAACAACTGACTTCTTTTCATTTTTTTTTTTTTTAAAGGTAATTCATATGCATGACAATAACTTTTTGGATTCAGAAAACACATTTAAAAATGGATCTCAAAGAGGTTTCAGTCTGATGCTAATATCTAGGAATAACACATGAGAATATGCAAATGAGTGTCAACATTTCAGTCCGGGCATGTCCAAGTACATAGCAAACAAAACAAAAGTGCTACAGCACAGCACTGTTATAATAGTTTGGGATTTTTCATTATAGTTAGTTTTGATTTTAATTTGACTTTCTTCTTCTTCTTTTTTTTTATTAAGTTTGAATCAGTTTTTAGAGCGGGCTTGTTAGTTTTCATTAGTTATTTTATGTAACTTTCAATTGAGTTTTTATTAGTTTTAGTATTAGTTTCCACAAAAAATCACAAAAAGTTAGAGATGTAACGATAACAGCGTGTAGCGCTCATAATGTAATAATTTCTTGAGCATGTATTAACATTTGAAAATTAAATACAATTTGCACTTAACTCGTTCAAAAATATAATGAAACCCAATACTGTAATAACGTTACCAGTAAGGCAATTAAAATATCCTGAATGATATTGTACAATTTTTACCGATAAAGTAATTCAGTACCTTATTACATTCTTAAATAACTCTCAAATTGACCTCTATTTAAATCAAACAGTGCTAAAAAATACACTTTGGGGATTAAAATAAACTCTGAAACATTTAACACCAAGATTTTAACACGTTTGCTCTGAATGCATAAAACATTCTTAGATTTTCAAAACACAAAATGTAAGACTCTGTACTGCAAATGGACATATTTATTCTATTATCAGTCATGTTTTACATGATTAATTTTGAGAGAAAAAAGACCCGCCTGAAAAGGTAATAAATCCCCAATAATGTGATAAGATATAACATTATCGGAAAAAAAAGTTATTACAATATCAGGCAGTATCTGTTTTTATATTATTGGTGAAATGATGACAGGATTGGGTTTTATTACACTTTTGACTAAGTGCAAATTATAGTGCGTTTTCCGGCGTTATTAAACACGATATTAACACGACAATAAAATGACTGGCCGCGCTATTATGTATAAAGACGCATTATAGTGCTTTTATTTTCTGTATCGTGATTTTTTTTCTTGATATTATCCTGAGTTTTTATTAAGTGTCGTGAGCACTTTAAAAAATATATATTTACAACCTCCCCACAATATCGTAATAATTGTCATAGAGAGATTCATATTGTGATAATTTTGTATCGTTTGGCTATCGTTACATCCCTACAATAAATATTGTGGAATAAAGTCAATTACAATTCCTAAACGACCATCCTTCTTCTGTACGACCAAACTGAAACACTGAATGATGATGTATGAAATTGGTTGGCGAAGACGAAAACAAAGGACATTTTCACTATCGTTATTTTACATATAATTAATTCTAGCTAGTTTTATCAACATAAAACGTCGTTACAGTTACTTACCTTTTGTTCAAAGCACACTCGTTAATTTTGTTAACAAAAAACGCTTAACCTGTTTCAATGTTAATTTTTTGCTAACTATAATAACCTTGAAGGTTGGTGATAAAGCGGCAAAAGCGCACATGAAATGACTTGATCGAACACAGGGAGGGGAGAGGACGAGCACTTTCTCCGCATGCGATTAATTTTTCTCTGCCAAGCGGTTGGCCTGCTGGCCCGGCTTTTACAATTGAAAGCCATTTTCTCAAAGGGATTGTTTTGACAACGCGTTTCAAAAACATAGTAACACTCCTGTCGTCATGTAAACAAACCCGAAGCTACTCATCTCAAACAATTGTGGGTCTTCTATTAAGTGTTGCATGCTTTCCAGTCAGGTAGAACATTTTGAGCAATTCAAACAATCCAAATCATCTTTGTATGCATAATCAGCCAGCGGTAATTACGGTAGCTCTGCTTGAAATAGAAACTGATGTCAAAGCTGTCAGCAGCGCTAAACCTTTCCCAAAAAAGCATGTTCGACTTGTTTTACGCGCCGTAGGGCATCTTACGTGAATGGAGGGAAAATATAACACGTCTTAGTTATGGTGTGTCTCTCCCCCCCCACATCCCATCCTGCCCCCCGCCCCACTTCAGAAATGAAGAGGTAATGTTATGGTAGTCCATCTCCGGGGTTTGGACGGGTTATTCTCAACAGAGGGGAAATTATGACACAAGGAAAAAGGGGTACTGTAGAATTGATGACAAAGGAGGAACAACCTAGGGGGGAATTATTTGCACTAAGCCCCCCCCCCCCCACATCTCCAAGTACTTGGATGTTAATCACAGGGCAAACACAGTCTTGTCATAAAGATTGAATGGAGTGCGGTTCTGTGGATTTGAAATGTGTGTTTGCTTGCCGTTATTTGTTGCCGTAGTTACCAGGGATTGCTTTCCTGATTGAGTCGCCGCGTTTCTGTAAACACTGCAGGGCGAGATCAAATGTGAAAAATATGGACTGTAAAGAACTGAGCAGCAACTTCTGTGTGCTTTGGTCCTTGTTTAAAACGTTTTTGTCAGTAATAATAACATATGTTGATCTCTGCTCTATAACAAAAAAATAAAATACAATCTATAATAATTTTGGATTCGAACCGACACTATGTGTCTGTTCAAAACCTTTGCGCTTAAATAAAAGGCAATGTCTGTTTCTTATTTCTTGGTCTCTGGCACATTCCATAAACACATCTCCCTGGTGGTCCGCGAGTAAGTGAGTGTGCGCATGGGGGTGCCTTTGAAGGGTGGGGGGAGTAAACGGAGAAAGGCAAGCTATTGATGGCCAAATGCTCGCTACAGCCCAACTCAATCTGACAGCTCGGCTAAATTATATTTACTTCCAAGCCGCGTGCTTCCAGAGCTGTTCCGGTTTCATTCTCGCAGGTGGACCGCAAGGCCTCGAAAGAGCAGTCCAAAAAAAAATCGCTTGTGCGTGTGAACGGACGATGTTTATCAAATGCGGGACGACTGCATGCGTGCGCGGCATGCTCGGTGGACGCACCATCAAAATGCTACTTCCTTGTACTAAAGTGTTTTGAAGGAATCAGACAGCGCCTACCTGACATTTATATAATCCATTTTGTTTGTCTACATACCTCTGTTAAATCAGCCACAGTTTACACCCTTTGTTGATAGTTCTTTATAAACAGAATGTCAGACGTTACAGAATGACATCATGTGATGTTATGAAATAGAAGTCTGCAGCTCGACTTTTGACGCAAACGAGAACGTTTGATTATATTACCCCGACGCTAGCAAACTTGCTTCCGGTTTACTTGAGATGCGATTTGAAGTTTTTGTTACTTAACGCCTTCCTCTCTCGGTGATTTAATAGTACCGTATGTTTCGACGCGAAACCTTCGTTCGCAACACGCTGCTCTTTGGAAAGACTCGTTTCTATACTCTTGCATTTGGCTGAATGATGATGCGTACCTGGTGACACTGCTTGGAGAGGGAGTTGGGTGTTAATGATTATTTGGATGCTGCATTACGGGTTATGTGCTGGTTGACCCGGGATGTGATCCGGGAAGGACCGTCACCTTGAAGTTGCCGCCATAGAGATTTGGATGAGGACCCACTTCCCTGACGTCTTCTTGCTGTGCTTTAATTTCTTCAATGGACTTTCGCACTATTTTAGTTAATAATGTTTAGTATGCCAAACTATGTCAATTTTTGCCCGTTCGGCATCCATTGCCGCCTGATCGTCCTGGAAGGGGGATTACCACATTTGCGGTCCCTTCTCAAGGTTTCTCATTTTTTGCCTTTTTTTTTCTGCCCTCTTGTGATTCGATTAGCGGATGTCGTTGATAATTGTCAACTGTGGGCATGTGAAGCCCTTTGAGACTCTTGTGTGATTAAGGGCTATATAAATAAACTTGACTTGACTTGAAATACTGCAATGCTGATTGTTTAGAAGGATAAAACTTGCTATGTCAGTGAGTGCCGGACTTTATCAAAATAGATGAAACATTTTTCCATATATACGGAAGCGTGGAACTGCCAAAGTGAAGTAAACATTTTAGACTGGTAAATACGTTTGAATGTATTCGTAAATAATTTTAAACATTTAAATATGTTTAAACAGTACGTTCGAATGTACTTGTAAATATGTTTAAACGTATTTAAATATGTTTTAAATGTATTTGCAAAAATATGTTTAAAGTTATTGAAATAAGTTTAAATGTTTGGCAAGTATGTTTAACATACTTGTAAATACGTTTGAATGTACTTTTAGGCTAAATGCTAAATGCTATAAACATTTTTTCCCATAATGCGCAAGGCAATTTTTTTAGCATTTGTCCTGCATTATACCAATATATTTGAAAATTAGACATTGTTTACTAAATTTTTTGAGTTATTATTCTGATTTATTATTGTGTCTGCGGTGCATAATTTCTGTTGCATTATAAGAAAAAAAATGCAAGGTTTGAATCATTTAGCCTACTAGTATGTTCAAACATATATGAAAATACATTTGAATGTACTGTTTAAACGTATTAAACAAAGTCTTTTTTTTTGGAATACTAATGTTACTACTACTGCCAAAAAAAAAAGAAGGTTGCCCCCTCCCCCAATCAATCAACCAATCAATTTATTTCATGCATTTTTAAAAGAAAAAAGACAATATAAAGCAATATTCTAATTCAAAGTAAAGCTTGTTTTGTCCGCCCCTGATCAACAAAAAAAACCACACACACAAATTTAATGACAACGAGCAGTCAAGATGCTTACAAGATTAGGAGCACAACTGGATCTTGATATCCCCTTGCCATCAAAAGTTATTGTGTGTATTGAACAGACTATAGCCTCATCGTGAAAAAGAAGTCTTCTACCAAACACAATGCAAAGGCGTTTCGCTAGTTTTCAATAACTGCCAATTATTAGCGAATGAAATTGCTTTCTCAAGCATCCTTTGTCTCGTTGATAATCACCGCAAATGTACGTCTGTCACGTTACAGTCTACGCGTCCGTGTTCGGCGCCATTTAATGGAATGCCACCGGTCCAGATGTCACACCGGAGCATTCATTTGCGTAATAGGCCCTGACAGACAGACGGAGACAGACACAAATGCCATCGTAACTCATCTTTGGAGCATGTGTCAGAATCACTGACGCTGCTTTCCCACCACATAAGAACACATGCTAAGCCACCAACAAAGTCGACATGCTAATGGGCGTTGAATCTAAGAAGATATGCAAATGAATGATGTAGTACATGTTAAGACATCAAATATCTTGGAAAAAAATACCAATAAAATGTTGTGTGTTCAAACGACATATAAACACAAGCCTGTGCTAAGCATGTAGCCAATAATTTGTTGAGCAGCATGTATTTTCACGCCGCTGCAAAGCGAGCCCCCGTATCGCGGTGTGTGGCATGTCTACAACAAGTGGAATGTCAACTCCACTTGAAATTTGATCCGCACCTCTTGGAAGTCGTCAGTTTTGGAGATCTAAGGGAGATTAACGCAGCCGCCGTTGTGTTTAGGGGCCAAGTTCAGATTGTAAAATTCATTCTCATATTTTAATCGATACCCGGGGGGTCGTAGCAACACCGTTGCCATCTCGCGTTTGCATAATCGAGGGCTAACTTGGGAGCCATCGCGGTGTTGGAGGGTTCAGAGGCTTGCGAGAACACATTCACACAATCAGCCAGCCGGTCTGTGCCAGTTAAGGTGCGTGAGAGACTCTGCCCCACCCCATTTCATGACTCATTCCTCATCTACCCGGTGACCTCTGAGAAAGGAGCATAAAACAGTCGTCTATATAAACATTCCTGATTATGAGAGGTGAACACGAGAGATTGTGTACCGGCCAAGTCTGTGTATGATTCATGTGGGTAAGGCTCCTCCGACACGATGACAGAATCTAATGAGCTGATATGCAACCGGTCTACAGACAAGTATAGTGGAGGAACAAGACAATCTGGACTAATCTCAAATTTGTTCAGATTAGCAAACATTTTTCTTTTTATAAAATATTACAGGCACAAATGTAAGTGTAAAAAAAAAATATTTAATAGTAAAAGTAACAGTCAATTCTACGACGGCACATGTAAATATATATTTTTAGAGGGCGGTGGCAATATTCAGAATAAAAAAACTCTTTAAAAAGCTTTATAAAGTGGCAAATTTGCGATTTAATAAAGTGGCAGATTTGCAAGAAAAAAACTCAGAATTTACGAGAAATACATGTAGCGTACTACTCGGATATATATATTTTTTTGTGTAAAAGTATCTAAGTTGATGTTTCGAATCTGCTGCTCTCCGTCATTCACTACCTAAAGTATGCTAGCATCTGATTGGTTAGTGTTTAGTAAGCTGATAGGGGATCAGGAAGTGTCGCTCTAGCTGCCGTGTATGACGAGTAAAGTTTAAATTAAGAATCCAGCTAGCCTTTTCATTTCATAAACATAAACATGTCCCATTAACCACCAACGAATACTCACATTAGACTATAGCTACGCTACGTGAATTTCTAGTTTTTTTCTCGCAAATCTACCACTTTATAAAGTGGCAAATTTACAAGTTTAAAAAGTGGCAAATTTGCCACTTTATAAAGTCGCAAATTTACACGTTTTTTTTCTCTCGCAAATTTGCCACTTTAATATTGCCACCGCCCTCTAAAAAAATAAATGTATACATGGCCCTAATACGTCGTCGTACGATCTTAAATATTGTAATAATCTGAATACTGTGTGTTAAAATTTTGTCGCAATATTTTTAGAATTTAATAATCAAATAAAATTGTATTTTGCATAAATGCATTACAAAACCATTTACCCAATTACTGTTCATTATAATATAATTCATTGTTGTTTATTTGGTCTTATTTAGTGACAAAAAACAACAAAACAATTACGCAACATCATATGAGCGGGATTGTTGTCCTCACCAACCTTTTTGAAACAGATTCATTGTTATAAAAATAATTAGTCTGTTTTCATGAAGGACTACAAAAATCAGAGATTAATTACTGTTGAGGCTGAAATTGAAATGAATCATTTAAAATTAAACGATGGCTCTACGCGATTATTAACACAGTCGATTAATTTGATAATCAATGACTTTTCGATCGATTAGTTTTGACAGCTCTATTGCAAGCAGCAATACAAAGGGGCCTTCTTGTCATGTCCGACCCACAAAACGTTGACACGATGCTCCGCCTACAATAAATAGCATGTGTCGAAAAAGCTTTGCAATTTAGGATTTGCACATCTGTCAAGGATAATTACTTAAAATAGGGGCTCAATTTGGTTGGGCAAGTTCGTCAAAAGTACAAGGCCTGGAAGAATCCCAAATCCTCCGTTTCAAACCAAAATGGCCGACTTCATGGTCAAGTTTGTACTTAACAATTTTGCGAGTCCTTTTATCATTGTTTATTTCATTTAGAATCAATCAGTAAAATTTGCTGGGAGCAAATTTTTGTGACTCATTCCAGGGGCACTACCGAGGGTTTTTTTTTTTTGGGGGGGGGGGGGGGGTAATGTTGAAGACCTCTAAACACAAATTTGTATCAGAATACTGTACACACGCGAAAACTGGTGAATTTTTGGGCATGTTGAGGCCCCCACAAATATGATTAACTCGAAGGCCTAAATCTGTGATTCCAAGAGGGCAATAAAGTTTTGTTTGTTTGTCAAACCAAACACATGGTGACATTTCATTTATGCCGCATTTGCTGTTGAATATTGTTTCAATGATCCTTTCTATGTGTCATAATGCCTTTGGCGCTTTAAATTTCATTGAACGTTACGTTGACAATGAAGCTACTCTACTCTAAAACCCTTGGGCCAAGGTACTAGTCGAGGCAAAGTAAACAATTTCATAACATGACAAGCTCTTAAAAGTTTAAAATCATTGTTATGTATCCACTGCAGACCAAACTTGTTCCAAGCAAATAATCTGTGAGAATCTGAGGTCAATGTGATGACTCACCGGCAGCCTGTTGTTGCTGAACAGGGAAGTTCAGGTTAGGCACTTTGCATGCGGCAGATACGTCTCTCAGGAAATTGGGCGCGGGACAACTTGTGAAAGGATGTTTTCTTTTCTACACCCAATGTTTGGCTACTTTTGAGGATGGTAGGTGGGTTGGGATGAGGTCGAAAGAGAAATGTCTATTCTGGGTGGACGAGGATCTTCATACGACCTTTCACCCACGATATGACATCAAAAATGAAGAAGCCCATGTGAGAATGAAAGGTCGCCTGATTGTGTGATCTTAATTTTTTAAGTGCATTTTTGCCAATACAATGGTCAGTCTTGCCTCTGCTCATACACTAAACAAGGCAAACGCTGTGACATCTCTTCGTAACCGCGCTGGTTGATTGTGTAGACCACACTGTAGGGGTAAACTCGTCGTTTGTAGGTTTGAATATATCTTTTGTGACACGCCTCTGAACCAGGGTTTGAGTTACATTGGAAGCCAATGGTAATCAAGTTCCAAATGGGGAGTCCAAAAGATTTTCCCAATTCATGTGAATCTGTCTTTGAGCTTCATTTTGCTCTGTGGATTCTATTGAATGTATCATTTCGACTTTGGGGAAATAAACGCTACCAGCTGCAGCGTATCAGGACGGACATGTTAATAGGGCTTATCAAAGGTGGGCAATTTACTATACAAAATTTTACTGGTCCGTCATTCGTCATTCATCAGTGCCCTGGGCGCCCTTTCTGTCATCATCAAGCCGGCATTTTTTTCAAGCCGGACGAAACTGTAATCGTCATTTTGACCACGTTTCCGTCATCCCTTTGTCACCACTACAGAGAGTCCTCAAGTTCCGTTCCTACACTGGCGATGTAACTCCAATTTCAACTTCAGTCTGATTTCACAGTTAAAGTCGATATTTACATCCAAATACTTTGAACGGTAATTTTAATAAACCTATTTGCGTCACGGGAGATGCCGGAACCAATATTTTGTGTTTCCGCACGGACATTCATTGCTGACGGATGGCAAAGCGGAGCTAAAGGAAACTTAAACACAGAAAAATGTGACGCGCCTCATGGTGAGCTGGCCTGCTTGATGGACGCCCGACGCTCGTTGCTGGCGGTAACAACAACACAACTTTAAATAACTTTAAAATTGTGTGATTACTGTGGGAAATTACCGAAAAAGAATGTGCTACGGACGAAGCACGGGCGCTGTAAAGTCGAAAAACGACGTAGGTCACGTACGACATAACTCAAGGACTCCATGTATTTTTAGGATCGACAGACAGAGGTGGGCATTCCGTCAGTCTGTCATTTGTTAACTGTCAACAAAACGTGTATCCGTCATTGGCGGACTGAGAGGTCCGTCGGTACTTGACCCGGTTAGTGACTATTACGCTGATGGACGAAAAAACCCACTTCCGTCAGTGCTTAGTCCATCATTAGTAAATTTCTTGTCAGTGTCAGCATAACTATTATGAACCTGCATGCTGCTAGCTTACATAAAAAATAAGCGGTGTCCAATTACGCAAGACAATTAGCAGTTGTCGTAAAAGGAACCCCGATTGTAATGACAAGTTTGCTCAACATGATTTATTTGGTTGTTACTAACATAAGTATGAGATTCATTTTTCAAAAATAATTTCCAGTTGAATACATTTTGTAGAAACTTTATTTGGAAGTACGTCGCCATTGTTATTTACGTTGCAACGCATTTAGTGCACAGTGACGTAGAATGGCGGCTGGCTCTCTGCCGAGCAATGTGAAACGCCCATAAAGAAAGCAAGGTAAGCCTCGTAGCGTTCCTAAAGAAACACCATGCGATCAGGAGAGTCACCTTACCCCATGTTGTGCTCTCGTCATTCCCCCGTGACGCTTTCAAGAGTTTTGATTGTTGCTTTAGGAACGCTATAGAGGCTTACCTCGCTTTTTTTTTTCCACCCGTTTCGCATTGCTCGGCAGAGAGTCACCCAACATTCTACGTCACTATGCACTGAATGCGTTGTGATGTAAACCAAAATGGTGCAAATAAAGTTTTGACAAAATGTATTCAACTGGAAATGATTTTTGAAAAATGAATCTCATAGTTATGTTTGTAACAAACAAATAAATCATATAGAGCAGACTTGTCATTACAGCCAGGGTTCCTTTTTAAAGTCCAGTATGAATTCAGTTTTGCAAATTTATTTTTGGCAATATTTAGCTGAGCGGCCTGGACAAAGAGTTGTAATCACATGAGTTTTGATTCTGTGTTGTACAAACAATACCGAATTCGACTTTGGAGGTTCCAATGCATATCAAAACTCTTAAGAGTGAACAGTTAAACAATGTTTATGTAAATGCTGACACCTCAGTGAGATGTGGGAACGTGAAGAACTTGAGTTGATAAACACAATGGACGGCCCAAGTCAAAGAGTCAGACACCATGAAAGCATTTCCCGTCCATTGACCTATTGTCAGTCCGAGCCTGCCATGGTGTGGAATGAGATCAAAACAAGGCCTTTGTAATCGGATCCTCATCCAGCATCAAACAAGTTCGACCAACAACAAAAAAAAAAACATCAAGGTAAAAGGGCACAAAAATAGTCAGGGACAGAGCAAACACAATGCCCTTGTAACCGCAGCGAGACACAAGTCTGATACACGTTTGCTATTGAATTTTGCCTCACACCTTTGCAATTAATGTTACAATCACCTGCTACAGAAAAACATATGTATCTAAGCTTGGTGGTTTAAAAAAAGAAAAAGCAATAAAATAATCAAATGTCTTCACACTGTACCAAAATTGTGATCGCTAACAGGACATGAAAGAAACAATTAACACAGTCTCTCATGTTACAAGCCAGTCTGCGGGAATGACGTTTTTAGTAAAGGACAGGTGCAAACTGCTTCACAGTTACAACATAATGTTTAGAGTCGAGATGTGTTGCGACATTACATAAGGCTGTTATGCAGCATACAGAACAAAGGAGATGACTAACTCATGACAGTAACAACAATTAAAAAAAAAAAAAGATAATAACCTGGCACCAGAGAGAAACAAATACTTAAAAACATTTTGCTAAGCCCTTGATAGCATAATAGAAAGGGAGGTGCATTGAGAGAACAGAAAAAGAAAACAAGCCTTACAGAACATTAAGTAAGCCTTCGAGGCACAAAGATGAATAGAAGTTTGCAAGCTATCACGTGTGACATTGTATATGATAACCTGTTGCTGAAGTGACATCTTTGTCACTGCGTCTGCACGCGATGCGAATAAAACAATCCAAATAAGCATCAGCGGATCATTTCGTACACGACCAGGGGAGTGCCATTTTGCGTTGGACGTTTTTAAGATGTGTCATCGGTATCACGTTGACCCATACTGTAAATAACTGTCAATGTTTACAGCCCAGTCATAACTATGATACATTGTACAAACTCCAATTCACGTGAAATTGTAACATTACGTAAAATGTCAACAAAAACAGAACACCGTGTTAATACTTGCTAACTAACTGGCCACCACCCAAGTAGATTTCAAGAAAATGTAATAATAATAAAACAAAGAAAAACGTGTCGCGACCAGATATACCGCATTGAACTTTAGCTCGGCGTCACTCACTTGTGAATCATGAGGTTAGAGGAGACGCAAGTAGCAGGAATGAGAAGCTATAGGCTAAAGGCACACACAAAAAGGGAAATACAGTATAAAATAAATATATAAAATTGGGGCTGGTGCTAAGAGAGTAGGAATGAACTGCTGGAATGACTGAAAGTAAGAAAATACCACTTTGGAGGTGTCTTTGGTGATGAATTAGCATTTTAGCAAAAAAATGATTAAAGAAAAAAGAAAAAAAGAAAGAAAAAAAGTTGATTTAGCATGATATGGACCCTTAGTGCACAAAAATCAGATGTGTAAATTTTCCTGTGTAAATTCCAACTTAACTGAAAAAGGTTAATATTGCAATGTTTTGTCTTGTACATGCGTTATCGTTGTAATGTATGATATTTAATGTTTTTGCTGGCCAATTTACTATGAATGTTGACGTTCACTATTGTTTCCCCTCTCCCCGGGTCATATTGTCGTTTCAAATTATACCTCAATTTTCACACGATCCGATGCTACATGTTCGCCTGATCTCCCGTAAATCCTGTCCATTGGCTTTCAAGGTGTTAGGGTAAAAGAAGATAATATCCTAATAGCGAATTTTTTGCGTCTATTTGGGAGTTATCCCGGGGTTAGCGTGTGGGTGAATGGTTAGCCCGCGAGCAAACATTTATCCTGCAAATTAGTGGCTATTTGGGAGTTAGCTAACCTGCTAGCTCACAAATTAACGGCTATTAGGTAAGCCCGTGAGCTAACGGTTAGCTCGCGGGCTAATCTAATAGCTGTTTTTTAGCAGCCATTTGGGAGTTATCCCGCGGTTAGCGTGTGGGTGAATGGTTAGCCCGCGAGCTAACAGTTAACAAATAAGTGGGAGTTTGGGAGTTGGCATTATAGTTGGTGCAAAAGCTGATGGCAAACAAAAAAACCTTTAACATGTTTAATAAACATGTGCTTGAAAGGCATTTAAGCAGTCAAGTGCTGGAGTTTTTATTATTATTAAAAATTTTGACACCACCTTTTTTTCCCCTGCAAATGTATATCGGCTTCAAATATCGGTTATCGGCCTCCCTGACTACCGATAATCGGTATCGGTATTGGCCCTGAAAAAAGCATATCGGTCTATCTCTAGTTATAAGTAAGGGGAAAACCCTGTAATCTGCATTTAAAAATGTTGCATATCACTGGTGTTATATAGAAACCTCACATCTCCAAAATGTTCATGAATTTGAAAAATAGATTGCAGCCCAACACCAGTGATACACTTTGTGTACATTATCTTGCGAGTTGTCTTTGATTTAGTATTTTTGTATTTGTACATTTGGTATCTATCTACACAATACAATTATTTGTTAATGGAACCAAAGCACATTGAAGTTATGATAGCATCAGTCTGTGTTAACAAATAAGGGGAAAACCCTGTAATCTGCATTTACAATGTTGCACATCACTGGTGGTGTTAGATAGAAACCTAACATCTCCCCAAAATATTGCAATAAAACAGAGGGAACAAAAGGAACCCTTGAGCCATGAACATTCCATTGTCAAAGAAATTTGACAAATATATTTGCTTAGAAAAAAAAAAAAAAAGACTGACGAAATTTGGACATCAGAGGTTGCAGCCCAACACCAGAGATACGCTTTGTGTACGTTATCTTGAGAGTTGTCTTTGATTTTGTATTTGTACATTGAAATACTCTTTTTTTTTATAGCTATTACCTTTGCTGAATGAGTAAAAGTTAGCAACTAATAGTAATTAATTTTGAGTAATAGTTTACTAAGAAATGGTGAGTATATTATACCCAATTATTATTAGTAATTGGTTGTAAAATGTAATCAGAAATGTTAGGTAAATTCTACCCAACCTATGTATTTAATAATTAACAAATTATTATAATAATTAACCAAAATGTATAATTAAAATTGACCCAGTCAAAGTGGATGCAAATTGTTACCCTACATTTAGTGGGTAAATTCTTTAGGCTGTTTTTTTTTCAGCGTGCAACGGACTAAAGCAATCAGATTTCAGATTTGTTTTTCGTCCTTAGATTGAAGCCAAATTCAACTAGCAAAATGTGTAATGTAGCGATTTGCACAAGATAATTTAATAGTCAGCAGCTTGGAGTTTGTTGTTTTATTTTGTTTTTAGATATATCTTGATTCTAAAATGCTCCAGAAGTACATGGCACAGATGTGTGTTTTGTGTTTTTCTATATAGCTACAAAATTGGTATTGGTGACGTGTAGGGCTGTCGCAATATGCAATAAATCAATTAATTGCACGATAATAAAAAAGGAATTTGATAAGTTTGCCGGACGCGATAATTCTTTAGATATATTTATGGTACAATTATCATTATATTAGTTGAAAAAAAATAACGTTTATTGCAATAATTTCTGGGGCAATTTATCGGCAAGCAAAATTTCTCATCGTGACAGGCCTAGTGACGTGATAGCGGAGAGTTTAAGAGGTGGATTAAGTCAGATAAGCCCCAACTGAAGTCCCAGGGGCAAAATGCCACTGAAATACGTCTTATAGCATATACAATAACAGCACACAAACTCCCGTAGCACAAGAAGGCATACTCAGCTACTGCCGTGAAAGTTTCATTTGATTGTTTTATATTTATGCCCTGAATTGATGTAACTAACCATGGTCCCAGGTAAATTTGAATTTTGAAGTGTACAAAAACATTTTATCTGGCAAACTACAGAAAAATACATCCAAAATAATCTGGAGACGCTTCATCATGCAACAAGCTGATGGCACAAACCACACAGCCAACACAACAAAAGACGTCATTGGGGGAAAAGTGGAAGGTAGAAAGAAGCCAACAGATTATGCATTTTATCTCCTGAAGAGGAGACTGAAGTGAGGAACCCCCGCAAACAAACAAGAAATTAAAAAAGCTGCAATAAAAGCCTGGAAAAGTAATAAAAACATATGACAGTTACATTTGACACACATTCAACTATTAACTCATTCACTGCTATAAATTCATTAAAAAATAAATAAAAAAAGGATTATTAAAAATTAGGGGCGACAGGCGATTAAAATTTTCATCGTAATTAATCGCATGACTTCACTAGTTAACTCATGATTAATCACAAATTTTATATCTGTTATAAATTTACAATAAAAACAATTTTAGGATTTCACACTCTTGTTAACAAAATTGGGGAAAAAATGTTAAACTAATAGTCAAAATAAATTTTTGACATTTATAGCCGTCAATAGCAGTGAATGATTTTTTTTTTTTTTAAGAAAAGATTATTAAAAAATTAAGGGCAACAGGCGAGGAATTTTTTTTAATCGTAATTAATCGCGTGATTTTACTAGTTAACTCACGATTAATCACAAATTTTATGTGTTCTAAATGTACAATATTTTTTTCCCTAAGTTTTCATACTCTTGTTAACAAAAGTGGGGGGGGGGGGGAAAGTTAATTGAATTTTTAATAGAAATAGTTCAAATGAATTTTTGACGTATATAGCCGTTAATGGCAGTGAATGAAATAAAAAAAGAAAAAGATTATTAAAAATTTGGGGCGTCAGGCAATTAAAATTTCAATCGTAATTAATTGCATGACTTCACTAGTTAACTCACGATTAATCACAAATTTGTGCTAAAAAAAATGTTAAATAGAAATAGTTCAAATAAATTTTTGACGTTTATAGCCGTCAATGGCAGTGAATGAGTTAATAACACAAACACACATATAACAAGGATTAACATCCATATCATTTCATTAATTAGATGTATTTCGCCAGGCAATGCATTCTGGGAACCAAGTGGCTTTATTGTCATTATTTATTATGGGGGCGGTGTGGCTCAGTGGTAGAGTGGTCTTGAAACCCAGAGTTTGTGTTAGCATTAGTATATAGCTGCATTGCGCAACTGGAAAACCTTCAATTGCCGCAAAGAGTTTCTCAATGGGGAGGGGTCACTGTCAGAGCATCTACCGCACTTTCGGGCAATCAGTCACATATTTGTTTTTATATTGAATTTATTTACAACCCAGCACACAGTACCACATCAGATGTTTTCTTTGTGCATTTGTTGTTCTTCTTCTGTCCAAGTCATGTATGTCATTATGTCGGTACCCCTGGTGTTCAGATTGAGACACTACAGTTGAATTACACATGACTTCAGAACACGGTGGCTAACTTTTGTTGCCCAAACTGGTTAAATGGTAGCGATTCCTAAATGTATTCAATTGAATTCTTTGCACGTGACTGTGGCTATCTCTTGAAAAGAAGTTGGACAACCACATATTTTGATTGGGACTTTTTCTGCTAAATGGATCATTGTGATTTATTTTATTTACTGGTTTATGCATTTATTTATTTATTTGCGTGTTCTATAAAAAAAATTGTATTTTAATGCAC
Organism: Leptonotus elevatus; assembly: GCF_054856555.1. Taxonomy (NCBI): domain Eukaryota; kingdom Metazoa; phylum Chordata; class Actinopteri; order Syngnathiformes; family Syngnathidae; genus Leptonotus; species Leptonotus elevatus. Next base: position 20,102,239 of record NC_141239.1, on the reverse strand, counting down.
AAATGGAAAAAGATAATAGAAAATGTACATTTATTTATTGCAATTTTAAAATGATCTGTCATTGGTTTCATATCAATTTGATTTATCAAAAATTATTGTGTGTACTTGATATTGGTGAGTACTCACACTGGGATCGGTCTGTATTTATTTATTTATTTAACTGTTTTCTATTTTTAGCAACATGAAGTTTTAATTGTATATTATCTTTCTTTCTATGGAAACTTTAATGACTACTATACCTGAGCTGCAAATTATGTTTTATTACTGTTTTTCAGTGGCTATTGCTACAAAACACATGCAGCTTAGCAACCATAGCTTGCAATGCTAAATTTGGTGTTTTACAAGCGGTATGAGGCAGAAGATCATAACAGGTGTGTGCGTGTGTATGCATCTTATATTGTCTTGTAAAAATGTGATATATTTTCGACAAAGCGCCCTTGTGACTCGTCTCGCTCTTAACCACAGGTCACCCGAAGTGAATGAAATCTGTCAGTTAGCTTGAGGCTGCGTTATCGCAAACATCTGATGAGAAGCACCAAGGTGCAAAAACAGAAACGACACAGGATTCCACAGTGTTATTCTTTTGGGATCTTTAAAAGCTTACTTAATGAGATAGGTGATGAGTAAGATGCAAAGTAGAGAGACAAATAGTCCTTGTGGTAAACAGTAATGACTAATGTCTCAACGTACGACAATTTTCTAGCTCGGCGTTGGTGTTGACACGGCTGACTCCCATCTGGCACGCGATGTGGGCTAAGGAACATAAACATGCTTGTGTCTGACTCCACCCGAGGCTCACATGCATAACCTTTCTGATGCAAGAATGTCCTGCAACTTTTGAGATTGAGATGATTCGGCGTAGGGTTGATGATCTGATGCTAGTCACATTCTACAAAGCTAGACATTAGAAAAGCCAAATGTGAATGTGGAATGTGTCGGAAAAAACATTCTCGTCAATTGAGGCTGGATTTACTGTACATTGCTTGGTTCTGTTGGCCCTAATGGGATATACTGCATGTAGTGGCAGCATAAATAAGAAACACAAATGCATGTGAGTGGATAACTTCAGATTGGTATCAGACTTCTTTCCAAATGTTGATAAATACCTTGCTGCAGTGCAAATGCACAGACTGGTTACGCCGAGCCAATGCTAGTTTGACGCCATAGAAATTGTGTTGATGACAAACACACCCCAGTGTCTATCTAAACAACCCTTAATTAAACAAATGGGATATAAATCAAAAATGCAATTGAAAGCAAAGATAATTAAATCGGTTGTTTATTTTGTGTAAATGATTTTTTATTAGTCCTATCAGTTTGTTTCAATTCAATTAAATTCAACTTTATTCCGGACTTTTGATCAAATGTAACAGAGACACACACAATAAAACAATAAAAACAGGGTACAGTTTTACAGTTATCAGACAGTCATACCAATGTCTCCACAACCTAGACTGACAAATTTTATATCTGTTCTAAATGTACAATAAAAAAAATTCTAGGTTTTCATACTCTTGTTAACCAAAGTGGAAACAAATGTTAAACCAATAGAAATAGTTCAATTTTTTTTTTTTACGTCTATAACCGTCAATGGCAGTGAATGAGTTAAATGAATGTATTAGGCTATAAGTGTACGTATAGTGTGTGTGTGTGTGTGTGTGTGTGTGTGGGTGGGTGGGTGGATTCGTGTGTGTGTGTGTGTGGGTGGGTGGGTGGGTTCGTGTGTGTGTGTGTGTGTGTGTGGGGGGGGGTGTGTGGGGGTGTGTGTGTGTGTGTGTAAGCTTGTATATATTTATATACGTAAGAGAAGGACGGAAGTTGTAATGCCATTTACTTAAGGACAAGGGGTGGGAGTAAATAAGTTTTACTTCTCACTCCTTTTTGAATATTTATTGATTGTTTTCTCTTCTATTTGATTGTTCTTTTGATTCTTTATTTTCTTTCTTTGATTGTTACTTATTTATGTATTGAAATAATGTTGAAAATATTCTAAATCAACATTTTAATTAATCAATCCATTCATCTTGGACTAAATATGCTACATGTGAGGTATGTCCATCATTAATCTATCCATCCATCCATCCATTTTCTGAACCACTAACAAAACAAAACAAAAAAAGAGTTGGAGGAGGTGTTAGGCAAAGAGCCACAGTTACAACCTTTGTATTGTCCTGTTAAAACAACAACAACATGTACACGTGCCAATGTGTACTAGTTAGCCCCAAGGACAACATGTGTCCTAAAAATAGCTCATCAGTGATGGGACACTGCGACTTGCTAAGAAGAATTAAAACAGAAGTAGAATGTTACCATTTATTCATCTACTTATTTATTAATTTAAACTTAGCATGTAGCATGTTTCTGTAAATGACCAAATATTCTATGTTTTGTTTAAAAATAAAATAGATTGTGTTCAATGGGAAAAAAATGCTATGTGTTTTTTTTTTTTATCCAAACATTTCACAAAAGGACATTTTACAGCTGTAATTGTATTACTGTGATACCTCAATGTTTTTTTGTCGCTCATGATTATCATACTGTCACAATCTGATATCGGCCCATGCCAACTAGAACTGCAAATAGAGGAAATACAATTAGGGGAAAGACAAATAAAAGCGAAAGTGAGTGAGAGCTGCAGCAACAGGTTGCTGACTAAGCGCTTGGAAGTCCCCGTGATTACCAGCATCGTTAATTGAACTTTGGCAACTGTCACCCATTTAGACACAGTGTTTTCCCAAGCTTAGCTTGCTGGGAATTGTTTCCTCCCCAATGTCTGGTTGAGGAAGTGTTTGCAAATGTAAACTCAACGAGCAACAAGAGGTTGTGACAAAGCAGCCGTCCAAGAGCCCGACCAATATTAAACAGAATCAAAACGAAGTTTGTAGTCGTTGGTCAACATTCGGCGGTTGAGGAAGTTCTATCGGTCATCAGTTGGGTCAACAACAGTGAGTGCTCGAAATGTAATTCGATCATAATTTGATAATTAGTTAATGATCTATAATTGATTTCCTGTTCTTTTTGATAATGGCGCACGGCAGTAGTAATCTCAATGATTTATGGGACGTGTTGTGGTTAATCCGAGTTGAAGGATTTCAAAATCATTTATCAGGTCTGTACAAGCGTACCTGGAAGTATTTCCTGAGGCCATATGACGCGAGTGACGCTCATTTAGATCATAACATTACCGTACGTCTCAACAAACAGTGTCACCAGTTCAAACACCGCAACAACCATTTATTGACCTTTTTTTTTTTCTTCCAAATTCCACCAGCTGCTGTGATTGGCTGCTATGTCACGTGACAAACTCAATAGTTTGACCACGACCCAATAAGATGTTTTGAGACAAATAGGCCCAATTGACAATGAATCTTTCTTTGTCTGGACTCGGCGAAATGCGGGCCAACGCGGGTGTGCAAATGTGTGCGTCTTGCCAGCTGTTTTCACAGCTGAGCGCGGCCGAGAGGCCTTTCTACACCTCTTGACAGCCGGTTTGTAACAAGTCACGCTATCGTACTCCTCAACTGCAAGGACACTCTCCGGTTGAAGCCAATACTTTGCCGTTACTACAACAACCGTTCCACTTTTTCACACAATAGCTTTAATCATGTAGCCGAGGGAGCGCCGTTTCCTGATGGAGCCCACGTTTCTTTTTCACGATCGGTTACGAGCAGGTTACATTAATCAATCTGGTGTGTAAGGTTGTTTATTTTATCAAGTTGAAAATGGCAAGTCAGAAAGGGAGGGAGATGGAAGCAAGACGTGGATGCTTATTAGGTCTCGCGGGCAGTGAAAGTGTTTACACGAAAAAGTATAACTTCGATTGAAAAGTGTAGCACACTAAAGGAAAATGATCAGAATAATACAGATAACAGTTTGTTCAATCACCATTTGAGGTAAAACACGCGCATGTGCGATTTACAAGAAAGAAAGAAAGATTTCCACAAAACTTTGTAGCGGCATAGTGCGGAGGAAGCCGTTCGACTTTAGTGAGGCTGAGGAGGAATTGTTTATTTTCAGTCGGCATGGCATTAATGGAACAGCCCGCCCCCTCCTCCGAATCCTAATGGCACGACCTTGTCATACATAACCCACTAAGTAGCCTGAATGAACATAACGCAAAGTGACGTTAGTTACATGGTCATTTTCAAATTGCTAAAACAACCAATCTAATGGGGCCTTATAGGGAATTTGCATTTTACTGTATGCAGATTAAAACCTATATTTTTTAAAACTATACACATGAAAGTGAAATAAATATAAAAACTGTACTAATTAACAAAGACCGGCATTACGTTTACATTTGACGACTTCAGTCGTGTCAGCTGGTGATACACCCAGATTGTATCTGTATCCCACTTTTTCAGTTGAGAAACCTTATACTGGAGTAACTGCCCATTTTATGGGAACAATAACAAAGGTTGAACTATCACATAAAAAAAATAGTCTAAAATGGCACAGTAAGAACTCGTAGGCAGAATCACAGCTAAAGCGAATACAAAAAGAAGGTTCAACAACAAAAAATATGATAGTGTTAGGAAAGAAATACAGATTCTTCCCATTTACTGTGTCATGTTTGACAAACCAGCGAACGTGATGGTAAACACACATCATGGTTTTCACACTTACAAACGGGGGAGAGCCATTTTTATATATCTTTGTATAAATAAGTCGTTTATTTACATTTCAGTCAAAGGCTACTAAAAGTTATCTCAACTTTACCCAGTTTTAATAGAACGTCTGTTAACGCCTAACTGCACTACGCCCCCTGCTGGACACATATCCCCTGCTTTTCAATGTTGAAAGCCTTTTTAAATGATTGCAACTTCTAATTTAAAGTTAAAGTTAAAGTGAAGTTGAATTCATTCAAAATATATTTAAAAATGTGGATAGTAAACAAGCTCTTTGTCATACTTGGTGCATTCAGGAGTTAAGAGGTGGAAATGCAAATAAGTATGATCTTTCCATCCTGATGCTTATCCCAGATGACTTTGGGAGAAAAACAGACTGCGCCCTAAACGTACAACTTTTCTAACATTTACAGTGTAGCTTGTTTGAGATGCCAAAACAATCTTCGGAATATTTTGATTACATTGCACTTGTACAAATTATAGTTACAATATATTTGTTTAAAAAAAAAAAAAAAACATTGTAAATTGTTCCACCATCTCTGGTCTTATGAGGAGTGTATTTTGTAAAACATCCTAGAAATGTTGTTTCAAATTTAACCTACCAATCCATATTATGAACCAAGACATTAAAAAACTAAAGTCAAGTGACTCCACTTTCACAAACAGTAGCCCACAAGTGTGCAATTCATACGGTAAGAACTGCACAGCTTATGACTAATCTTTATTATCACACAGCACATGAACATCCACTGGCCAGATACACTACGATGGCGATCGTGCTGATGTTCTGCAAACCGTTTAATCCGGCGGCGGGGTGTTTCCCCGCCGTAGCAGTCTGTCATGTGTTGTTCTAACCGAGGTTGTTCAAACCTGTACGCCGCAGTTAAAATACATTCCCTCGCAGCAGACTTCGTGTAAAAGCAGGACAGAACACTCTAAAGCTCCTTTAATGCAAGGTCAATATTGGTTTGCAGTTTTCATTTTCGCACTTCACGTGGTGGAACTGGAGCGGTGCACTTAAGAGCGAACACTGATTTAAGGCCTGTGGTCCACTAATATAGATGGGTTCTTCAGTTCAGTTGGAATTATGAAGGTACGAGGTGAGGCCTCCACTCACTTCATCTACCGGCTATTATTGAGTGCATGGCTTCTCATATCGAAAGTTTGCATTAAAAATATCGCCATTTTTATTTTTACCTACGATATGGATAACTGATAAGTTTAGGTCCACAGTGAAAAGAATATTAATTATACTGCAACAACAGTAATATATTTTTGACATATTAAAAAAAAAGAACTTTTAAGAAAATAGCTATGTATTTTTAGTAGGGATGTTCAATACCACTTTTTTCCCCTCAACTCTTGAGTAGTCACCGATACCAGGTACCGATACCGTGAGTACATTTGATATGTAAAATTTCCCAAAAACCAATGATGCATAAATTAATAGAAAAACCTATATACCGATCTCCCAATATAGCATTTTTCCTTAAAATTGCATGAAATTAATGGCAATTTCCTATTCTTCTAATTTCTATAAAAAATTCTATAATTTAAGTTCCTGATCATAAAACAGCAACAAAATGCCAGTATCAGCCGCCATCATGGGCACAGATACCGTACCTTGAAATAAGGCCGGGTATCGGCCCATTACCGATACTTGGTATAAGTACTACTAACTCATTCAAATTTTGATAAAATTAAAAATAAATCAATACAAATAAATAAATAATAATAATAATAAATACTTCTAAGAATAGGCTTATTTGTTAAATAATAAAGTCTTTTGCTTCTCTAGTTAAAAAAAAAAAAAAGAGAGAGAGAGAGAGAGAAGCGCATGAATGACATCAGATTTTTTTTTTTAAGTGTTTTTTTGCCAGTGGTAAGATAAATAACAAGATTTCAAATCAACTTGCCCCAAAAAATAAAAAATAAAATAAAAATTATGATAATTTTGTAATGTTACAATTTTTTCTTGAAAAAGTGTGTTCATTTTTCAGTGCGTGCTAAGTACAGCATTGTACAACAAGTTTCCATAAATATCCTCTTGGGGCGGCCGGCTGACAGTTGTGGAAACGATACCGCATGCTTTTCCAGATGCTGTCACCCCTTTTGCCTTTTCACTGGCGCCACCAACCACTGACCTAACATCGCCAACTCCCGAGCTATCGACCTCTGCAAATGTCAGCTTTGAACACGATTAGAAAACAAGGCATCGTGATCCACCATGATGACATCAAATCTCTCTGAGCAAGGCATAAACCGTCAGTGACATTGCATCTTATTGTCACAAGTAGGAAAATTAAATAAATTCTATTTGAGTGACAGTCCGCACAGTTCAACAAAGTCTCTGAAAATGAGTAGCCAGTGTGTGTGTGTGTGTGTGTGTGTGTGTGTGTGTGTTTGTGTTTAGAGCTCAGAGTGGAGCCCTGAGAGAATCTCCTGAGTCCGTGTGTTTATTCTGCTGGGTTCCTGCATGGCTGCGCGGGACACTGCAAGCCAATTAAACGTAAACAATGGGAAAAAGGGATCTGATCCAAAGGGATATCAGTACTGCTTCCATTAGGGATGACTCGGCACATTTCCCCGACGAACTCTGCCCTCTGCGGAAGCATTCAAATGGTGAAGAAATGCGGCCAATGTCCTTGGAGCCATATTTGGAGTAAAAGTGACTCTTAACTCGGCGTCTCTCCAGAGCAATTACGCTAAGTTGTGTGTTTATGTTGGCTAATAGGCCCCTTGATGTGCTGACGCGGTGACCAACGGCTACGTTAGCTTCCCATCGAGTGCGCATCCAGTAGTATCGGATCAGGTGGAGCTCGCTGTACTATCAAAGCACAATCTCCTTGGGGACAACCTCTTATCACAACAAGGACCTTGACTCTGCCTGGCAGCTGCTCCTGGGTGGTCCGCAGGCTAAGCCGTGCAATAACGCTGCCTGGCTGTACTCGGAAAAGTGAGGGAATACAGTGCGAAGGCCTCGGTTCAGACAGATCGGATTGATAAAGACAGATTTGGTTTCTCAAAATGAGGGAGATTCTGGTTTGGAGCAAGAGATGTGAACCCAATATGAAGTGGGATTAAAGTGATTTTCGGAAGTTTAAATAGCAGCAAGGTGAATTAGCGGCTAGTATGTCTGCCTTGCGGTTTGAAGGATCTGGGTTTGAATCTCAGCTCCTTGCCTTGTGCGCACCTTTTTTTTTTTTTTTTTTTTTTAACAGGCAATCATTTCGCAGTCCAAAAACATGCATGTTAGGACCGCCAGACACCAAATGATGAGTCCGAATGCAACTGACCTGGACAAAAAAATCAAAATAAGAAGTACAGTGGGCAACTCGCATCTGCACACCAGGAGATTGACCTGAGATTGGCCCTCAGCTGCAACGGAAAAACTGCGATGCAACCCCTGGTGTTTTTATCAGGGAACAACGTTTTGAGACGCCACATAAGATGTACTACCGTTTTATTTTCTTACTGCACACAATCATGGCATGATTGACAAAGAAAAAGCTGATTACCCTGGCTGTCATAGCTATATTATAATTTTTTTTTTTTTTTTAAAGAGAAGATGAGTGAGGGGGAAAAAAGTATGGCTTCATAAAGCGATCTTGGAAATGATTGATGATTGAACTGTTGATTGACTTGCACTCATGTATTTTGGTGACGGAGACTCTGCGCTTAGCTTTATAGAATCTTATTTTTAGAAATATATTTCGGTATCATGTTAACTCATTCATTGCCATTAACGGCTATAGACGTCAAAAATTTATTTGAACTATTTCTATTAGTTTAACATTTTTTTCCACTTTTGGTAACAAAAGTATGACAATCTAGAAATTTTTTATTGTACATTCAGAACACATATAAAATGTGTGATTAATCGTGAGTTAACTAGTGAAGTCATGTAATTAATTACAATTATACATTTTAATGGCCTGACGCCGCTAATTTTATTAAATTTATTAAAAATGAGGGGTGTCACACGATTAAAATTTGTAATCGTAATTAATCGCATGACTTCAATAGTTGACTCACGATTAATCACAAATTTTATATCTGTTCTAAATGTACCAACAAAAAAAAATCTAGGTTTTCATAAAAAATACAATGAATTTTTTTTTTAAACTAATAGAAATAGTTCACATGAATTTTTGACGTCTATAGTCATCAATAGCAGTGAATGAGTTCAATCGTTATAGGCTGTATTAGAATGGCTTAATGGGAGTCAACTGGACTGTGCTTCATACCCCAAAACATTTTTTCTGTTTGTGAAATCTGATGTGATACATGACATTTTCGGTTGGTCATTACATCAACAACAACATTTACCTGTGATTCAAATTTTGATTTGCATCAAGACTAGTCATGAAAACTCGGAAAGATCAGTTGTGTTTGGCCGCATCTTTTGTGTGTGGTGGGCCTGTGGTTCCTTGAAGACTCTCGACTAATCATTTGCAAGATGCTAAATGTATTAATTCATTAAATAGGTTTATAATTTTTTTTGTTTCATTGAAATATATTAACCTATTATTGTATCAATAATGAAATAAATCAAAACATACAAAGAATAACAGGTAGGACTCGATTTTCAACTTCTTCCTACTTCCCTTCTGAACATGTAAACCTTAACTAATGATGATTGTGTAAGGTTTTTCTTCTTCTACATTTTTGTATTTGTATTTTTCTGCTACTTGTTTATATGTCCAACAAATGTTTCAGCCCCTGGCTACCCCCCCCCCCCCGCCCACTTATTATTTTTTTTTTTTTACGTAAATAGTATTGTGTCACGTAGTACTAAAAAATGAATGGAGGGCCACAAGTGTGAGTGTTGGTCTCACTATGGCCTTGGATTGTCTTGCGTCCAGTCCTGGGTCGACCCCGCACCTCGCTACTCGTCAGCTGGGAAAGACTTCAGCTGACCTGCAACCCTAATGGGGACAATTAGTAGGCTAGGCAATTAGGGGCTGCTTTTCATCTTGATCAAGCCAACAAGGGTTATGGTGGGTTAGGGTTGGGTAGTACATATTGTGCATGTATATGGGTTTGCCTGAGCATGAACATTGTTTAAAAAAAATTATAATAATCTTTTTTTTTTCTTTTTTTTTTACTGTGCAATGGCAAGAAAGATGATTCGGAAGGTTAACATTTTCGAGAAAATATGACAAATGCATCAATCCATTCATTCATTCGTTGTCTAAAGCCCTTGTCCTCATGAGGGTTGTGTACAAAGAGGAGCTTATCAATTTGGGCCAAAAGGCAAAGTACACCCTAGACTGGTCACCAGTCAATCAATGTCAGGGCAAATAAAGACAAACTCAGATTTGCACTCATTTGCGAAATTACAGACAACTCTGGAGTCACAACATGCGTCTTAAGGTAACTTTGGTTAATTCTTTGTGCACTTGAGAGCTAAAATTGCACCCTGAAACAAAAGGTTTATATACCCTATGGGAAAAACAGTTTCCAAATGTGAACAAATCGGGGTCATCACACAGTATGTTCGAGCTCAACTGTATCGTACAAGTTGACATCCTCGCACTGAATGCTGAAAGTGTTTTCCATTGTTCCCCCCCTCGCCACATGTCCCTGACCCGGACCCTTTTAGAGAAAATGGACAGAAATGGGCGCGGGGGTGTGGTCTGTCCTCGTCTAGCACGTTTCCTGCCTTCCGCACCAGCTCTAATTGGAAATACGGGTGGCCCTGTTTATTTGCATGGTTGAAATGCGGCAAGGTTGTATTTATATTTTCATGGCGCGTTCTCAGCAGTGCTGCATTACATAGCCTTCCCTTGAGATCACTGTGGGAGAGGAGCCCGTTGGTTCGAACGGGTGTAAGGGAAGGGGTTGGATGAGGTCTTATTTCCTTCGCTACACTTTTGTCTTGAAAACAATCAACACGGTAATGAGTCACATTTTAAGATACTCAAATATGCTTTAAACATCAGTTGAAATAGGGCAGTAGTAATTGGTATCACTAATAGTGCTAATAAAACGGGATACACACAAAAAGGTCTGATTGTCGGACGGTTAAAAAAAAAAAGTATTCAGAGTGATTATTTTGTGCTGGTTGTGTTGAGTGTTTGTAGAACGCGGACGTGGCCCAAGTCTGGCCCGGGGGCCACATCTGAGCCATCCACAGTTTTTAACTGGCACTCACACTGCTCATGTGCGTGGAGGTGTTGCCTATTTAGAAATATTTTCACCCAAGTTATTTACTTTTACGCTCTCTTTAAGAGAATATTTTTCAAAACGGATACTACGCTCTAAAAATAACCCAACTATGGGTCAAAAATAGACCGATCCTCTACTTGGGTCTATTTGACCCAACTTGATTCAAGTAAAGGGTATTTTTAGATTAAAACAATATTGTTCAGATCCTTTACTTTTTGTATAAACCAACCTAGAAAGTTGGGTCAAATTGACCCATAAAGTGGATCGGTCCATTATTGATCCATAATTGGGTTACTTTTTACTAACCTGTTTTTAGAGTGTATGATCCAAACGCATTGCCAACACAACAAAGGACTTCATTAGGGGTAAAAAGTGGAAGGTCTTAGACTGGCCAAGTCAATGACCAGACCTTAATCCAATAGAGCATGCATTTTACCTCCTTAAGAGGAGACTGAAAGGAGAACCCCCCCCCCCCCCCCCAGAAACCAACAAGAACTGAAAGAGGCTGCAGTATATCGGGAAAAAAATATGCGCATGGTGGACATCTTTGTAAGTGTTGATTAAATAGTAATATAATGTTAGTAGGTGTATATTTGTCATTTTAATGACCGCCTATAATGGTTTAAAAAGTGTATTTTATACACTTTATATATATACAATTAGAAGCTTGTTAAAACAAGATCATTTAATGCTTTATAGAAATGATTACCGTTAATATGGAACCTACTGTAAGTTGAGGTTAGCATGTTGCCCTCGTTAGCCGTTACAGTTTCTCATGTAGCCGCTTTGAAAAAGAATTGCCCACCCCTGCTCTAATGTGTCTTACAACTTCACAAGTCATTCTGCGCAATTAAAATGACAGAGAGAAGAGTTTTCAACTCCAATTAATTTAGCAAATACGTTGACAGTTAGCTTAGCTTTAGCTTAGCTAGAGTGGAAGCCCTGTGGCAGCATGCTGCCGGTCAGTCTTGGTACTATCGACACACACGCATGCTGATTTTTGTCCTCGTCCTGAGTGTGGTCTGTCGCAATTTAAACGTGCGTTTGGATGGTAAAAAAAAAAATCGGTATGTATGTATCCTGCTTTCGGAGCCCGTCACGTGTTCTTTTCTCTCTCTCAACATGAAGTACGAGGCCAACGTTGAAAGGGGGCCATTTTATTTAACTGAGCTTGGCAGATAATTGTATATTTTGCAAGATTATGGACCAAATTGAAGATGGGGAATATGACACAGCAAAAAAACACACATCTAAAAAAAAAACAAAGAAAACTATCATGTTCTGTTTTTGTGCAGATCTTTCCATGAACAGAATAAAAGAATGAATTCTTAGGAATGCATAATGTTGTAGCGATTAGTAAGATCAATACAACTATTGCTTTAAGTGAGGCTTGACTTTCAGAGAGTACAAAGCAACACCTAAGACCCTCTCGCATGAAGGTCTCACTGGTCCCATAAGTATACACGGATAAAACTGATCTTAAGATGAGCCATGTCAGAGGGATGGTGGGGAGTGTTTATCCATTTCCAATGAAACCCAGTGAGTGCCGGAAGGCCGTGCTTTCTAGTCAAGCTGTGGCCACAGAGATCCCGGGCCTGACTCTGGATAAAGTAAACATACACACACACACGCACACACACAAATGCACTCATGGAAGGGCTCTCCCCGTCCTCCCCTCTGCCCGTCAGCTGGAGACCACACACCCAGACCACACAGAGTCTGAGAACAGGCCCAGTCAGTCTCACGCAACATGGCGGCGGAGCTGTCACTCGGCGACTCTTTCGTCACCGCCGGCACCGATCGCATGACGCGGCAAACAAAGTACGTCTGTCAAGAAATTCTGTTTTTTAGGGGGGACGCTTTTGTTAAATCAAGTAACTCTGCTTACGTTATAGTAATCCAAAGCATTAATTGAGGAAAAGAGTTACTACTAAATTACTAAACTGCCATGTCTCTTTTTTGGTAATGGTACACGCACTCACTATCAATTGTCTGATAATTGAAGTCGAAGTCCTGGGCATGAAAGGATTCTTTTCCCCCACCTGAAGCATAGCAGTCCCTGCTGGTCATTTATTTTACTGCAGTAACTTGAGTAAGTAATGACAAAAAATGAAAATACAGTCATCCCACTTTCCTTTATATTTTATAGGACTGCCCAACATTTGCTATGGACATACATATATATATATATAAACAATGTAGCAAAATACTTAAACAAAATAAAACTTCAGTTAATTACAAATTTTAAAAATGATTTTTTTTTAAATCCCATTAAATTACATAACCATAATACAAATACAATTTGAGTACGTTGTTACTTTCTACCTCTGGTTTCAAAATGTATTTATAAAAGATTAGTTGGGGAAAATAGAATGCACTCGCATGCTTTACAATGAGGGATGGGAGTCTATTTTGAACAGGCATTTAGTGAAAAAATACTTGCTTGCATAATAAGGGTGCAGTTACTGTATGTGTTTATAAAGTAGAGCTGTCAAACAATAACATTTTTCAATCAGATTAATCACATCTTAGAATTTTGATTAATCACGATTAATTGCTTAATTAAAAGTTTTTTTTTTTTTTTATTAACATTTTTTCCCCACCAAATTTGAAAAGCACCTGTTAGGTGTTCTTTCAACATTTAATGTTATGAGGACGTCTTCAACATTTTTTGATCCACTGCACACTCTTATCCTCCTCTTTTTCTAATCGGTTAATTACAATGCATAATTTTAAATGGGGGGGAAAAAATTACCCCAATAGTTCGACATTAACAAATATTCTAAATGTCATACACAAACATTTATTAAATGCTTTGATGGAATGCTATTATAAATATTCTGTTAGGGCTGGGCGATATGGCCCGAAAATAAAATATTGATTTTTACAGACATTCAGGACAATTACGATTGTAATCGATTTGAATCTAATAAACTCAACAAACATTTATTTAAAGGTTTCATTTATTCAAAAATAATTACTGTGCAAAATGTTCAGACAACAATAACTGATTCTAAATTAGTTTTAACATAAACTTGACATTCATAGTTTTTTCTGCAATGCCACAATTAAGTCGTTGGTAGCTATTGTAAACATGTCTTGTAAACCACCCATCCAGCATTCTGCCACAAAATTACAACGTAGAAAAACATTTGAATGTAACAGAACATAATAACGACAGCTTTTAATAATCCAAAAGACAAAATTCGATTTCACGATTTAGCAAATTTTCATCAATTCGATTTTTAAAATGATGATGTATCGAATGAATTAGATGTATTGCCCAGCCCTAATACTCTGTAAATTAATATAAAGATAGTCTACACCAATGCCAATGTCACTTAGAAGTCATCCGGCTTGCGTTCCATTCCGCATACACAAACACGTCTTGATATTAATCAGCTTTCAACTATTTATCTTCCAGCACATCAACTGCGCCAACTGAGCAACGGACGCCTGAGTGACGGGCGGCGTCGGCGAGTGACGGAAAGTACATAAAGCGGCAAATGAGGTCAACGGCCCCCTAACCGCAGGGTCAACAAGCAGGATCAGAGTGGGCGAGGGTTAAGTAAAACTGTCATCAAATTGCGGGCAGGGGGCTCGGTAATACCGACCCCAAAAACATGCTTAGGTCACAGGCCTTGAGTCTGGTGTAGGGTTGCCACAGGTATGTTAAAGTAAGCACAAGTGGTCCGATTCAACGCTTCTTTTACACGTCAAATGGTGAATGCACAAGGTAAAATACACTTACAAGGTTAGCACAACATTTTTTTTTGCCCGAAATATGAATACACACTTCCAACATAATCGTTGTAGTTCATATCCAACACTAAGAGTATTCATCCAGCATCATCACCTTTGATTGACTTTAAAACAATAATAAAAAAAATATATTAAGAATGCTTGGGTGAGACTTTGCAGCATCTATCTATCTAGTTTACCACATCTTTTAAATTTTTTAATTGATTGTAAATTTCTCATTTCAAATCTTGCCTCTTGTTCCTCGACTAAATGCAGACACATGACAATACAGTAGTATTATATGCAGAACAAATTACAACCAACAAAAAATGTAAAAAAATTAAAAAAACAAAAAAAAATCACATTTCAGCATATTCGTGAGCTGCACTTTAAAGCCGGATACTGTTACATAGTAGAAGGAATATATATATATATATATATATATATATATATAATTTTATTTTTTTTACTATTTGTAAATTGTGGTCAATGGTTGCCAAAGCGATGGGAGGTAAAACAAAAATACTGCTTCTCAAGAAACTGAAGTGTTGTTTCAGTTGGGTATGTATAGTCTTATTACATTTAACTATCATATCTGGTGTGTGTGTGTGTGTGTGTGTGTGTGTGTGTGTGTGTGTGTGTGTGTGTGTGTGTGTGCGTGCGCGTGCGCGCGTGTATCGATTTTAAATGTCCCAAAATCGATTTTATTTAAATTATTTTATACTGTCTTGCCTTTGTCTGTGTGTGCCTTTATTTAGAGCACTGTTCATGTTGTACCCAATTTGGCCACTTAGGGGCAGTGTGGTTCCATGCGGTCTGACACACTGTTAAGTTGTAGCCACATTAGAGAGTAGAAGGAAAAAATCACAATCAAGTTATTCCAATAAAAGTTGTTGTTTTTTTTGCAGTGTGGAGCCGTTCTTTTGAGTGATAAAAGTGCCGCGAGTAGCGCGCTAATTAGCATTCGCGAGTCAGACTGGAGTAGATCATTACAAATTCCTTGCAATCTATAGATTGAAGCAAAAATCATTGTCAATCAAATCATTTTGAATCAAAAATCATTCTTGATCAAAAATCTATTCTGAATCGAACCGCAGACCCGAGAATCGGAATCGACTCGTGAGACATTCAAAGATTCCCACCCCTATTAAAAATATAATTATAATAATAATAATAATAACTGGGCCAAATTCATTCAAGCTCATATTACAACACATTATTTTTGCTGTGCACACATTTGTAAAGAGGCAGTCTTCAAATGATAAAATACTGCTATTGTCATTTCACCAGTAGAGGCTGCTGCTGCACAGGCCTACTACTTTTAAATCAACACTTCAAGTCACCAAGTTTTAATGCTTAGCTAGAAGTCATTATGCCGTTATCATTAGCACTTTTGTAACCATTACAGAATTCCAATTCTTGTCATGATGCAATGTTTTAATACAAGCCTCATTAACAGAAAGGTCACTATAGACGCATATCAAACACAATGCAAATGATCTATTTCAAGGGGAAGAACAACAAAAACGTGTGAAAGTGGGTGACGAGAAGCGCATATTTTCATTGACTAAATGTTTTCGCTGCACTCGCAGCTTGGGGGGGGGGGTCAGTTTCATTTCTCTGTAAAAGCCAAAATGTGGTGATGTTTGAGGTATTGTAAATGGCAGGCGATGCCACGCAAAGTAACGGCTGATACACACTAACAATGTGGCTTCCTGCACAAGGGAAAGGGGAAACGCGAGACCAATGTGTGAAAAAAAAAAAGTTTTTTTTTTTTTTATGTCACAGAATGTGTCTCAATTTATCCGTATGAAACAAATCAGCACAACTTAATGTGATCAATTTATATTTCATCAAAAACAATGATTTTTGATGCATTGAAATAATAGACTAAAAGTCAAGGTCATATCATTTCTTGTTTCGTGACATGCTGTGTCATTTGCCTACATCAGCAAAATTCAGTGGAATGTTTTGGTGTAGGTGGGGGATTAACATCTGTCAAATGTCACGTACCTCTAATTGTCATACAACTGTGAGAGCGGTGAACACAAACATCTTCACTCATTTCAATATTCAATCAGAATCAAATCAATGATACAACAGCAACAGGATTTATAGATGGGTTGGTGGTTAGCGTGCATACACACTCACACACACACACACACACACACACACACACACACACACACACACACACACACACACACACACACACACACACACACACACTCAGAAAAATGAAGCCCACTACTTCATGAGATTTTAATCCCACATTTGAAACCATTGTGAGAGTGATGTGGTTTTAGATTAGAAGGAAGTAAACACTGACAGTTGAAACCACTGCAAAAAAAAAAAAAAAACTTATATGTAATAAAACCTATGAACTGAACAGGATTTGAACCATACTCACAGTGCATATATGATGACATGATACTGTTAAGGTGTTGCTAAAGAGAACTTGTTGGACTCTATAACAAACAATCTCTTAGGTTTTGATGCCGTGATGTAGGCGTAGGCGTAGGAAGCAAAACAGCTCCTCCCTGACTCAACCCACAAAGGTAGTTTTTCTTCTCATTTGTGAGGCCGCTAGTTTCAGGTTAAAGGGAAACAGCAGGACAATTGTCACCTTTCCAAACAACACTCTTTTCAGTCGGTCAAATAAAATGTCTGACCAAATTTTTTTGTTCTTAAACTACTTTTTCAGTCAAATGTCATCATTCATTTATTTACTTTTGCTATTTGACATTTTTAGTTCGCCCACCTTGATCATTGTTAAAGTGGAAGTCAACCTTAAACATTTCTTGACAATAGTATGTTATATGTGACCTCACTAGTCTAAACATGACATTCTGATTAACTCATTCACTGCCATTGACGGCTATAGACGTAAAAAAAAATCATTTTAACTATTTCTATTAGTTAAACATTTTTTTTCAACTTTCGTTAACAAGAGTGTGAAAACCTATAATTTTTTTAAAAAATTTATTGTACATTTAGAACAGATATACAATTTGTGATTGATCGTGAGTTTAACTATTGAAGTCATGCGATTAATTACAATAATATTTTAATCGTCTGATGCCCCTAATTTTTTATAATCTTTTCTCTTTTTTTTTATCGCGTCAGATGAATACAATTGTTCATTGTAATTAATCACATGACTTCAATAATTAACTCACGATTAATCACAAATTGTATATCTGTTCTAAATGTACAATAAATAAATACAAATTTAGGTTTTCATACTCTTATTAACAAAAGTGGAAAAAGTGGAAAACTAATCGAAATAGTTCAAATGAATTTTTTACTTCTATAGCTGTCAATGGCAGTGAATGAGTTATTATTACATTGTGTAATAAGAGTTAAGAAGCAAAATCCAGCCGTTTTCAACCATCTCAGGGGGCGGCCATTTTGCCACTTGCTGTCGACTGAAGATGACATCACAGAGCCTCAGGCAACGACCATTTACAGCTCACCTGTTTTCTGAAGCAGCGCTGTAATTGGTTGTTACCTGAGACCTGAGCAACATTGATGCCATCTTCAGTCGACAGCAAGTGGCAAAATGGCCGCCCTCTGAGATGGATAAAAATGGCTGGATTTTGCTGCTTAACTCACATTCCACTAACACAATATTAATGACAATGTCGTGCTGAGACTAGTGGGGACGCATACAAAATATTATTCTCACCCCCCCCAAAAAAAGTGGGTTGACTTCCCCTTTAACCAATGAGAGAATGCAGTTTTGTTTATTTTCGAGGTATGTTGTGCACACTTGTCTGTAGTCTAACTAAACATGAGTAGTATACAACTGTACACACACAAAAATCTCTGTGACAGATGGATGACTTTGGACGGATTTAGTTTATGTGTACCAACTCCTATTAAGTCTCTTAACGATGGAAAGTTTGCTACCGTCTATTGGTAAAAATAGGACATATTTCTTCAAACAATGCGTTGTCCCTGTGTTTTTGTGAGGGGCTGTACTTCCTGTGCACCTGTGGTAGTATTTCCTGTTAGAGAGCCCCAACCTCATACCCTTGCTCTGAAACCGCATCCTTACACAGTCACAAACACTCATAGAGGGTGCATAAAGAGTTTCTGCTAGGAGTGCTGTAGTGGGGAAGGGGGGGGGGGGTGAGTCGGGGCCTCTCTATGTTCTATCATTCATAGATGTAATAAAGGTTGTACTTGTATGTGTCACTCCTGGATGTGCGAGGTTCTCGGGGAGGGGAGGGGATTTGGACTTGATGTGTTCTGTTCCTGGATGTGTTGGTAAGTCTGCGAGTAGCGGCCATTGCTCTGCTGGTAATAGTTGACCAATTTTCTGGCAAACACTGGCTCCACCTAAAAGGAGATTACGTGTGAAATATGTTGGTTAGTGCTGACTAGTGCATACATAAACAGGGGCCTTAAAAGGAATGGTCGGGGTACCTTTTTTTCTATGAGAGGTCGTTTTATTTTATTTTATTTTTTTATGTCCTCCATGGGACAAACTACATTTATGGAAAAAAAATACGACGGGATGGGACAATTAAAGAACTGTTTATTATGATACATGACGAAAATTTGTGGAATAATTCATTCATTATAACAGTTGGAATCGGGTTTTCTTTGTTTGTTGAATTGCTTGGAAGGGAGCGGATAGAATGCAATCACAGGCACGGGTTACCCACCCCTGTTTTAACAAGATTATATAATAATAATAATAAAAAATAGTCTCTTATTACAGTATGTTACACCGAAAACATGCTGCTGTTATTCCAAACACATCATTTGGCCACATTAAGTCGTATATCATAGTTTGCATTGCATTAAACACATATTAAAAGGTAAAGGTTTTAATTCTGGAAAACAATACCTTGACTCACGTAATTGATGTTTGAAATTAGAAATAAAAGTAGGATTGGTAATGATTAGAAAATTCAGCAGACAAAGATACCAACAGCAGTCTTTTGTTGCTTTTGCTCACCAGTTTTCCATTTTCTACCTATGGAAACAGTTTGCCATTCTGAAAAAACTTCAGACTAGAGTATGTTATGAGTTCTATTATTTTAAACCTCATTGCTGTCAGTAGCATAAAGAAAAATTTTGCTAGAACATTTTCACAATTTTGAATACTTTTAAGCGCTGTTGTGCATGAGTACCTGAGCTGTGATCATCTTTCTTGGAGGCTGGGGGCTGGGGTACTCGTCTCCAAAGCAGAGAACCACATGGTGTTTCGGTACACGTCGTCCATTATGGGCAAAATCTTGAAGCTCTAATTGCACGGAGAAGAGGTAACACACAGATCGTTATTATGCAAGTCATAATTGAGGTACAGATACATTGCTACTGTACTGTATTTTTCAGGTACAGTAACTGTACTTGAATATGTATTTTTATGACAAGTTTAAAACAGCACATTTGCCCTCATTGCATGTTCCTTGTCAGATCATTTATCTGAAAGCGACTTGAGCTTGGTGGAAATTTGGGGCATTTAACAGCACAGAACGTGGAAGACCACAAGATGTGGGTGGCCCCATGATAATAACAATGTGAGTGGCCTCAACACCAACAGGGACTAACCCACCTAAAGAGCACCTCACTCCATATTCATCATCGGCAGTAAATATGCACCTTTTGCCTAGCAGTTACAGTACCTACGCCACTGTATCAGAAATGGTCACCATTCAAATGGAAAGTAAATGTGGGGGTACTCAACTTGCAGTCCAAGTGTCTTGTGTTTTGTATTAAAGATCATAAAAGAGGATATATTAAATGTAAAACACAGACTTAATCCTTAGCATTGATTCAAACACAAGCACAACGCAATGTGTATCGTTATTGTTACAACATTAACACTTGGAATGCGCTCAAATAAATTAAACAAAGATATTTCCAACAACTTGTGTTTATCTTTGAAACCAAAGATTGGGAAATTCAAACATTAATCCGAAAGTGTCATTTAAACCTTTGATGCGAGGAAAGGTCCACTTCCGCCCTCAGAAGGGCAAGCTAATTGGCATGCAAAAACAAAGGTATATTTACCTAAAAAAAAAAATTATGATGCATTTTTACACCATCCAGAGAAGAGAAATTACACAAAGCTCCCGTTGTACTTTTCCTATCGCGTGCCATTTCCTTGCGACAAACAGCGACCGATGAAAATTGCATCTACAACTTTATACGAAGCCGCCGTTTAGCACATTGCTAACTAAGTTAGCATTGGCTCAGCCTCATTCGCTCTAAAAGAGGGATTTATTTCACAACTGTGTAACAATATACTGCCCCCTGTTGATTTGGAGGGTGTAGCCAAATTAACAAGGACAGTCGGCTGGTTTAGAGGTTGCTAAATTCACGACGGCATCGATTAGCCAAACATGCAAAGAAAATTATTTTCAATAAAAGAAAATTATTTAAAATTGTTGCATAATTCATGCAGTTTGTACCAGATGTAGACATATTTAGATTATTTTGTTTAATTCATTACTCTCATCTCATAATGGTCCCCCTAGAGCAGGGGTGCTCAAGTTCTGTCCTCGAGAGCCCCTATCCAGCCTGTTTTCTATGTTTCTCTCCATTAACACACCTGATTCATGATTAGAATCGTTATCAGGCTTCTGCAAAGCTTGCTGATTAGATGATCATTAGATTCAGCAGTGCTGCAGGAGGGGAAACATGGAAAACAGGCTGTATAGGGGCTCTCGAGGACCGAACTTGAGCACCCCTGCCCCAGAGCAACTTCAAACTCACCGTCTGCTGTATAATTATTGTGCATTATCAAAGAATAATTTGGAAATGTTTCATAATGTCACCAGTTTTTGTTTTCTCACCAAAATGTATTTTTTTTTTTAAAGAATACCCACCAGTCAAAAACTCTACACAGAAAATGGCAACCTACTGAGCAGAAATATAAAATCAGTATCCTCCCATCCATTTTCTATAGCACCCTTTCCTCACTGGAGCCTAATAAGCCAGCTGACTTTAGGTGAAAGGTGGGCACGCTGGACTGGTCACCAGTCAGGTTGCAAGGCACATATAGACAGATAACCATTCACATTCACAATAACACTTTAAAAAAATGTTTGTTTGTTTTTTGCAAACTCTACATGGAAAGGCCTAATAATTTGCATAAATACACTTTTTTATTTTTTTTATTTTCTACAAATGTTACATTAAGAATAAGCGTAGCTAAATCAGTATTTGTTGTATCTGTGTCTAAGATACAGCGTGAACAAAATTGATACTATTTTGACCTTGCATATTGCATTGTGTCATAAGAGTATACACCCCCCCCCCCCCCAAAAAGTGCTTACCAATCAGAAATTGCTGGGTATCAAACAATTTACATGGCAGCTCTTTCTCCAGCTTGTTGGGTTTATCCACATAGGGAGCGAGAGGCCCCTCCCAGAACACGCGTCCCAGGCAAAGGCGGCGGGCGTACAGGCCGTCGGGCGTCATCCACAGCAGCACGCCCCGCTCCAGGATATCAGCAAGCCTCTCGGCGCCCTGCCTTTGAGACTCGGGGAACGGGAACGGAAAAAGAACGATATCCGCCCCGCTGTGAAACTCTGAGGATGAGGATGGTGGCGAGGAGGAGGGAGGCGGGGTGATGCGGCAACCTTCTGGGCTGCTGGTGGTCACCTCCTTCACCAAAGACTCTCTGTAGAATAGGGACACATGCAGGCTCAAATCTGGAGGAAAGAGACACGATGACTTGTATGAGTCCATGTTATTTGATGCGCAGATATCATGTTACTCAACCTGTTATGATATTGCTGTGGTCCGTCATGTACAAAGGTTGTTGGGCCTCTGACAAGTAGGGGTGGAAGGAGAACTGAAAACCTGCGAAGTGTCCGACACTATCAAATTGATCGGCACTCTTGCGTACGAACGTAGCGTGCGGCGATATTTTACCATTTTGTGACTGTGTCTCAGGCCAAGCTCGGCTGATTGGCAAAGGGAAGTGACACGGAGTATACGGCAGCTCTCCGTGCAAACCACTGTGAGTAGTAACGGGGTGAAGTTCTGGAAGTTTGTAATCCCTCCAGTCTCGTATCTCCTGTGAAACCGTTTGCACCTGGAGACAGATAATAAAATCTGCTTCTAATAGAAATGCGGGCAGAAGTTTGATCTGAGCTTCGATGTGCTTACCTGGCTGTGCGGTGTTGGGTATGGAGGGATCAAACCATAGGATTCATCTTCTATATTGATGCTCATCTTCGGTCCTGTTGCTGTACCTGGATGATGGCAGATTTTCGGATTAGTAAAATGGTGACAGTTATTATAAGGATTGGGCACTTCATTAAAGTACGCTACGGTTCAAAATGACATTTCTTCCATCAAAACACGTGCTGTGTTTACTGTACCATTGTTCAAAAGTAAGGGCTCACTTTGAAATAAAAGAAAAGTATTAGTGTAAAAAAAAAGAACTTATTCATGCCATAGATGTCAAAAATTCATTTGAACTATTTCTTAGTCTATTTTTTTCCACTTTTGTTAACAAGAGTATGAAAACGTCGAAAAAAAAGTATTGTATGTTTAGAACACATTTGTGATTAATCGTGAGTTAACTAGTGAAGTCATGTGATTAATTACAATTAAAAATGTTAATCGCCTGATGCCCCTAATTTAAAAAAAAAAGAAAAGAAAAGATTATTAAAAATTAGGGGCTTCAGACAATTAAAAGTTTTTATTGTAATTGATAGCATGACTTCAATAGTTAACTCACAATTAATCGCAAATTTTATATCTGTTCTAAATGTACAGTAAAAAAATTCTAGGTTTTCATACTCTTGTTAACAAAAGTAGAAAAAAAAGTGAAACTAATAGAAATAGTATTAATATAGAATTTTTGACGTCAATGGCAGTGAATGAGTTAATGATGTCTACACTGTATTTCTGATTTTCTTCATTGATAGTGAAGTGACCTCAAACTTTCAAACCGCAGTGTTGTATATAGTACTGCATACCATATGCATACAGTATCTATTAGGGATAGACGGATATCAGTGACGGCCGATAAAAGATCAATTCAAAACTGCGTAAATCTCAGGAAATTATTTTATTATTTATTTAAAAAATTCAGCAAACTTTATAAGAGCAGCGTGGTGACCCTGGGAACTCTCTGCACTCTTATTTTTATTTTTTATTGGTCTCTCTCTAATATCTATATATGCCCTCGTGCTTTTCTTTAACTCATTCACTGCCATTGACGGGTATAAACATCAAAAATCATTTTAACTATTTCTATTAGTTTAACATTTTATTTCTACTTTTGTTAACAAGAGTATGAAAACCTAGATTTTTTTCATTGTACATTTAGAACAGATATAAATTTGTGATGAATTGTGAGTTCACTATTGAAGTCATGCCATTAATTACGCCTGACGCCCCTAATTTTTAATTATCATCTCGTCAGGCGATTACAATTTTTAATTGTAATTAATCGCATTACTTCACTCACGATTAATCAAAAATGTTATATCTGTTCGAAATGTACAATACAAAAAAGTTATAGGTTTTCATACCCTTGTTAACAAAAGTATAACTTTTTTTTTTAACTAATAGAAATAGTTAAAATGAATTTTTGACGTTTATAGCCGTCAATGGCAGTGAATGATTATGAAATAAGGACAAGTGAGCCCAAACATTTTGAACATTACTATCTATGTGCACAATTTAAAGCAGGGGTGGTGGAACCTTCATATAAGGGACTATTTATAGTCACCTGAGGGCTGTCATAAAATAATTGGGGGGGGGGGGGGGAGACACATAATTGTTGCACCTTATTAAATGGAGTACACGCATACCAATAATCAGGCCGAATTTCAACCTTTTAACCCAAACTAATCAGTTGCTAAAGACCATTCTAAGGGATAACCCTGTGGTGTGGTAATTTGGCAAAAGTGATTATTTTTCCCTCCCTAATTTGATGATCGTCATGAATGTCAAACCAGTTCAATATTTACGATTTACACAATTCTTTATCATTCATTCATGTTGTTGTTGTTGTTCGTATTTTCCAAAAGTCTGGCTGCACCATGCTGCTTCCCACAAGCCAGTCTTAGTATATAAAAGGCATCATTAGCTGCACGGTGAGCTGTTTTGGTAAACTGGAATACACCACACACTTTCACAGGGTCTAAATATGTTGACTAATACGTCTCTTTCAGCTCGTGTTTTGCATCTCACTCGATTCTGCATTTGTGCCGAAATGCTGTGGCTGAATTAGTCATGCTTCACTGCTCAAGTGCATTTGGAAACAGAAGCCCTCAAAAACAAAAACAAAAACTATGTCCCTTTTGGTGCAGGCTCCAACTTCCTTTGTGCTTCCTGCCTCGTCAGAGTCCATTGTCATCTTACACGTTACCTCTCTTCGCCGCTTCTGGAATGATCCTGTAGACTTTGTAAGGCTCTGAGATGTCCAGCTGGGTTCTTTGCGTCAGCTCATCAAAGTCGTTGCTTTTGTTGAGGGCGCAGCGAAGTCTGGTTTTCCACGTGGTGTGATCTGGCTTGTCCACGCCTTCTTTATATTTCCCCTTGAACAAAGCCCACGCCTGGAACAATCACGGAATAAGACAGCTTCCTCGTTCTTTCAAACCAAACATACCAAAAATGCGGACGTCGAACTGCAACTTTGATGGAAATCAGAGGTGTGACCTTGAAAAGCGCAGCATCCTCCTCTCTGTTATAGTCCTGCTTGCCCGCGTGCTTCCACGGAATCCTGAAGATGGTTTTCTCGTGGTTTTCCCAAACCAGGCCCGGATATTGCTTGCTGTTAATTTGATCGATCAGCCACTTCCTCAGTTTGCCGTTGCAACAGCCCGATGCCGGGCTGTTGTCCTCCTCCAAGTTCATCTCTGCGAGAGGGAAATGAAACAGAAAATCAGGTTAAAGTATTACTTGCATTAAAAAAATGATTTTTAAGGTGAAGATTTTTTATAATTTTTTGGGCATACTTTTGCAGTATCTGTGCAGGTGATCCAAATAAGGATTGTTTGGCCTTGGTGGGAGCTTTCAAAGTTAACAACAAGAAGTAAATTAGAAATGCAGTTTATCCCTGGGAACTAATATTTATATTTTCATTTTTATTTTTTACATAAAATCAACATTTAGCACTCTGTACTCTAACTCAAGAGACAATATTTTTGTCTTACCTCTGTTGTGTTGACTTTGCAAATATGTCATGTCATTATTACTGTTGTTATTACTTTAGCTCTGTCACTTTTATTTACACACTTAAACTTTGTGTTGTCTTGCGGGTCAAAAGTGACCCAAAACCATGATAACTGTAAAAAAATAAAATTAAAATTAAAAATTAATTTAAAAAACTTGAACTACAGTTTTCCAACTTGAAACTTTATGACTTTTCCTAAATGGAGCTCATCATCAGAAAAAGTGACACTTTGTTTTTGTTTATCTAGGGTACAAAGATTGTCTTATGGGTCATTTCTGACCCGTGAATTATAAAAGCATTTAAACTAAACAAACTCACTCTAACACGCACGCACACACACACACGCACGTATCAAAGAATATGGACTGTTGTACGAATTGAAGTTTAATTTTTCCTCCACCTAAATTCCTCCAATTTAACCCCCTCCAAAGGTCCCAAAAAAACATTCTCAGACATGATAAGAACAAATTCAATATAGAGAATAACGGCTATAACCCGTAGGACAAGGGGAGTAAGACCGCACAAGGGTTGTTAATATTACTACACTATAGCACATCTTATATCCCTTTGTGACCTATAGCTACTATTTAACTTACTGTTATAACCAATGACTCAAAATAATTGTCAAGGGACCCATTTTGGGGCAATTTGGGAACTCCTGCTCCAGACCCATACAAGAGTCTACAAATTCAACCAGACTAGGAATATTTGTGTATTTTGTTACTTTATATGACGTAGCCAATGTATTTCATCAAAAAAATTCTCCAATATTTAGACTCATTTACTATCAAATCAAGCAATTTTAAACCCATGTACTGTCATAATGATGACGTTTACTGTATATGAACTACTATTTTTTTTGTAAATTATGTGATAATCATTTAGCACCATTTTAGGCCTCGACCTTGAGTTTGTGAACATGGACATTTGAAATGATGAAGATTCATCTCATTCCTATGTGCATTTTGTCAACTTTGAAAATTGTATATTACAATACAAAATGTGCATCTCATTTACCACTAATCAAGCAATTTGAGAGCCATAATATGATTAAATACCTAAAGTACAAAATTTTTATTATTATTGACATTTACGATGTGAAGGGAGTATAGAGAAAGTGGCTCACCTTTAAGCAGAAGAGTGCCTCACTCTGCATGGACTCTTCTCTGCTGCCTGACTCTTAAATCTGATCTCATGTTGATTGGCTGCAGCGAGCGGGGAGGAGCCTGACATGCCAAGATCTTTGCAAAAGAGATGCTCGGCAGTCAGGTGCTCTTCTCGGTCCCGCAGCAACGCCCCCTCGCTCGAGAGTCTGCTGCTGTGGAGATTCCCTCCACTGGAACATATGACTGTATAGACACCAATCATGTCAGAAACAAAATACAACATGAATATTTCATTTAGTAGATCTGTGTTGGCTCTTGTGGTTACAATTAGTGGGTTTCTTCGTAGATGGCTTTTTTTTAATGAGCAAGTGCACATGAAGAAACACTGTTGATGTTTATTTTTTTGTGGCCACGCATGACAGCTCATGCACATCACAAAACAGGAAGACAGTCAGTCAGCCTAATCGCCCTCAGAAAAGCACCCTAACACTTGAATTGACTGTTTTTATTTCCAAATGTGGTAAAATGGGGGTAAAGCAGTTACAAGCATAGCGTGATCTATAACTTAGGACAACATCAATCAATGTTTTTGTTTGTTTTTGTTTTTAAAGTCCTTGGTGTTTGTGTGAGCAATCCAGCATTTCGGACTCGTGTGACGGTTTCGCAGCATGCAAAGCTGCAAATGACCTCAGTGAGATCCGTGTGGAGTTGATTCCTGGTGTTCCACATGATCGCCTTTGGCTTTAGAAGAAGCAAGCAGCTCCATAATGTCTGCTTCATCGTTGAATTTGTTGTCCTTATATTCCCTCTGGAGCCATTTCCTGAACTGCAAGAAGTGACAATGTTTTTTTTAATTAAATAAAAAAATAAAAAATAAAAAAGCAAACAGAAAAATCTTAAATAACAAACACAAATCATACAAATTCCTTTTTACCAGAAGGTAATAATTGAAATTGAAAAAATCTATTCCAGTGTCATAAACTTTATCAGTACTTTTTTTTTTTTACATTCTTTATGGCCGTTAAAGTGTAATAAATAAGTAAATGCGGCAATATTAGTTTCAAAACAGAAAACACTCACTAAAACTATCAAACAAATGCGGAATAATGAGTACAGGTAATAATAGTCACATTCATGTAAAATGTGCATTCATTATTTTAACATTAAGGACCATTTATGTATAAAACCAAATTAACCACTTTAATATTAATATGTAAAAAAAACTCTTAATTAACTCTCCCTTGACAAAGTCAAAGTGCTCAATTTGGATTTAATGCACAAATCTGTTTATGATTTACGATGTATATGGTAGTTTAAATAAAAAATATTTTTTAAAAGCTTGGAATTGTAGATCTTCCGATAAGAAAGTGTCTCTTCCAAGTGCACTAACATATTCGTTTTCTGATTTATAAATCATTGCTCTGTTGCTTTTTTTGTGAGCCGAAATTTAAGTTACAAGCGGGCTTCAGATACGCCGCCGCTAGATGCAGCCATGTACGCCACAACAGTGAGTGCATCTACACGTCTCACTCACAATTTGAGGTACAGTATTTATATGTGCACACACTGATGAGGTAAGCGCTTATCCATCCTAAAATGACAAAGTAACTGACTTCATCGACATGAGTCGTCTCGAACTCCTGCAACTGGCGTTGGAAGCCCAAGTTAGGTCCAGCGCTGGGCCGGACCACCCTCACTGCAGCCAGAGCCTCTTTCCAGCCCAATCCCGTCACTGTCATGATGTAGGCGACCACCAGGGTGACGCTGCGGGACACGCCTGCCAAACTGTAACAGAAAGGGGTTTGAGCACCTTTTGAACTACTGCACCTTTTTCATATGCTTGAATTGTTTTCAGAAGCCTAAAAGATATTTGATGGTACAATAAATAATGCTACGTAATATTGCTATATGATTCCATATACAGTACTCTGTTCATTCGGATTACATAGATACACTTCATGGAACATGTGCGATATACTGTAGAACACTTAATCAAATTGAGAGAACATCCTGTGTCGCCAAATTGAGTGATCAAAATATTAGGAACATAAATCCATTTTCTGGAGTGCTTGTCGCGTTCGCTTGACAGGTGAGCGGAAGCTTTTCACTCCTGACTTTGGGGCGAGACGTGATGTACACAATGTGGATTGTTTGCCGTACACCAATTCCTCAGATAAAAAATAAACATAAGGAAGGTGGCTTAATTAATTATTGCCTACATACTTACAATTAGCTAAAATAGTAGGGTATCAAGCAGGGGGCATTATAGCCCAGGCGTACTAATTGACTTATTTCACAATACAATACTTTGATCTTTAGTATTTGTTTGACTTAACAGAGAGAAAAATCTGCAAATATTTGACCCACTTTTTGTCAGTTGTCTTTGTGTGGGAATGTCATTATCTTTTATCTTATACTGTAGTGTGTTAATGTTTACACACCCAGTACTTATATAGTATACAATTTTTTATACGTGGAGGAAAATACTTGGCTCTAGCTTCAGTTGCATTTGCAAGCAAAATGTCAGTCAATGACACAGTTACCATACGGCAACACAGTTTTTTTCTCACCAGTGGACCAGGCAGCCTTCTCCTTTCAGTCGCGATTCGTGCATGAACATGATGCTCTTTTTAAAGTGTTGAATGCTGTGAAGGACAACAACAAAAAAACAAAAAGAAACTGTCACATCATGGGGGACAACTTTGGAAGTGCTTCCCAGAGAGGATCATGTGGCATAGTGTGGCTGTTGGGTGTGTTTTTTTTTTTTTTTTTTGCACCTGATACAACCAGGAAGGACCAAGACGGGGATGTGCTCGGATTAGTGTCAGATTTCGCATTTCAAACATGGCTGGCGGGCAAACGGGGCAGTGAGGGGTTACAAGATTGTTAGTGTGTGCGTGTGTACTGTTGCATGACTTCATGCGTGGTACTACATGCGAGGTGGGTGCATATAAATAGCTCCACAAGTGAGCAGAAAGACTTCCTTTCGACTTAATGCGGACATGTTATGGGAAATCGACTTTTTAATGGCGCATGGACAAATGGTTACTTGAACAACCAAGTAAAGCTTTTGTTTTCTGCTTATTTTTGAAAATCTTCCTGTGACGTCACTTGTAACCCACTGTTACGTAAGTAGTGGGCTAATTTACATAATAACCGCCCCCGCACCGAGTTTCTCTGCTTGTCACATGATCAGCTCAGCTAATAAAAGAGAAGGAAAAAAAAACACACCCTTTTGCTGTTTTTGTGCATGAGGCCAAAGCAGCAAGAGTAGTAGTGAGGCACCA
The DNA here is from genome assembly GCF_054856555.1 of Leptonotus elevatus. Taxonomy (NCBI): domain Eukaryota; kingdom Metazoa; phylum Chordata; class Actinopteri; order Syngnathiformes; family Syngnathidae; genus Leptonotus; species Leptonotus elevatus. The sequence continues at coordinate 20,072,148 of NC_141239.1, read as the reverse complement.
TCTTGTGGAATCTTAGAGTTTCTGTGGTGCTGTTGTTAGGTTTAATCCAGTGATGGTGTTTTGTTTTCGTTTTTTGCGCTTGCGATGTGTTTTGTTGGCTGTCCTTAAATGCACCTTGTAGTCAAAAGTGAAACTGTATTTGCTTCCCTCCAGATGCAGCTAATAGCCCATACGCGGTCGTCGTCTTTGCCATTACAATTTCCTTGTATTTCAACAACATTTATTAATTGTGTGTAAATACCCAAAAGTGAGTTGAATGAACTACACCGTTTGTGTAAAGTTGTAGAGCAACACGTTTGCTGGCCCTTGTTTGACGTCACGTCAATATGTGCCGGCGTCTTATTTAGACTAGGATGCCAAGCTAATGCTAATGATGAGTCAAATGTGAACATGGTTTAATTGTGTTGAATAATTGAACTACTGAACAGTATCCTTCATGACTGCGTACATGCTTGAAGAATAGCGTTGGTGCATCTATTCGTGATTCAAACCTTTTTGGGATGGCGTCCATTTTTTGTGGATTTTCGCTATATGAGGCAGGGCTTGGTCCCTATGCCCTACGAATAGCAGGAGTTCACTGTTTTGTGTCAGTGCACCACTTACACATAGTGTCATGGCTCGGCTCTCAGGCCTCTGTTTGTTTTGTTTTTTTCATTCCAGCACCTGAGTGATTGGTGGGCGTTCCCTCCACTACAGCACCTGTTCCCCATGAACAATCAAAGGACTTTAAAAGCGAGTGAGCCACTACGTGGTTCATAGTTTTTGGGTTTCTTTTACCGTTACCCGTAAGAGATACTTTTGCGTGTGTGCTTTTGCCACATTATTCTAAGTTGTACTTTCTATTTTCGTGTTAAATCTTATTTGCTGTGATTCCTTTTTTTTTTGTAAGCAAGCGTTTTTTTTGTCAAAGTTGATTTCCTCCTTGCATTTTGCAAGTGACCTCGGTTGTGTTCATTTGTAACCAGCTTTTCGGGTGGTTTGTTTCTGCACACCATTGTGGAATAAATCACTTTCTTAATTTCGTGGTCCGCGTGTTTTGTGACCCGTTATCACCGACTACCCCGGTGACACATAACATAATGCTTGCAGTGTATGAACTGATAACTCCATAAATTAAAATGTTTTTTTTTTTTTTTTTACGCTTCGCTCTGCTGGGGAAAGTAGAAGATGCTGTAGCGGTAACTCCAGGGTTCTCACCATTGGCCGAGCAGTACAAGGGGTGGGGCATAAAGTCACTTATTGACGAATATGAGACGATAACGAGCTAATTTCCACAAGACGAGTGCGTTTTAATTCTTGATCCTTGAAGTATATGGACGAAAGTATTATTAAAGGGGGAGTCAGCCAAAAAAATTGTCTTTACAATAGGTTCTATGCAGCCCCACTAGTCTAAACATGATATTCTGATTAATATTGTATTTGTGGAATAGGAATAAAGCAGCAAAAGCCACCTGTTTTTATCCATCTCAGGGGGCGGCCATTTTGCCTGTCGACTGAAAATGACATCACAGACGCTCAGGGCTCAGGTAATGACAAATCAGCTTGCGATTGACTCCTAACCAAACTGAAAAAAACAGATGAGGCGTGATTGGTCATTACCAGAACCCTGAGCAACTCATTTTCAGTCGACAGCAAGTAGCAAAATGGCCGAACTCTGAACACAGAAGACTTTTGCTGCTTAATTTATATTCCAAAAAGACAATATTAATCAGAATGTCATGCTTAGACTAGTGGGGGGTACACACAACATATTATGACTTCCCCTTTAAGACAACAGTTTAAAATTGTGAAGAAAAAAAGGTCAAACACACCTACTTTAATGCCGATTGCGGACATAAGAAACAAACACCTATTTTCATGCCTCCACGTGCATCTTCAAAGACTGAATGTGACGACAGTACATGGTGAGCTAGTGGAGGCATATCATTTACACGTTTATTTTGAACAAACACAACCTGCCACCCGCACCGCAAAGCGACACAAAGCTGTCGCTCTTTCTCTCGTTGTCCGTTTATTGTTGTGCGCTGTGCGTGGAACTTACAGGTTTTGTGTGGGCAGGTCGGCCGCTGAAATGCACAGATAGGTCATCTCCTGGGGGGGACAGAGCGTACTCGCTGTTTAATTAGCACAACAACAATCAGGATCCAACATAAAATGCTAAATGAACCACTCTGGCTGCAGTATTAGGAGCCGCCTGCAAGGCAACACTGTGAAGAAAGCAAACATTTGCAAGCATTCTGTTTACCACTCTGCAGCCGTCAGGTGCTGCACTAATAAAAGCGCTAATGGCCATTGCAACTTCCTCAACAACCTGACAGACTGGAAGTTGCACTCTTGCCTAAAGGGTCAGACAACCCTATTTTCAGCAACGACAGTGTTCAGTTTGCACAGTAGCACCAGGTCACTGGAACATTAACACTATGTAGCTGCAGCACTAGTAACAGCATACGCTGTAGGTAACAATGCAAAAATGTCAAATTAAAACACGACAGTGGAACAAGGAACTTTTGAAATATGTTTGGACCAGGTATTTATTGTTAAAATATAGTTCCAGGGTCAAAATAATATATTGCTTGTTGGGCAGCACTTTCAAAAGGTTTAGGAATATTTGTGAGTTATGGGGAGGCTTTGCCGCTTGTGTGCGTTTGTGCTCTAAAAAAAAAAATCAAGCTAACAAATGATAGAGAGTTTGTTATTGAAATGCGAAAGAAGTAAAAAAAAAAAAAGTTTTACAAAAGAAAGAACCGTCAAAGATATTTGGAAGTTAGGACTCTGTAAGTGATGCTTTCATTTTACATTATGTACAGTATTTCTTTTCAAGAAGAATTCCAAGATCCAGATGAAAGTGCTGTTTCACGAGGTATCTTTAAATTGGTGTTTACTTGGCATGCTTTTGCACTAAAACTAATCAATCTTATGCAACTGGTAGTCTGCTGAGCCACATCTAGTACAGGTAAACATTTGACGTTGGATGAGTAAACTTAAAAACCTGTTTTGTTGCGGGTCAGATTGACTCATTGGAAAATTTCAGAATTTTTTAAGCATTAAGTATCGTGTCGCAAGTACATATTATAGGGAATTCATTTTCTTGTCTCTGGCGGGTCAAAGTCACCCAGGATCGTGATGAATGTTTTTGAAAAAGCAAGGTTGCGAAAGGTGATTAAGCAAAAAATAAATAAAAATACATGAATTTTGGCGCTAATTGTTAGCAATAAAACGTTAAAATCTCTTTGTCCAGTATTTAGCCCTCCTGATTTCTGGTTTCAGGTCAAATTGACCCATTGCAAAATTATTGTTTCTAAAGCAGTAAGTGTAGTAGTACAATGAGATATAATTATTAGTGAATAGTAATTAAAGGTTTTAATTACTACTTCTTTTTTTTTTACTATCATTTGTGTAAGGCACTTTGGTAATGTGTCGATTTGACCCAATAACTCAAATGAATTTCCTGACAAAGAATTGTAACAAGAGGGTTAAAAGGCCCTGAACCATGAATTCTAGGTTAACATACAAATGAATAATTTAGTTTTTAACAATACTGTATCTGTTTAGAACAATTAGCATACCTGCGACAGTCGACTCGAGATGAAATTCAAAACAGAACTGGCTTCATTAGTCAACAACGAGGAAATATTAAAGGTCAAAAAGAAGTTACAGCAAGCAATAACATTGAACACTCACAAGAGTCTACATCTGAATGTCTAAAAAGTAGGGTACAAAACTGTACTTTAAATTCGACAAGGTATAAAAAGGGTGCAGCACAGAGGTGTGCACAAATGTTGATCAAAAATATACACTTGTGTGTAAATTGTTGTTGTCCTAACATAAAATATAACTGTAGCTGCAGTAAAATTGATTCTGCAGAAAAATTATGTAAAATACCAAAAAGCACTAAAAGTGCTTTTTTTCTCGTCCCTCACTCTGGATGACCAACTTACATATCAATTAATACAGATAAAATAAGCTCTAAATTAGCTTTTCTGTACGATTTTGTTGATATGTATTCCCTGTAAATGTTAAAACATTTTTGTTTTATCATAGATATATTATAAATAGTAGTAATTCTGCTCTGAAGTCATTTCTCTCGCTCTGTTACTAAAATATTTTTAGCCATCTAGAAATAACATCAAACTAATGGTGCTTAGTGACGATCATAAGTATACCTAAGGTAAGTCCTTCTGTTTTTCCACATTTGTGTAATGTTTTCATCTAACTATTTGATGGTTACCCTGTTTTTCTTGAAAACATTTAAAAAAAATTGAAAATAAATGTTCCAGCGTTAAGGTCCTCCAATGGTGGAATACCTTTAGGTCAGTACCTCCAGTATTGAGGATGCAGGGTCTTCTTATTACCCTGATAAATAATTATTACCACCCTATGGTTGGTGGAAAATAGCAAAGTGACATTACCTGGAGGATGGGCGCAGCCGTGTCATGGATGGACAAGATGTGGGTGATGTTGTTCCTGGCTAACTGCTCTCGGTCTCTTGCGTCTGATATGAACAAATCATCAAAGAATGTCCATAAAATAACATATGCACAAGAGAAAAAATTTACAAAAAGACACACCTCTGAAATTTCCCAAATATAAGTCAGGCAGGACCTGTGGGGGGGGGGGGGGGGCATTAGAGGAAACCATGGTGAAAGACAGCATCACAACAGCTGAGTGGACAGCTGCCTAATAGCTGATAACCTAACTATAGACAACGACTCCATGAACACAAATGACACCATGCGACTATTTTTAAAAACACATCTTGAATGTTACGTTTTCCAGCAAGCAATAATACGAAAATGTGCCCAAATTGTTCATTAAGAGGCGTTGCCTTTGCACTTCATTGCCGTCCTGACAACTTGTCACCTCAAGTGCGAGGAGCACTCACCTTATTAATGCCATTCCCCATGTTGAAAGAAAACGGACGACAACAAAAACAGGTTCGACAGCCTTTCCCACTTACGCTAACGCTTGACGGCTTCCCAGAAACAACGTACTTTGGTCACATACTCGCGAGTGTGTGTCTCGGAACCAGAAGGTAGGTAGACTGCAGCTTCACAGCTCCTCGCAGTGCATCGTGGGAGTTGAAGTTCAGACTCCAAAACGGGGGAAGGTATCACTTTGTGAGATAGATAGATAGATAGATAGATAGATAGATAGATAGATAGATAGATAGATAGATAGATAGATAGATAGATAGATAGATAGATAGATAGATAGATAGATAGATAGATAGATGGATAGATAATTATATAAATTATTTTTTAATGCAATTACATGACGTCATGACTCATGACTAACTTATATTGAACATTACATGACTCACGTCATGACTCTGCCATCGTAAGCACACGCCTTTCAAAAACAAGTACACCACCACGACATCACAGTAGCTAGCAAAGATGTTTATCAAAGATTCGCTATAACTTTAAACAGTGCAGTTATCAAGCAGAGCATTTGTCAAAAATAATAATAATTTAGCCTTATTAGTAAAGGTAGAAATGGTGGTACATCAGATTGTGCAAGGTGTTTTATGAGCATATATTATGATTATTTTGAGTATTTTTTGTAAATGAGTAAATAGGTTTTAATCCTAAGCAAAAAAAGTAAAAAGAAAAAGAAAAGTGTACCTAAATTGTACTGTACCTATGTTGGCCGGTCTTTGTGATGACGACTTCAACCTGTAGATGGCGACGTTTTCCCACGAATAAGGTACGTCCTACTTCTATCAGTCAGGAAGCGAATGATAAACCACAAGGGTTTAGAAAATGGATGGATGGATGGTCCAGAAGAATAAAAACAAAGAGTTTCAGGAAATTTCACCAGCATTAGGCTATATATCCAATAGTACGAAGTAAAAGTAAAAATATTTTGTTACTGCACTAGATCTTTCAGCAATCTTTTAGTATTTACTTTCCGAAAACCAGCAGTCTTGGAGCTTTTCGGACACATCTTGTAATTGACAGTTACAATTCACTTTAACTTTCATTTCAGAGTACATTTGACATGTCAGAGTCTGTCTTTTTAAATTTTAACATACGATAAGTACAGCTAGGCGTTTAATTGAAAAAAAAAAAGTTGTTTTAGGCAAGTATGTGTATTTCTACCTCTAATCAAAGCCTGAGGACTTTAGCCATAGCCCAGTTTGTAACCAAAATGTGTTTGAGGTAACACAAACAAAACTAAAAAGGCTCTGTCTCTTTATATGCAGGTCATCAAAACTTTTGCTCAGTGGGAAACAGGAAGAGCACGAGGCGCAACTAGCTGTCCCACTCTGTAATCGACTTGAATGACTGGCTGTAGTTTGATAACCCAGTAGTTTTTTTTTATTTCTGTTTTTTTTTTTTTTACCCTTTACGTCACTCCAGTCATTCCAGGAAGTAGAGCTCTAACTAAATAGCAGATTTATACGGCAACGGTGTCCTTTTCTTCACCGCCTTTGCTCGTTCGTTAGAACTTTTGCTAAAAGTCACGGGGAGCTAGCTTACACTTGCTTTAGCGTCGAAACTTTTTCTCGCCTCTTGCACTCGCTCTCAAGCGGTCCTACGATAGCTTCTTTTTTCTTACTATATTATTACACTTTAAGGGGGTGTTGTTTGTAGGATAAAGTGGAAATATGGCCACCGCGCCACCTTCCTCGCTCCAGTTGCGAGCGACAGATGTGCTTCGAAAAGAGCACCTGGACGACGGAGGTTTTGGAGAGGTGTACCTGTGCTATCACGCCCGCTTCGGTCCTGTGGTCATGAAGACCATGTATACGGGCCCTCTTCGCAATGAGTACGTTGTTTTGATCATGTTTTTGTTTTTGTGTGTGTGTGTGTGTGTGTGTGTGTGCGCATTATTATGTTTCTACAGGGGATTTCCACTTTCTAGCTGGAATTTGGATCACATGGAATCACGAAAGACACCTGATTGTTTTAATCACAATTGTTGGGGGGGGGGGGGGGGGGTTGTAACTGTGTTTATGGTGTAGGTAATCCATGTCAATTCATGCAGAGAAAATGGGATATGACTTCCGCTATGTTCGCTCACGCTCAACTTCCCTATTTGGGGTCGATAGCGTAACTAAAAAAAATATATGCCAAACGTACTTTGCACTAACATACTCGTACAGCCTAAACTACTTTATATGCTTTTTTTTTTTTAAATCGGTTTCATTTTCTGCGTTTGTACAGTGTTTATTATTTAAGTCAAGTCATCATTTTCAGGTAATTCCCTGATAGAGTGGTGAGCCTTCAGTGCCACCAAGGCCTTCTACGATTATGAAAAGCACTGCCACTGACCTACATTTACTGCACAACCATGATGCATCCATTTTCAGCCGAAATTCAAATATTTATTCAATGAAAACATCCAGTCTCTTCATTCAATCAGATTTCTGGCTGCTTCCTTTCTTGTCAATCTCCTCTGCTTCTCTTCTATGTAATGCAAACTATATCAGCAATGCGACTGCTTTTTTTAATCAGAAAATTTGGCTCAGCTTGCTGGCCCACAATAACGTCACTGTTTTCTGTCCTCTGATCGGTTTGTCAGTTTGACTAAGAAACACTTTGTACTTTAGCTATTTGTGCATATTACTAAACGTAATTAGGGATGGGCGAGGACTGGCAACGGGTATTTTATCAGGCCGATACCGGCCTTATTTTACGGTATCGGGTATTTGTGGACGCTGCTGATAACAGCCACAGATACACAAGGCAAAAAAAAATCTGACATTGAATAAATCCTCCTCGACAATAGTTAGTGCTATACTGCGAAAGTTTGACACATCTGCAAATCCACTTGTGTTAAATTAAATGTTATATATCTAAAGTACTTGTGAGTACTCAAAGACTCTTTTCCATTTTCTCCAAATATATCCAGGGAGAGCAAGAGGTCTCTGTTGGAGGAAGGTAGCATTATGGCGAGCCTGAACCATGAGCGAGTGGTGAGGTTGCTGGGCGTCATCATGGAGGAGCGAGGCTGCTCTTTGGTCATGGAGTTGATGCCCAGGGGCAACCTGCTGGCCATGCTGGAGAAAGTTAGTGCTGAATTTGTCATCCAAAAACTCGAACCAGTCCAGTTTTTGGATGACAAATTCGAATATGCGCTTTCTTGCTATCTAGGTCACTGTGCCAGTATCGATCAAGGGGAGAATTATCTTCGAGATCTTGGAAGGGATGGTATACCTGACCGAAAGGAAAGTCATACATAAGGATATCAAGCCGGAGAACATTTTAATTGACAAAGATTTTCACATTAAGGTAAAATGATCCGATGTCACAGACATGTCAATATGTGCAGTTTTTCTCTACATTGTGTGTTTGCACTTTTTCTGCTGTGTTCAAATACATTTATATACCCTCTCAAGCGAATGGGTCTGCTATGCGTCACCCCCGTAATAAGCGCTTTCCCGCATTGTCCAGATCGCCGACCTCGGTCTTGCCACCTGCAAAATGTGGAGTAAACTGAGCAAGGAGGAATCTCACAAGAAGAGTCGCATGGGCCTGTCAGCCAAGATGAGGACTGCGGGCACGCTAAGCTACATGGCGCCCGAGCACCTGCAGAGTGTCCACACCGTCTCCACCGAGAAGTCCGACGTCTACAGCTTCGCCATCGTGGTCTGGGTCATCGTCACGGGCAAAGAGCCCTATGCAAGTAAGTTGGAGTCGTTGAGAATCACAGATGTAGTATACAGGAATTGTATCGGTTTCAACTACCCCAGTAAGGAACGTACATTATTATCTACAAGTTTTTAAACTTTTCTTCTTTGCCAACAATGTGCCATAAAGTTGTTTTTATGAAGCTTGCACTTTTCCTCACCATCACTTATTTTTTACTTGTACTTAAAGTAGTTCTCCTTATATGCAATTAGCAGACCTTTCGTCATCCATAGTTTCCCCTCTACGTTCATCCTTTACGCTGAACCTTCCATCTAGACCGTGTTCATCATACAATTTTAAAAGTGTGAGCAAAAAAATGTGTGCTTTATTTGGACAGCAACATACACCTCATCCCATTCATAATTTAAAAGGAGGCTCATCTTCAAGGCTCCAATTAGCTCAGCTGTTCTTAACCTCACTATTCTATACTAATATCCACTTATAACAATGCAGTGTTTCCCACACCATGTTAATACTTGGGCGGGCCACCCAAGTAAACTGGCCACCACACAAGTAGATTTCAAGACATTTTTATAAAAAATTATGTTTTCATACTAATCATAAAAATGTTAAACTAATAGAAATATGGCTGCGTCTTTTAGTCATTGACACAGTAATTTCATAATTTATAAAATTGAGATAAAATTAAAAAGATGTGTACTGTACTGTAAAAAGCGAGTGTGATAGATTTGTGTTGAGGTCATTATTCTGCCACTAGATGGCATAATTGCATTTGTAAGACGCTGGTGACAGCTCAGAGCGTTTTTCTTTTCATATTAAGAGCTATCTAATCTTTAACATGAAGTAACTTGTGAAATTCTGCACTTTTTTTAAATTGTAAAATACAACTTGACCCCAGTCTCCACAAACATATGCATTATTATTATTAAATTTATTACTGCTCAATTTTGACGCGAACGTGTCTGCTGTGTTGCGACTGGTATTCCCTCAGTACAGGCTGTCCAAGTAAGGGGCGGTCATTAATCGCGCATTAAAAAAAAAAAAAAAAAAAAATAGTGGTGTTAAAGGAACTTTAAATCAACTCAAAATGATTGCACTATTTTTGACACCCCTAATTTAAATATGCTTGAACGTACTCGCCAGTCAAAAATCTTTACTCCACATTGGCCGTTCCACACTTTTGTACTTGTTCACTTTTATTTGTGTAAAATTAATAAAGGTTGAATGATGGTGACAGTTTAACCCTGGAACAAATTGCTGTACTTTTGTTTTCTATCATTTCCAATGAGAAAAGTTGTTTTGGAATACAAACTAATCAGCAGGAAATCATTATCCGGCTACAGATTGAACTGTGAGAAGTGAAATCAAACCAGTGGGCATATTTTTGTACGTGTCCAGATGCCAGGAATGAAGATCAAATCAGCCAGTGCGTCCGCAATGGCAACCGGCCAGCAATGCAGCTCATCCCCGAGAACACGCCGGCAGAGATCATAAACCTGATGGTGAGGTGCTGGGCTCACAATCCACTGCAAAGACCAACATTTCTAGGTAGGGTTGACGCCACAAAACTAGAATATAAGCCTAAAAATGTACCTATTATTAACACTTCTGTGTTCCTCACTCAACTCCTTTCCTAACAGAGGGTTACAATTTATTTCGTCCCTTCTACGAAACAAAGCTCGAACCACACGTGGAGAAAGATTTAGTTCATCTTCAGGTGCATACATTTTTATGATGCTGCGTCAATCTTAAAACAACATTTTAAGATTGTCTGATTTCAACGCAGGCTCTATACGAAGGCCCAGATCAGCTTGTCGACAAGATGAAGTCTTTATCCATGACTGATGAATATATCTCAACAGGTAAGCAATGATGGTTTGAATTAGGGTTTGGTAATTATTACATCAATGTTTAGTATTCTACAGGTGCGCATGGTTATCAACATATTTGAATTAATTTGTGGCAGAAATCGGAAAATATCGGATTAAAATATTCATATTTTAAAATGCGGTTTCATAAAATACTTTTCATTTATTCATATTTGCAAATATGCCAAAAAGTCATTTATAATTTCTTTAAAATGTTTCCTTAAGTAAATCTTATTCTTAATATCATGGAAATTCCTATTGATTTCAGCAGTTCAATTAAAAAAGTTACTTTCTTCATTGAAGTGGAAAAAAATAATTTCCGGATGTTGGATATCAATTTTCATAACGGTACGAGTATTTAACTCTTGAGTCGTCACCAATACCAAGTACTGATACCACACGTACTTTTTATACATACAATTTCTCCCCCAAAAAACAATGGCAGATATTTTTAAAGATATGTATTTATTTCCTAATACTGTATAGCATTTTTAATTGCCCGAAATTAATGTTGATTTTCTATTTTTTTTTATTTTATTCGACGCAGGTACCGATACCGAAATAAGGCTGGGTATTAGCCCAATACCGATACCTGGTGTTGGTACTCGCCCATCCCCTACTCATGCTGTACACTAAGTAGTATAGAATCACAACACACAGTGGAATATTTAATGATTTTGTGTGCTATAATTGATGATTGTAGCTTACAGCATGAAAATCCAAATTTACATTTAAAGAAGCAAAAATACTACTACATACGTGTGGTCTGGTAAGTTACAATCCACATTTTTTTAATAAATTAGATAGAAAAATGATTTTCAGAGAGTACATTTCTGTCTGTTTAATAAATATATTTACCAGGGGTGTCAAAATTAGTGGATTCATTTTGAGTTAATTCAAAGTTCCTTTAACGTCACAATTTTTTTTTACGTGCGATTAATGACTGCCCCTTACTTGGAAAGCCTGTACTTGGGGAATTCCAGTCGCAACACAGCAGACACGTCCAAAAAATTTAGCAGTATGAATTTAATAATAATGCATTTATTTGTGGAGACTGGGGTCAAGTTGTATTTTACAATTTAAAAAATGTGTAGAGTTTCACAAGCTACTTCATTTTAAAGATTAGATAGCTCTTAATATGAAAAGAAAAATGCACTGAGCTGTCACCAGCGTCTTCCAAATGCAATTATGCCATCTAGTGGCAGAAAAACTACTGCAACACAAATCAATATCACGCTCGTTTTTTTACAGTACATCCATCCATCCATCATCTACCGCTTAACCGGGGTCGTTTTTTTTTTTTAACTACAGTGGTGACCTCAAAATTTATTTTTGTTGAACAAATGAGTCCAACAGCTTATAAAAATGTTAACTAAAAAAAATAAAATATAGATTTGAGAATAATAATAAAATCTACAGAAAACATTATTGACAACCTTTGATGTGACATAAAATATCTTCAAAAACGACCGATCATCTACCGCTTATCTGGGGTCGGGTCGCGGGGGCAGCAGCTTTAGCAGGGAAGCCCAGACTTCCCTGTCCCCAGCCACTTCAGCCAGCCGAGAGACTAAGGCTGCGTTCACACTGCAGCTCAATTCAGATATTATATTCAAGTATGAAAAGCGTGTCCTGGGTCGTCCCCGGGGCCTTCCGCCGGTGGGACATGCCCGGAACACATCTCCAGAGAGGCATCCAGGAGGCATCCGATGCCCAAGCCACCTCAACTGGTTCCTTTCAACGCGGAGGAGTAGCGGCTCAACCCTGAGTCCCTCCCGGATGACCGAGCTTCTCACCCTATCTCTAAGGAAGAGCCCGGCTACCCTGCGGAGGAAACTCATTTCGGCCGCTTGTGTCCGGGATCTTGTTCTTTCGGTCACGACCCACAGCTCGTGACCATAGGTGAGGGTAGGAACGTAGATCGACCGGTAAATCGAGAGCTTTGCATTTCGGCTCAGCTCCTTCTTCACCAGAACGGGATACAGAGCCCCCATCACTACAGACGCTGCACTGATCTGCCTGTCGATCTTCCGCTCAAACCTACCCTCACTCGTGAACAAGACCCCAAGATACTTGAACTCCTCCACTTGGGGCAGGATCTCATCCCCAACCCGGAGAGGCTCACTCCACCCTTTTCCGACTGAGGACCATGGTCTCACGGTCAAACGCCTTCTGGTGGACTGGTTGGGCGAACTCCCATGCACCCTCGGGAGCCCTGCCGAGGGTGTTGAGCTGGTCCACTGTTCCACGGCCGGGACGAAAACCACACTGCTCCTCCTGAATCCGAGATTCGACTTCCCGACGGACCCTCCTCTCCAGCACCCCTGAATAGACCTTACCAGGGAGGCTGAGGAGTGTGATCCCTCTATAGTTGGAACACACCCTCCGGTCCCCCTTCTTAAAAAGGGGGACTACCACCCCAGAGGCACTGTCCCCGATGTCCACGCGATGTTGTAGAGGCGTGTCAACCACGAAAGCCCCACAACATCCAGAGCCCTTAGGAACTCCGGGCGGATCTCATTCACCCCCCGGAGCCCTGCCACCAAGGAGCTTTTCAATCACCTCAGTGACTTCGACCCCAGAGATAGGGGAGCCCACCTCAGAGTCCCCAGACTCTGCTTCCTCAAAGGAAGGCGTGTCGGTGGAATTGAGGTCTTCAAAGTATTCTCCCCACCGATTCACGACATCCCGAGTCGAGGTCAGCAGCACCCCATTTCCACTATACACAGTGTTAATGGCGCACTGCTTTCCTCTCTGCCGGATGGTGGACCAGAATTTCTTCAAAGCCGTCCGGAAGTCGTTTTCCATGGCCTCACCGAACTCCTCCCATGTCAGAGTTTTTGCCTCAGCGACCGCCGAAGCCGCATTCCGCTTGGCCAGCCGGTGCCTGTCAGCAGTCTTCGGAGTCCCACAGGCCAAAAAGGCTTGTAGGACTCCTTCTTCAGCTTGACGGCATTCGACGGGTTCGAGGATTGCCGCCACGACAGGCACTAACCACCTTACGGCCACAGCTCCCCTTCGAAGCCAACACACCACCAGGTAGTGATCAGTTGACAGCTCCACCCCTCTCTTAACCCGAGTGTTCAACACACGTGGCCGCAAATCCAATGACACGACTACAAAGTCGATCATCGAACTGCAGCCTAGGGTGTCCTAGTGCCAAGTGCACATATGGACAGCCTTGTGTTTGAACATGGTGTTCGTTATGGTCAGTCCGTGGTGAGCACAGAAGTCCAATAACAAAACACCGCTCGGGTTCTGATCGGGGGGCGTTCCTCCAAACAACAGTCAGGACCCGTCCCCCCACCCGAACGCGGAGGGAGGCTACCCTCTTGTTCACCGGGGTAAACCCCAACGTACAGGCGCCTAGCCGGGGGGCAATGAGTATGCCCACACCTGCTCTGCGCCTCTCACCGTGGACAACTCCAGAGTGGAAGAGAGTCCAGCCCCTCTCGAGAGGATTGGTACCAGAACCCAAGCTGTGCGTGGAGGCGAGTCCGACTATATGTAGTCGGAACTTCTCAGCCTCGCACACCAGCTCGGGCTCCTTCCCTGCCAGAGAGGTGACATTCCATGTCCCCAGAGCTAGCTTCAGTAGCAGAGGGTCGGACCACCAAGGCCCCCGCCTTTGGCTGCCACCCAACTCACTGCGCACCCGACCTCTTTGGCCCCTCCCACCGGTGGTGAGCCCATGGGAAGGGATACCCACGTTGCCTTTTCGGGCTGTGCCTGCCCGGCCACCAAACGCTCGCCTTCGAGCCTCACCTCCAGGCCTGGCTCCAGAGGGGGGCCCCGGTGACCCGCGTCCGGGCAAGGGAAACCACGATCCAAAGTTTGTATTCATCATTGGGGTCTTTTGAGCCATGCTTTGTCTGATCCCTCACCTCGGACCTGTTTGCCATGGGTGACCCTACTAGGGGCATGAAGCCCCACACAATATAGCTCCTAGGCTCATTGGGACAAGCAAACTCCTCCACCACGATAAGGTGATGACTCATGGAGGAATTTTACAGTACAGTATATCTTTAAAAAAAAAAACATTTTATTGTACATTTAGAACAGATATAAAATTTGTGATTAATCATGCGTTAACTATTGAAGTCATGCCATTAATTACGATTAACACCCCTAATATTTACTATGCACATTTTACTTTTTTTTAATTTAACCTCAGGAATAAATTAACTTCTACTATATTTACATTAAAGTCAAGACTATTATTGGGCTTAACCCAACAAGTGATCCTCATAAAACATATGGGATCAATGATGGATCCTTGTGGAACTTGACGGTGGTTTACAACATCCATGAAAGTGGTCACCAATTACCATCAAATGCACTTAAGCAGTTGTAATACTAGCTTTACTTCCGATATAAATCATATGGTGGTGTTGAAGTCAATAGATGCACATACCCAGAAAAAAAAAAGACGTGTCTGTCACTGTTCTTACCTCTTTATAGATGGCCCGGCTTATCTGGAGAGCACAAACAGAAGTGTCAATGGGCCGGTTGAAGCCAGTATTGAGGACATCGATGGCATTCCATTTGAGACCAATGTCAAGTCAGTGACCGCCACCAGTGAGCCCGCCTCCTCTTTGGAGGAGAAACTGCAACCGGAGTTGAACTACCACATACACGGCAGCTACAACCGCCACAGTCAGCCCGACCTTGTCAATAGCCAGCAACAGAAAAACTCCTCAAATATCTCGCCTAGTTTTCCAAACAGCACGCCGAGCCAACCGGAGCACGACGCACCTTTCGCATCATCCGTCCATTCCTGGACCAAAGCTGAACCCGTGCAGCCCAGCAGCCAGGAAGATGATCGGTATCATCCCGCCGCCCGCCTTCACGAGTCGATGACGGCTTCCACGCCGAAGCCGTCCCTCTTACAAATGTCTACCAGCGTTGGTTCCCTGCCACCTTCCAATCAGCAACATCCCGATTCCCTCTATTCGCGCCAGCAATCCTGGCCTATTTCCTCTGTGACTGAAACGTCGGCGGGGTATGCTTGTAATTTAAGGAAGGGCGGTACGGCACAAGATTACGGTACGTAGACCGGTAGTCCCCGGTTTGGGCAGCTATGATGTTGCAGTAAGTAACAATTAGTGATGACACTAACTTGACCCGTCTTGATTTTGAAGGCTCTCTTCACATCCGCAATGCAAGGGGGATCCAGATTGGTAACAACAACAACCTCAACATTCACTACGACTCCACTCAAGGTTTTTCATCTCTACCGGGCAACATGTGGAGCAGCTCTCAGCTCAGAGAAGGAATCCAGAAATATGGTAAATCTTGTCATTGTGTGGAGGCTTCGTGAGCCTTTCACACATCTAATTCGACACCATTCACTTTCTTCTCCATTTTAATCCTCACGCTTTTTTTGTCCTGCTCCTACGTCCACATTTTTAGTAGGGGTGTGTCTCACGATTCGATTCAATTTGGATTTTTGGGTCCGTTTGCGATTAGATTCAGAATGATTTGATTTTCTGCTTCAGTCAATCTGTGTGCAAAGATTCGTCATGATCTCATCCAGTCCGCTTTGCAAGACGGAATGACATGGAGACATTGAAGAGTCGTGTTTTAAATTAAAGGGGAAGTCAACCAATATGTTATACGTGACCTCATGAGTCTAAACTTGACCGTGATTTACTCATTCACTGCCATTGACGGCTATAGATGTCAAAAATTCATTTTAACTATTTCTATTAGTTAAAAAAATCCCCCCCCCCCAAAAAAGAGAAAGCCTAGACATTTTTTTTTTGTATTAGAACTGATATAAAATTTGTGATTAATCGACTAGTGAAGTCATGCGATTAATTACGAATAAAGATTGTAATATAATCTTTTCTTAAAACATTATTATATATTTTTTTAAATGTAATTACTTTTTATTTTTAATATTCTCAAGAAAAGATTATTAAAAATCGGGCGTCAAATTTTTTTAACTCTTTGACTGCCATAAACGTTATAAAACGTTTAGCATAAACCTAGGGAAGGGCGCCGAGGACGTTAAAAGACGTCCCCTATGTTTTTTTTTGTTTTTTTCAAAAACGGGTGCAGGAAAGCCTTGGGCAGCTGTGCTGAAAGTATCAGGCTGATCTGATTAGTCAAAGACTCGTTTTGGCCCCTAGAGGGCAGCGATGACTCTCTTTGCACAAGGTTGGATGGGCCGCCCACCGTGGGCGTCAGTAGAAGACGTGAGGCGGAGCTAGAGTGTTGAGGAGACAATGGCTGATCCAAGCCACAATGGCTTGACCAAGCAACCGGTTACAAGCAGCTCAGCTTGAGCATTTTTTTCAAAGACGGAAAGCATCAATCAATACTAAAAAGCGCATTGATGTCAACGATGATGATGACAACGAGCTCTACGCCAAAGTTGGAAGCTTTGGCGTGACTGTTATGAACACGTAGTAAGCCTCACGGCTAAGCGCGGCTAGCGCTGCTAAGGCCGGAAAACGCGCACAATAGCCGGCCGGGTACTTCTACACAATCGGACATTCGATCGGGCGATGGAGAGTTGGCATCGACCAATGCAGATTGATGATGATGATGAAGATGAAGCTCTACGCCAACGTGACTGTTATGAACACGTAGTAAGCCCCACCGGCAAAGCGCGGCTAGCGCTGCTAAGGCCGGAAAACGCGGAGCTGCACAAGCGGACATTCGATCGGACAATGAAGAGTACCCCGAGTCCAATGCATATTCATCGGAGGAGCGGGTACAGTCTGATCACGGAGAAGACACTGTTTCTGGACTACGATGCCACCATGAATGGAGTGGATAAAATGGATCAGAACATCTCCTACCAACCCGGTATAGCAACTGAAGGACACGGGGAAGCGAGACGTAACACCACCGTAACGTAACCGTAGCATGATCCTGATATTAGACTTGATGACACACTGCAGTATATACTTGCTATTCCCCGGAAAAAAACGGCCGGCAAGAAAGTGGCGCACGCGAAGAGGCAATCTTGTGCAAATGCTGTTGCGTCTCCTTGCACGCAGGAGAGTGTTACAAAAAGAAAAACTGTCGTTGAAACATCCACATATTTGTAAATAGCACCACAGTTGCACACATTTGTAAATAGTTTGCCAAATTGTTGTCAAATTGTTACACTGTTGAATGTAAATAAACGTATTTTGCTATCAAAAAACACTTTTTCATTCTTGGTGGTAGTGTTTTATAGAAGTAAAGCACTATTTAGGTGTTTGTGGCATCATTCATGGACAAAAAGAAGTGTCAAATTCACTAGAATGCATGAAATAATATCGTTTCACTAAAAGCTTGATTTCTCCGTATTTTGGTCCAACACAGGCGAAATTGGGTCAAACTAACCATTTTCTATTGTTGATTACTAAAGAACGGAATAAGGTAGAAACAAACTCTTTTTTTCTGATGAAAGATGAAAGTCCAATCTTTCATTTGGTAGTACGTGTGTTTCCATAGTCCAAACAGAACATTTTCTGTGGACCTTGAAAATCAGTCAAAATGCTTAAATCGGCTGGCACTGGCGGCATCCCTTTTCTGAAAACGTCTGGCAGTCAAAGAGTTAATTGTAATTAATCGCATGACTTCACTAGTTAACTCACAATGAATCACAAAATGTATATCTGTTCTAAAGGTTTTCATACACTTGTTAACAGAAATGGAAAAAAAAGTCAAACTAATAGAAATGGGGCGGCTATTGCTACTATTACTACTTTGTTGTGGTGGCCGTGGCTCAGGAAGTAAAACCAATTGTCCAATTACCGGAGTTTCCAGTTTGAATCCTGCTTTCTCCAAGTCATGTGCCGTTCTGTCCTTGGGTAAGACACTTCACACACATTGCCTCCATTGCCACTCAAACTGATGTATGGATGGTGTGAATGTTTGGTGGTGGTCGGAGGGACCGTGGGCGCACACTGGCAGCCACGCTTCCATAAGTCTGTCCTTTATCACCACCAGAGTGTGAATGTGTATTGTATCCTCGAGGGTGCATTGGAATTCGCCCAACCAGTCCGCATGTGGTTTGTGGACTCGGAGAAGGCGTTCGAACGTGTCCCTCGGGAAGTCCTGTGGGGGGTGCTTCGGGAGTACGGGGTACCGAGCCCCCTGATACGGGCTGTTCGGTCCCTGTACAACCGGTGTCAGAATTTGGTCCGCATTGCCAGCAGTAAGTCAGATTCGTTCCCTGTGAGGGTTGGACACCGCCAAGGCTGCCCTTTGTCACGATTCTATTCATAATTTTTATGGACAGAATTTCTAGGCGCAGCCGAAGCGTTGAAGCGGTCCGGTTTGGTGGCCTCAGTATAGCATCTCTGCTTTTTGCAGATGATGTGGTGCTGTTGGCTTCCTCAAGCCGTGATCTCCAACTCTCGCTGGAGCGGTTCGCAGCAGAGTGTGAAGCGGTTGGGATGAAAATCAGCACCTCCAAATCCGAGACCATGTTCCTCAGTCAAGAAAGGGTGGCGTGCCCTCTCCGGATCAGGGATGAGATCCTGTAGTTCAAGTATCTTGGGGTCTTGTTCACGAGTGAGGGTAGGTTTGAGCGGGAGATCGACAGGCGGATCGGTGCAGCGTCCGCAGTGATGCGGACTCTGTATCGGTCCATTGTGGTAAAGAAGGAGCTGAGCCGAAAGGCAAAGCTCTCGATTTACCGGTCGATCTACGTTCCTACCCTCACCTATGGTCACGAGCTGTGGGTCGTGACCGAAAGAACAAGATCCCGGACACAAGCGGCCGAAATGAGTTTCCTCCGCAGGGTAGCCGGGCTCTTCCTTAGAGATAGGGTGAGAAGCTCGGTCATCCGGGAGGGACTCAGGGTTGAGCCGCTACTCCTCCGCGTTGAAAGGAACCAGTTGAGGTGGCTTGGGCATCGGATGCCTCCTGGATGTCTCTCTGGAGATGTGTTCCGGGCATGTCCCACCGGCGGAAGGCCCCGGGGACGACCCAGGACACGCTTTTCATACTAGAATACAATATCTGAATTGAGCTGCAGTGTGAACGCAGCCTTAGTCTCTCGGCTGGCCGAAGTGGCTGGGGACAGGGAAGTCTGGGCTTCCCTGCTAAAGCTGCTGCCCCCAGGACCCAACCTCGGATAAGCGGTAGATGATCGATGGGTGGATTTTTTAGGATTATTTCGTACAATGATTTTTATTTTTAAAAGGGGGAGATTGATGTTACAATTGACTATGTTACCGTTTCGGTTATTGTTTTCAAAGTAAAAACGGATGTATGCAAATGTCTTATTTTGATGAAACAGAAAATAATCAGTCTTGTTTCATGAAGGACTACAGAAATCAGCGAACAATTACTGCTGATATGCAGTCATCAGAGCATTTAGACCATTTTAAAGGTGTCACCAGGCGGCGTACACGTACGGGACAGTAACAGACGGATATTAAATGGTGAGATCATGAGTTAGGTTTATTTACAAAAATGAGGGTTGGTTTGAGAATGGATACAAGTACAAGCGGGGTTAGCTAGCGACACCCTAATAGAACAAACCATCAAAAAAGAAAGTAGTAGCTGAACCCCGAAACCCTCTAAACTAAAGCTAACTGAGGCGCGACGAACATAAAAAGGACGCTCTCGGCAACAAAGAAAAACAGTAACTAACTGCACTCACGATGATCAAAATAGTTGTCGATTAATGTGATCATCGATTGCTTGTCGATTAATCGACCGCACAGTTATAATGATAATATCTTCATGTTCACATGCAGAGGGCCGCGCTGTGACGGAGGAGCACCTTGAGGTGCTGAGGAAAAGCATTGGCGCCAAGTGGAAGTTTCACGCGCGGCGTCTGGGTCTGAGCGACGTGGAAATCGAGACCATCGAGCATGACTTCTTCCTGGACGGCCTGCCGGAAAAGGTGCACCAGATGCTGCAGCAGTGGAAAATGAAGGAAGGAAGCCTCGGCTGCACAATTGGGAAGCTTTGCCGCGCTCTCGAAGGCATCATAGACGTTGACGTCATTCAGAAGATATTGAACATCTGCGCTTCCACGTCCTATATTTGACAAAATTCTCTTTTGCATTTGACCTTGAGAGTTGCCGAGGTCTCTTTGTGTGATTATAGAGTCCGTTCAATGTCACGCATCGCTGTGTGTTACACTGGTTCCATCCTAATTCATTCAATGAGAATATTTGTGCATTTCCTTGAATCGTATATGCTTGTGAGACAAAAGTCACAGAAACAGATTTCTACAAATATGGCAAGGGGGATGGCTTAAGTTTGTCATTTACGCACGTTCGTGCCAGATGCGCACTGTGGGTGGAGTAACCCAAAATGCAGGCATAAGCACTTTTTTCCTCTTACGCATTCAAAGCCCTGTGAAGGTGAAATGCACTAAAGTTTGGATTCAGTTGCAACAGACGTGTTCTAAAGAGATTACTAGAAGGTTATTGAATGTTTGTAGGCAACTGGACAAAATATGTTTTATTGAGTCAGTGTTTTAGTCATCGTTATTAGCAAAGATAATCAGCAACAGCCTTTAAAAAAAAACAACATTTTTCATCTACAACCACCATAATCAGTTGAGCCGCTTCAAATATGCTGCCGGCATTAAAGGAATCGTCTTTGGAGGTTTTTTTTGTTTTGAAAGCTCGGAGTTGTCACTATTACAGCTACAATCTTTGAAATGAGGTGAGGTGAGGTTCACATTTCCTCATTTTTTTAATTTGCTTTTATGCTGTTCATCAAAATATGTTTCTATGATGAAGTGACTTGCAAAGAAGGTTGGGCACTGATCTAGAAGGTCAAGCGCGTCCTGTGTTTTATTGATGGACCTCCAAACATGCATTCAGTTGCATGTATTTGATTTATTTTCTACAAAATGAAAAAAAAATTGATATCCATTAAAGTGTTTGTATGTTGCTGGATCAATATTTAAGTGTGCTATTTTTTTTCAAGTCTCAGGAAAATTCCATTCTTCATGATTTACAGTCAACCGCAGAATTCAATTAATTACACCTTTTTGATATTTTTTAATACAAATCACCTTTTTATGTACTCCACATTGCAGGATAATTTTTTTTAGACATCCGACAGTCGGGCCTTTACTGACGTTAATCATTAGATGTTAAATAAGCCTTCATTATTTGTATGTGTGTACCAAGGTTATCTTAGTTAACTAAAACTAACGTAATAATTACAACTTAAATTAAGAAAAACATTTTCATTAATTAAATTTAAAAAAAAAATGAAAATGCTGTTAAAAAAACTAAAAACTAAACTGCAACTACATTTTACATTTACAAAACTAACTACAATTATAGTGAAAATGTCCTTAGCTTTCGTCTTTGATCATTTAATACATGAGACTTTGGGGATGATTTTAAGTATATTTATTTGGATATTAACCGGTGTCGGTACCAGATGTGATCGGCCTGCCAGATCGTATCGGGGTCGCCTAACGAGCACGTCACGCTACAGGATTGGCTAGAAATGATCCAATTGACGACAAACATTGGAAAGAAAATATTTAAGATGTAATTTAAATATCAAAATGTACGGGCTGAAATTGTAAAAACGTAAATAAACCTAAGAATATAAAAGCAAGATATATTGAATAAATAATCAAATAGATTGAATAAATGATAAATACATGAATTAATTGCCTGAGATGTGACAAATATTGTCAGTTTATATTGCTAATGTGTTCCTATTATCATTAAGACTATTTTTGTGATGTATTGTGATTTGTGAACAGCTAAAAAAGAAACCAAACCGAAGTGAACACATCTGAATCGCGCATTTCGTTAGCGCTGCTGTACGTCATCGGCAAGCTCGACGGCGCTTTAATCTTTTTTTTTTCTTAAATCTTCACATATCCTGCTTTTTTTTTTTGGTGACAATTTCAGTCCATACATTTTGTTATTTAAATGACATCTTTAATATTTTCTTTCCAATGTTCCAATTGTAAACGAATAATCTCCAGCCAATCCTGTAGTGTGACGCTATCGGTAGGCGAACCCAATACAATCTGGCAGCCCGATCACATCTGGTACCGACACCAGAATAAGGACGTTTGAAAGTGTGTCACACAAAAGTGACGTCATCTAGCAGCAACCAATAGAAAAGCAACTTCAGATGATGTCGCGACAATTTTGTATTTTTGGCTCCAATGGCTCGGCTTGCCTGCTTTTTTTCCATTTAATGGGGTAGATGCCACGGACTTTTTGGTGTGTTTTCTTTTTCTTGTGTCTTGTTTGACAGCACCGTTCTGGTTTGTGTGCTCAGTTTGAATTGGATGTTGGGAGTTTGGATTAATAAATAAGGCACACCAAAAAAAAGATGCCAGGGACTTCCAACTTTCACACATCAGCGTCGTTTCCGGCCACCGATGGCCGCGTTCCAACACTCTCAACATCACTGTTTGTTCATACAAAATCATGCTGTGATAATTTGATTTCATATAGTTGGCATCATCTTTGTCATGGAAACAGGTCAGCTAAAATGGTGTATGCAGGATCAAAATTGTTTAGTTTTCCTTGAATGGGGTGCATTGATTTGACATTTAAGCAGTTTGCATTATCGCTTACAACTTCTGTCACACTAGAACTTAGTTCTAAATATAATGACTAGACCATAAAAAAATTTTCATGTTATAGTTCTACAAAGACAGAATAACTTGTCGTTCCAGTTTCTGAATTAAATTAATTGAATGGACCCTGCACTCTCAGAGATTATTTTTTTTCTCTAAACAATGACTAATGGCACAATCAATCTGCAAAACAAACATGCTGTGAATTCACAATAAGTGCTTTTAAAAAGAAGCTGTACATGAGTCCCAAGAATAATCCCATGCTTGGCGATGTTGTTTATTATATTCAGTGATTAATCCACAGTGACAAATTACAGATTACATTTGAGTATCGTACAAATGTGCGACATCACTGGTGCTATAATGTGAATCTGTCTTTTACTGTAAGTGTATACATGCTGATATTGATCAAACAATACTGTACTGGGAATGGTTTAATACTAGGGGTGTCAAAATGAGTGCGTTCATTTTGAGTTCATTTAAAGTTCCTTTAATGCCGCTCATTTTTTTAACGCGCAATTAATGATTTTAGTCGCAACGCAACAGACACGAACGACCATGTCAAAATTTTGCAGTAATAAATTTAATAATAATGCGTCTATTTGTGGAGCCTGGGGTCAAGTTGTAATTTACAATCTTAAAAATGTGCAGAATTTCACAAGGTATGTTATAGAGTAGATAGCTCTTAATATGAAAAGAAAAATGCATTGAGCTGTCACCAACGTCTTACAAATGCAATCATCTAGTGGCAGAAAATTGACCTCAACACAAATCAATATCACGTTTTTTTAAAGTACAGTACATCTTTTTAAACTTAACTCAATTTTATGAATTATTATGAAATGACTGTATCAATGACTAAAAGACGCAGCCATATTTATATTTAACATTTTTCCACTTTTATGTTAACAGTATGAAACTTAGAAAAAAAATATTGTACATTTTATTGTACATTTAGAACATAACATTTGTGATTAGTCATGAGTTAACCACCACTGAAGTCATGTGATTAATTACGATTAAAAAAAACTATCACCAGACACCTCTGTTTAATACACAACATATTTATGGCAGTTATCAACTAGCAACTGCTAAATTTGGTTGTGTTTCCATAAAAACGGGGAGTTGAATAAAGACAAATTTCAATATGATTGGAAATTGCTGTAGTTAACACAAATAGAAGACAATAGAGATCCGGACATCACGTGACTATTTCTCTAAACACGCGCCCCTGCAGCAGGAAAGTAGCGGCGCAGCGTTAATGGACTAAAAATGCGAGGAGGGCTACAATTATCCGTCAACTTTCCGCCCAAGAGCATTGAGTCACTTTGATGAAAAGGACATTGCATGAGGTGGACATGCTACGACGGCGTATTAGGGCCACGTATAAATATATATTTTTTTAGAGGGCGGGGGCAATATTCTGAGAAAAAAACTCGCAAATTTGCCACTTTATAAAAGGAAAAAAACCTTGTAAATTGTCGAGTTTATAAAGTGGCAGATTTGCGAGAAAACTCAGAAACTTACGAGAAATACACGTAGCGTAGTCTAATCATGTGAGGATTCGTTGGTGGTTCATGGGACACGGTTTATAAAATAAAAAGGCAGAATGGAAACGGATTCATTCTTAAATTTAAACTTTACTCGTCATTCACCGCAGCTAGAGCGACAACACTTCCTGATCCCCTATCAGCTGACTAACACTAACCAATCAGAAGCGAGCATACTTTAGGTAAATGCAAGTGAATAACGGAGAGCAGCAGATTCGACACATTACTTTAGATACTTGTACAATGTAAAAATGTATGAATGTGTAAATAATAATTCTGGAAACATAAATCTACAAGTAAATATACCTTTTAACAAATTAATTTAAATGCTTGATTGTTCGGGTGCGGAGCTTCGCAAAGCGAGGCGTCTTTGTCGCTGGCCAGTGGCCGTACACAACGCTTCAAAGAGCGAATGCTTAACATGATATAGTTAATCTATGCTAAAGCAATTACTATCTCCTTATTTGGAAACTCGACCAAAAAGTATTGGCGCAAACAGTCGAGTAGTACGCTACGTGTATTTCTCGTACGTTTTTGAGTTTTTTTTCTCGCAAATCTGCCACTATATAAAGTCGCAAATTTGCAAGTTTTTTTCTCAAATATTGCCCCCGCCCTCCCCCCCAAAAAATATATACGTGGCCCTAATACGCCGTTGTAGATTGCCGATGAAGTGTCAGGAGTGTTTTTCTGTTTTTGTTTTTTAACTCTGCGACGCTGCTACGTGGAATTACCTCATGTCTTGCCGGTGACCCCTTTCAAATCTGATCATACAAAAGCTTTTACAAGTTTGTTCGGATTTATTTCCCCTTTATGTGTGGTTAAAATGTCATCGAAGTTAGCAGTTTAATGCAAGTTTTGCAGTGTTATTTAAGTACGTTAGCAATTTAGCAGCTGCTAATTCGGCCGCAACCACCGTCATTTATGCCGTAAAAAGTCTTCTGAATGAACAAATGAACGGAACAGATTATTTCCTGTGTGGGAACAGTTAGCATCTGCGGATTCAGCCACCATGTACAAAGTGCTCCATTGGCTACGCATTGGTTCCTCTTTTGAGAATGCTGGATCCTTTTATTTTTTTAACTCTTGTTGTGGCAGCTGGTCCACAACAGTTGTCAATCATTATTCAAGTGTGACGTTTGCGTTTACTCAAAGTGGCAGACGCGTTTTCTATGCTGCCAAAATGGCTGCGCTGACGGCCATTTTGGGACACATGACGTCAACGTCCGGATCTCTATTAGACTCAAAGGTATATCACGCATGAAACATTGTGAGACAAATTTCAAAATATGAAAATATATTTTTATAAAATTACTTTTAATGGATTGCAGCTTGAAGACTATTTAAAACTAACTGTTTTCATACTCAAAATGAAACGTTGAAGTTTAGATTAATCTTGTATGCTGGTTTGACAAAATTAACAACAAAATAGTTCTTGATTTAGGGTTACCCACGTTATGTACAGATATAATGCCAATTGTACGACTTTTTACCGCCACTTTCTCACCTTTCACTAAAATGTATACCAGTATTTTTTTAGGGTCCGGAACTTAGAGCCCAAAGTCAATAATTACGGTACGTCATGGCATGGTAAAGCCTATTGATAAATTACATTCCTGAGCAATATTTTATGCAATTGCTCTTATAGAACAACCTGAAAAATAAATGATTGGCTCAGCTACGGCCAAGCCACTTTTGCCTTACCTGGAACCATCTCCAAATTAATATGAAGACTGTCTGGAGTTCTTTTTGCACACGTTAGGCATAGCAGCGATCCGTTCCTCCCCTTGGATGAATCTGCATCTGCGACAGGGTTAGCGACACCATAAACTTGAGGACATCGTCCGGGGCGTTCAACAGGATCCTTATGACAGTTCAGAACTACCATAGGAGGTTGCGCGGCGGAGTTGAGCGAAGGGAACTGCTCAGTCCGTCTTTGGACGAACCAAAGTCTCACTTTGACTTTCGGCGGCCAGCAGCAGTTTCCCGTGCAGCTATCGAAAGCGCCTGCATCCCTGAACATGACCTTGCGGAAGTTGGGCCTGAGCGTGAGGTAGATGATTGGGTTGTAGATGGTGGAGGACTTGGCGAACATGGCCGACATGGCGAACGCCAGAGGCGGGATGTCCTCGATGTTGCCGAAGGAAGCCCACATGGACACCAGAGCGTACGGACTCCACGCCACGAAGAAGCCGATGCAGACCGCCACGCTTAGCTGCACACAGCAGAGAAAGCAATTTTGGGAAGTCCTTTGAGGGACACATTACATTGATGAAAACATATGATGCAACTATCACACATATAATATGAGAATCTATGGTTTCAATATTTTGGGGGCCATTTTAACGGCTCCTCTGAGGTTTTAGGATAGGTTATTAGCTACTTAATCATTCTACTGGATGAGTTTAATGTTGCAGGCAGCACTTGCTTGTCATTCATCACAGCGCATCCACAGGCAATTCCTTCTAATGAGAGCTATCAAATGTGGCATCTTTGGCGAGATTTCAAATGCCCCCTTCCTCCATCCCTGATTTACATACGCCTACAAAAGAAATCAAATAGCATTGTTTTTGTTTGTTTTGACTAGGAGCACAGTCACCCCTAACTTCGGGGATGTAAATCAACTTGCAGATTACATTTTCACATATAAAAGAAATACAAGTCTAAAAAATCTAGAAAAATTCTGGGGGGGGGGGGGTGATCTAAATAAATACAAATATTGGAAAAACTGAGAATATGCTAATCTAATTACAAGCCTAAAAAAAAAATCTAGAAAAATACTGGGGAAAAAACTAAATATATAAATATTCTGGAACAAAAACAAATCTGTGACTGTCGAAACGAGAGTATGTTGTAATATCATCATTCATCGCTAGATGGCAGATGCACTTACACAAGGTCTTTTACTGCCAAAAACTACTATGTGAATAGGCCTAATGTTTGTTTTTTTACAGATTTGGAAGGATATGCAGATGAGATGTAATGATATCCAAACATCACGATGTGAACCTCACGATACAATAATTATCACAATATTGTGGGGAGGTTGGTGATATAAAAAAAAAAACTCACGATACTGTGTAAAAAGTCACGATATTGCAAATAAATTTTTTATATATATTTGCCGGTATGACAGATTATCATTGCAGTGGTCAAAACATTCCTAATTAAAATTAAACTGCACTAATAAACTAACCACCAGATGGTGCTAATACTACACAAATGTAATCCAACCTCACCTTTTCAAGAGATGTGCTGATTTTAACATTTTGACATGACGACGACAAAATTGTGGCAATTTCAATATCACGATATCGCAATTATTGTTACATCCCTAATATGCAGGACAATCATAGTAACTCACACTTATACAAACATTTTGGAAAAAAAGTACAAAATGAGTTATTGCACTTAATATTGGTTGCCTGTTACGCAGTTTTGTGCCATCCTTGAATAGTAATTTTTGTGCAAGACCGCCCTTTGAACTTGAAAAAATGAATCACAGTATGTTGTTTGCTTCAAGCCCTTTGCTGTTGGGTTAGGATAGAAAGATGTATTATGAAAATGAATCATATTAAGAGCATGTATTTTTGCATGTATGCATGTATTTTGTCCATATTTAAAGTGGCATTTTTGTCATAATCTTGCTAGGAAGTGTGACCCTCTCCAGCATTTAAGTTTGGACTGTAATGCATACAAAAACTAATAAAATGACTTCTATTGCAACATTATTAGTAATATTTATTGGGCATTGCTCTAGATTTGGATGCACATTGGCATCGAATGCTTACGAGCTTAGCGAATTTTGAACATGTTCAAAAATTCTTTGCGACAAGAAAAACTTATTTTTAACTCTACTAAAAAACTTCAAACGTCCCTTTACCTTGACAATAAT
The DNA here is from genome assembly GCF_054856555.1 of Leptonotus elevatus. Classification (NCBI taxonomy): domain Eukaryota; kingdom Metazoa; phylum Chordata; class Actinopteri; order Syngnathiformes; family Syngnathidae; genus Leptonotus; species Leptonotus elevatus. The sequence goes on along the minus strand of NC_141239.1, from coordinate 20,043,709 downwards.
GATCTGGATGCTGCTCATGTGCGTGTGTCTGGACGCATGCTGCTCCATGGTCTTGTGCGAGGCGTGCACGGTGGCGAGGATGCCCGTGTAGGACGCCAGGATGACGCAGCACGGGAGGATGTAGCAGAAGAAGAAGAGCGCCACAGTGAAGGAGCGCGCCGTCGGCAGCTGATTGGACAGACGCCAGTCGATGCAGCAGGCGGTGCCGTAGGGCTCCGGGCCGTACTCTCCCCAGTGGCCCAGCGGGCAGCAAGCGAACAATAGCGCGTAGAGCCAAGCGCAGGCGACGAGCAGACGGCCGTGGATGCAGTTGAATCTGTTTCCTGTGAACGTAAACGAACTGGCAGGTTATCGTTTTTAACTGACTGGAATTGGACACCACTGTCCGGCGAAACATTGGTTGGGAACGACTGCAAAATGGATGGATGATGGACACAAGGCATGGGAAGATTGACTGATGTGCATTATCGATACGCGGAAACGTTTTTTACGTCTCTGCATCGATACAATCCATTTAAGTGTTTCTTCTATGTTGTTATTTATAAATGTGATCCACCCATTATTTTGGGTACCCGTAATTAAGATATTGTAAACACGGTCACTATTTCAACCAGCGCCACAGCACTACTATACTTCATAGCAATCTTCGTAGCAGCCCGGCACATTCTGCCAGTTGCAGTTGCTTTGTCTAGTTTTATATTGCCGATGTGTATGATCCTTCCGTCTTTGCCATCCTCAACGCATGCCCGTCCTCCCAAAAGGAAGTCAGCATGCAGGATGACATGGTCAAAAAATATTTTTCTGTTTTCTACGTGCGTGGAAATGCCAAAGTGGAGTAAACAGTTTTAAGTGGGCTATGTCATTTGAATGTCTTGGTAAAGTCATTCGAACGTAGGCTAAATGCTAAAAACATGATTTTCCCCCCCCCATAAAGCCACAGGGTATTAACTTGCGGATGTGCAATCATCCCATTATGGGAAGATACCCCGTAGCATAATGGGAAAAATTGCTATGTTTTTAGCATTTGGCTAATACGATTTTAGCAATCTGTTCAAACAACTTCATCAATAGGTCCGAACGACTTCATAAACACATTTGAATGACTTTGTAGTACGTTTGAACAACTTTATCAAGATGTTCGAATGACTTTATCAAGATGTTCGAACTACTTCAACAGTATGTTCAAACGACTTTACCAGTGTGCTTGAACGGCTTTATAAACACATTCGAACGACTTTGCAGTAGGCCTACGTTTAAACAGCTTTATCAATATGTTCGAAAAACTTTACCAATACACTCAAACAACTTTAGAAACACATTCAACAACTTTGCAGTACGTTTGAACAACTTTATCAATATGTTTGAACAACTTTGTCAGTACGTTCCAACGCCTTTATCAAAGAACGTATTGACGAGCATAACTTGACTCAGGGTTATGAACAAGACTTCGAATGTAATTGTTTTTTAACCTGGTTTCTGACTTGTACACATGGCAATAAAACTCTATTCTATTCTGGTCAAACGACTTTATCAATACGATTGAACGGTCTTATAAACACATTACGATGACTTTGCAGTATGTTCGAACAACAGTCACAACTCTTTACTACACATTGGCAGTTCCACATTTCCGTAGTTTTCAGCTTCTTACCTTAGCCAAGTTATTTCACTTTCATGACTTTTAAAATACTGTTATTATTATAACAATGAGGTGGTGTTGGCTTACAATAATACTAAGAAGAGCATCTTTTTTTTTCAATTTATAAGCGTTTGTGAAAGGTTAAATTTATTTTTCTTTAAGAATGTTGCACTTATACCTGATTATTGTCAGTTGTGAGCACAAATGTACTGTTAACTTGAAAAATCTATATATTTTTGAGATTCTGAATAATTATAAATAATCAAACTGATTGAATTGCATACCATCATTTTCTTTGCTTCGTAGCATCAAATCCAATTGAATGGAATCAAATGGTGTTGAATGAATCGCATTGTATCGCGATTAGCAGGTGAATCGTATCATATCGCATTGATATTGTTAATGTATTATTGATACCAGATATTGTAACGGCCACAGTAATCCACTTAGTGATGCTGATATCGGTTTGAGAATCCTGAGAGGAAGAATTAAATTAAAATTCAAAATAATAATTTGCGTCATCTGCAAAAACATCCAATAGCAGGCGCAGTTGAACAGTTGGTTTAATGATGCTTCACGTCCACTCAATTAAAGCCTTCTGTGCCTCCAGCTGGGAAAATACCATTTCTTGAGGTCAAACAGAGGGCTCCATTGCAGAATATGAAACAATATTCAGCGAGTGCAGCCGGCGGACGCGCGGCTCATCAGAGAGGTTTTACCGTGCGGCTTTCGGTGAAGGGATTTGGAAGGAATTAAACAATTGGCCAATTAGGGATGCCGCTGTGCATCTTTACCGTAGCCCGAGCGTGTCCGCTTTGAAGACTCACCGTACAGCGGATAACACACTTTGACAAAGCACACCATGCTGAGCAGGGTGAGAGTGCTCAGACTGCAGATGCCGAACAGCATGCCGCAGAAGGCGTAGATGGAGCACACCGTATTCCCGTACAGCCACCTGCGTGGGAGGTGCGAGGGTGTGGGAAAAGGGAGGGAGGGAGAAAAAAAGAGCTTTGTGTACCGATAGAAACAAACAGAAGGATCAATGACGGAGGGCGTGGGTGAGTGTAAAAAGGGGAAGGGTATCAGCATGGCAATCGGTGCATCATAGTAAAAACATTCATTTCGATTTTGTTTTGTATGTTTATATTTTATGTGCGCAGTGTCTAGATAAGTTCAGTGCTTAATTCGACAGTCCACAAATCATTGTTTCCTGAAAACATGAAAAGCTGAAGTGATAAAGCCACAGATTTGTTTGCATTATTGTTTTAATCTGACTTCTGATTTACTAAAATAAATAAATAAATGGCAATTGAGGACGTTGAAAATAACAATCACATATTAAATTGCAATCACAATATTGAGGTTGGCGGGGGGGGGGGGGGTTGGGTTCTTATAGATATCGTTCATGTATACAAATTAACTTCATCCAAGTGTAAAGAAAATGGCTGTATCATAACAAAATCAATAAATTGTGTACTCACACCTGAAGATGCATTGTGCCGTTTAAAAAGGCAATGATAAAGCTTTTTCTACATCATGCATGCTCCACCAATGCCCAGATGAGTACAAAGGGCCCTGACTGTTTTACTCTGACTGCATCTATCAGCATTGCGGACCCTCACACTCCACCGTTTCTTTGGGGAGGGGCGAAGTTTTTCTTACCTCATTTCAAGCAATGTCTTCCTTTGTCAACTGTGGCTGTCGCTTTAAGATCGTGCACGTACTCGCACGCGCACCATGAACGAGCCTGACATTGATCATGCAGTTACGTTTTGGGCCAGAGGTGGCAGTCATGAGTAAAAAAAGTGACAATCTGCACAAAGATCCTTTAAATTTGGTGATGTGACAGACAAAAAAAAAAGCCTTTTGCTTCATTTATGACAGATGTTGAGGCGGCTTGGTCACAATTTTTTAACTAGTAAAAAAAATTAATTAACAAGTGGATGAAATGTGCTGCTTTGAAGACCGCCTTTTTCTCTTTTCGCTCAGTTCCTTAAACCCCAGTATTAGATTTGGCAGAGGCATCTTTTGTTGAATTACAGTTATAAGTCTCTAATTTAAAAAAATATATACAAGTTTCCTTCTGTAAACATCATTAAGCATATAATTTACACAAATGTCTGAAGTCCTCTTGTTTATGTTTGATAAATTTAAAACATCCTAAATCATGCTGTTTCTACTAAGTACTTTTCTCCAATTCGGATACTGTAAATGTATAGGAACGTATGCCGAAAAACATTTCTTGGGAGGAGTAATATGACGGCCTCGTGGCTTCATAAGTTGGTCAATAGGCTATCCAGTAATATATACAGATCAGTGCTTCAACCGCAGTGTAGGCTAATCACTGATCTGAATATATGACTGGATAGCCGATAGGTCAAGACTTTTGAAGCCGCGAGGTCGCCATATTGCTCCTCCCAAGAAATGTTTCTCGGCATACGATCCTATACATTTACAGTTTCGAAATTGGAGAACAGTACTTAGTAAAAACAGCATGATTTATGATGTTTAAATTTTGTTTAACATAAACAAGAGGACTTCAGACATTTTACAACTTGCCTTAAATACATATATAAATCATATGCTTAATGATGTTTACAGGAGGAGACTTGTATAATTGTTATTAAAGAATTACCGTATAACTGTAATTCAACAAAAGATGCCTCTGCCAAATCTAATATTGGGGTCTAAGGAACTGAGCAATAAAAGAAAAAAGGGGTCTTCAAAGCAGCACATACCATCCACTTGTTAATTTTTTTTAATTGTTAAAAAAATAGTGACCACCCCGCCACAAACCCCACACCCCACCTTATACTAACTGCCTACAAGCTGTCTCTTCTATACGTATACCATATAGTTTATACAGTAGTTTGCTCTCAAGATGGGAGGAGCAAGATGGCGGCCCTGTGACTTCAACGGTTTGCACGGGCATGTATGGACTATCGGCTATATCCAGTCATATATTCAGGTGAGTGAGGCTAATTAACAGCTACGCTAACAGTTAGCTTAGCTTCTTCTATTACTTTTTCGTTGTTTGTATTTTGCGGAAGTCTGAAAGCCCTTAGACACCATACTGCCTCTCACAGATCAGTCTTGGTACTACAACAGTGTATTGTGTGTGTGTGTGTGTGTGTGTGTGTGTGTGTGTGTGTGTGTGTGTGTGTGTGTGTGTGTGTGTGTGTGTGTGTGTGTGTGTGTGTGTGTGTGTGTGTGTGTGTGTTCTCCATCTCAAGTGCACCACATATTCAAAGTGATCATTACCTTCCCTGTCATTTGTGTGAAGGCTCACATTTTTTAAATCAGTTAAGATAGTTAAAAAAAAAAAAAAAGTTAGGCCGTGGTACCTGTGGTAGAAGCTGGATGTTATGGCCATAGGGTAGAGAGACAGAGTCAGGCCCAGGTCACTGACGGCTAAGTTGATGATGAAGAACTCGGCCGGCTTCAGGACATGTTTTTTCTTGTAGGACACATACAGCAGAGTGCTGTTGCCAAACAGGGAACATATTCCTGCACATGGGAGGAACCACGAAACGAGTGTCAGCCACAGCAGTACTATATTATGGACAACTACATGATTTTAGCATTCAATTCTGAGCCCATTTGAACGTTGTTGCTAAGCAAAACAGCAGCACGTAAACAGGCTCAGTGCGTAGCATTGATGATGGTAATAATTAAGAAGACTTGTTCACAAGTGAATCGCGCTACTTTGTGTGTACAAAATATATAATGAATTACACACTCATTGTGTGTGAAATAAATGGCATATTTTCCGTACGTACCACCATAGTAAGACAATTTTAAAGGTAAATAAACAGTACTGTCTGTCGAACATGGACATGAATGTGTGTTTATTCCTCGCATGGCCTTGGATTAGTGTACGCAATACACACACCGCATATTTATTATTGCTTGCTTGGAGCAAAATGATTACACGTCGCACTGCATATACCGGTGCCCACACTATACATACAGTAAAAGAAACACGGTGGCGCCAATTTCTACGGGACAAGGATGTAATCTGAGTTGGCAGCCAAGCTATTCACAGAGATAGAAAACTGAAAATTCAAAGTAAATTGATTTTCTTCTTTCAAATTGCAGGTCAATTTTACTCACCAAAGAGTGAATACACCACAGCCACAGTGATGTCCAGAGGCACGGGAATGTTTGACTGGAATGCGGCATCTTCATTCAACCAAACCATCTGAACACAACAACATTAGTTTTACATTCCATTTGTCATACTGAATGGAGCAACTTCTATTCATTTTTTGGTTTCTTTTTTTAATATTCTGCTTCTGTGATCAAAATCAAGTAGAAAGTGACATTCAGTGGAGGCTGATCAATAATATATGATGCGAGTGTTCAAGTGCTACTCCGGCATAGAAAACATAATAACATTGTGTTGCTTTCAATTGTATCATACATAATCAGCCTATTCAATATTTGCCCTAAACTCGATACGCAGTCGACAAGAGAAGCAAATATCCAAGCAAGCAGGGGTGTCAAACTCATTACAGGCCACCTTATGTTGTGATGTCCCTCATAGGATGATTACGGCCGTGAAAATCCTTTATAATGGCACAATAGCCACTATTTAATTGTTATGATATTTTTTTATATTGAAAAATTATATTTTTAATAGGGATCTTAGATACCACTTTTTTTTCACACCAATACCAGTATGAATAGTCAAATTGAGTAGCCACCGATACCAACACTAAATGTCAATACAACCAGTACTTTAGATACACATTTTATATATATATATATATATATATATATATATATATATATATATATATATATAAAGACATATAAAGAAAGACCTATATATCCTAGTATCAATTTTTTTCCTTAAAATTGCATGAAATTCATGGCAGTTTTCTATTCTTCTAATTTCTAATTCCTGATTATAAAATGGCAACAATAAGGCGACCGATATCGGCCGACATCGCGAGAATTGATACCTTGAAAGAAAAGGCTGAAATTGGCACAATACCGATATTTGGTATTGGTACTCGCCCATCCCTAATTTTTAACAACAAACTGAATTTGGACAACCAAATATTTTAATATATGGTACAACTATTGTTTAATTTATGTTAAAAGGGGATTTGTTGGTGAAAAAGATGTTTGTCCGCAAAAAGTTAGTCAAGATGCAATTTGGGAAAGATTTTGTAGCAAATAAAACAAAAAGAACAAATCTGAACAAAACACCAAGTATGCACACTTTATTTGCTTTAATGGGCTACAACAAATGATGTGCTGGGCCAAATCTGGCCCCCAGGCCTTGTGTTTGACATCAGTGTCAAAACAGTAGAACATTTGAAAATCACAATGTGTTATTTTTTAAAATCACATTCACATTGATAAACACAGTTTGTAATTATAAATAAATTGGATTTTTGTATTGTATATTGTGGAGTTTGGGGGATCTCCTTGGAGTTTGGATTTAAAACTCACCAATTTAAAAACAAATAAAACATGTTAAACATACTCAAGGTGAACTCTCATGGTTGCCCATGGTGTACATGGTGTAGTTATGGTGATGTTATACAATAAGTATTTAACAATTTGTAGCTTTGTTTAAAAACGTAAAAGTTCATACAGAAGATTTATGTTTTTTTTCCCATATAGAAAAAATGTCCGAAAAAACAACTGACGAGCTCGCTTGCTTTCACTTGGTTAAATGCCATGATCAAACCGTGTCACGCATTTGAAACACCTGTCAATCATTTTAGCAATAACTTGTTCCATACCTCTCGTCTAAAAACAAAACATCTGTAGGTCATCCCACCTCTTTAAAACTAATTTCTAACATTAGTAAAAACAATAAAACACCGTGGTCATTCTTACCTTGCGTCTTCATTGACGTTCTAATTAGTCCCAATTAAGTTCCCGAATCTATTAGGACAACAAACAAAATGTCGCCGGAGGGGCGGATGAGGTGTTGGCACAAAAAAAAAAAAAAGTGTCCCGGATGTGCTGATAAGCAGGCTGGAGCGTCAGATGCTATTGACAGACAGAATGAGATCGAGAGGGTTAGTCTGCTCTCTTGAGAGCTTCTCAGCCCCCCCGCCCACAAACTCCAGCGTGATGACGTCCATCTTCTGAAATACTGTACAGCAATGATTCCCTAGCGAGGGAATGCCACGTGAATTTTAATCCAGTTAATCTGTCAGAAAATGATTATTTGTTACAAATGTAACCTTGTTCATTAATCTACGGAAATTGTGACCGGCAAAACAATGCATTCATTTCTCTTCCATTAGAAGTCAGACGGTACAATAAGGATGAAATCATGGCCAATCAAAGTGGCTCCTTTCCATCCATCCATTGTCTTTATCTTTCATTCCCTTTAAATGTGGTACACTATTTGCGCACTACAGCTGTGAAGTGAGCACATCCAGGAGCCTCAGTGCCGTTGTCGGTACCAGATGTGAGCGGGCTGCTAGATTGTATCGGGGTCGCCTACAGATGACGTCACGCTACATGATTGACTGGAAATTGTCCGTTTTCAATAAAGTTATATGAGTGGGGAAATGACGGTAAAACATTGGAAGGAAATTAATAAAGATGTCATGGAAATGAGAAAATGTATGGACTAAAATTGTAAAAATGTGAATAAACCTAAGAATATAAAAGCATTTAGGGTTGAAGAAATAATCAAATAGATTGAAGCGCCTTCGCGCTTGCCGTTGATGTCACTACTGCAGCGCTAACCAAATGCGCGATTCACTTTGGTTCACTTTTTTAGCTGTTCACAAATCACAATACATCACAAAAACAGTCTTAATGATAATTGGTAATTGGAACAATTAGCATTCTAAACTGACAATATTTGTCACATCTCAGGCAATTAATTTGTGTATTTATCATTTATTCCATTTATTTAATTATTTATTCAATATATATTGCCTTTATATTCTTAGGTTTATTTTCGTTTTTTACAATTTCAGTCCATACATTTTGTTGTTTAAATTACATCTTTAATATTTCCTTTCCAATGTCTGACGTCAACTGGATAATTTCCGGCCAATCCTGTAGCGTAACGTGTTCGTTAGGCGACCCCGATACGATCTGGCAGCCCGATCACATCTGGTACTGACACCGGGAGTAAAATAAGTAGCACCATTAAAGACAAACGAAACAATAATTTTCACCCATAGATGAAGCACTTCATACTGTACCTCATGCCACCATGTTAAAAACTTCCCAAGAATCAAGTATCTGTTGCAGAGTAAAAACTAGCACTATTAGCTAATGCTAATTTGTGAATCCAACAAAATTCATTGCAGCTCTGCTTACCTAATGGCATTAACGTGACAGCAGTACATTTACCATTATATGTCCACTTGGTAGATTTCAAGAAGAAATCTAAGATATGTTTAAATGTGGATCCTTTACATCGATTCTTTCCTAACAGTGTTGTAACACAACGATTATGTAACACTGCCGACTGATCTCAGCGCCTCTTCTTTTTTTTTTCCCCGTAGCCCCGAGTGATTTTCCCGCTGAAGCTATCCATTAAGTGAACAGCACGCTGCTTTATTTTTCCATGTGCTAGACAAAAAGAGCCACAGGCAGACGCCGCTGAAGTAACCAGGCCTTTTTGAGGGATAGCGCTAATTTATTTATGTGGCGGCGTTTTGCCCCATGTGTCGGAAGAGGCAAAATGACATGTATGTAATGTATAAAAAATATATAAATTAAATTAAATATAAATTTAAAAAATAAAAATAACAAAAAATAACAAAAAGAGAGCAATGATGATGACATGTCAAATCAGTCAAATTACCGAATGAACTGAGCTCTCCAGAAAGAAAGAAAAAAAAGAAAGGAAGAGGCAAAATGAAATGGTCTCGACCACAAAAACAATTGTATGTTGGTTGGTTGTAGCATGGAAGAATCCGCGTGGAACATATTGCCATGTTTGCAACCAGTCGTCCATATCAGCACGTGTTTTCACATATATAGTAAGGAGAATGAGGGCACGGTGGAGACGCGTCAACGCTATTGATTTGTCTGCAAGCAGGCAACAAAGATGTGCCTGGAGGTGGGCGAGCATCATAATAAGCTATTAATGCGGTGCATGCCCAAGCCCTTCAATACAATCATGTGTCCTTTACAAGGTTATTTTAATTAATCAAAACTAACCAAAAAACTCAAACTAAAATTCAAAAAACAACTTCGTTAACGAAATAAAATAAAAACTAAAATGCCTTTAAAAAAAAACTGAAACTACATTTTATGTTTACAAAACTAACTAAAACTAACTATAATTATAGCAAAAATGTCCTTCGTTTTAGTCTTCGGTAATCAATTTAATGTCTTTGGGGATGCTTTATTTTGATATTAACCGGAATAAGGACATTTGAAAGTGTGTCACACAAAAGTGACATCATCTAGCAGCAGCCAATAGAAAAGCACCTTCAGATGACGTCGCTCACATGGTGTTTTTTAAATATTGCGCACAAGTAATACACACTTAAAAAAAAAAACTAATACTAAATCTAAACTAAAAGTAAGCATTCATGAAATAACTAAAACTAATAAAAACTAACAGAACCACCCTGAAAACTAATAATAAAAAAAAAAAACTCAAAACAAATAAAAATGAACTAAAATGAAAAATTCCCAAAACAAATGGAAAGCCAACAGGCTTGTTTCACGCGTGCGCAATGAGAAATCAAGTTGTTTTTGTACGTGCGCCTTTTGAATGGCAAAAAAGCTGTCAGTAAAGCAGCGCATAATTGGCTTACTTACTTACGGAAAACAATCAGTGGTTGACAAGAGAGCCAGCAAACGCCGTTTTTTTTTTTTTTTTTTTTAAACCGGCATGGGAACCATCGCCGGCGGGGTACATTTTTGAAAATCCTCGGTGTCCTGGAGGTCTTTGGGCGGCCGTATCTCTCAAACCCTACGTCCTACCGGGGACATACGGGAATCCCCGGATTTGTCTCTACGAGACCTAGAGGACCGGCAAATGCCAGATTTGATGCCCGAGGAGGCTGCAGCGTTCTAAGGCCCGCTCCACCCAGTCCTCCGGGCATGCTCAGGAATGAGACCCAGTGAGAATATAATTGCAAGTGGTCGTCCTAATAAAAGTAGCCTAATCATCACGAAAGCGGGGAAGAATTTCATCCAGCACTTTCAAGCATGGACGTACGAGAAACTTAAATGGCTAGCTGGCAGTCCACAGGTTAGCAAACTTGATCGTTGGTTGAAACCTCTTGCGGCTCTGCTGCGATGTGATTTTTTCCTCTCCCAGCCCAGCCGAGCCAGTTCCGAATACTCTAAATTCCAACGTATTGGCAAATTTCAACCTGAATAGTTCCGCTTTAATTTTATAGCTACACAGTGGTATAAAATAATAATTAAATTATGTTTATTATTAAAAGTAATAATAAAAATATCCCCACATTTTTCTGATCGCATGTCACTACAGCATGCCCACTCTAAAAAGTCACCGCTCGCCACTGGTATGTGTACATTTATTTCGGTCTTGTCTAAAGGGTTAATTTTTAATGTTGCATTTGTTGATTTCTTATTTGTGGGGCTTTTGTGGTTGACACGCCTCTACAACATCGCGTGGACATCGGGGACAGTGCCTCTGGATTGGCAGACCGGGGTGGTGGTCCCCCTTTTTAAGAAGGGGGACCGGAGGGTGTGTTCCAACTTTAGAGGGATCACACTCCTCAGCCTCCCTGGTAAAGTCTATTTAGGGGTGCTGGAGAGGAGGGTCCGTCGGGAAGTTGAATCTCGGATTCAGGAGGAGCAGTGTGGTTTTCGTCCTGGCCGTGGAACAGAACAGTGGACCAGCTCTACACCCTCGGCAGGGTCCTCGAGGGTGCATGGGAATTCGCCCAACCATGTGGTTTGTGGACTTGGAAAAGGAGTTTGACCGTGTCCCTCGGGGAGTCCTGTGGGAGGTGCTTCGGGAGTACGGAGTACTGAGCCCCCTGATGCGGGCTGTTCGGTCCCTGTACTAGATGTTTGTTTCCAGTGAGGGTTGGACTCCGCCAAGGTTGCCCTTTGTCACTGATTCTGTTCATAACTTTTATGGACAGAATTTCTAGGTGTAGCCGAGGGGTTGAGGGGGTCCGGTTTGGTGGCCTCAACATTGCATCTCTGCTTTTTGCAGATGATGTGGTGCTGTTGGCTTCCTCAAGCCGTGATCTTCAACTCTCACTGGAGCAGTTCGCGGCCGAGTGTGAAGCGGTTGGGATGAAAATCAGCACCTCCAAATCCGAGACCATGGTCCTCAGTCAGAAAAGGGTGAAGTGCCCTCTCCGGGTCGGGGATGAGATCCGGCCCCAAGTGAAGGAGTTCAAATATCTTGGGGTCTTGTTCACGAGTGAGGGTAGGTTTGAGCGGGAGATCGACAGGCGGATCGGTGCTGCGTCTGCGGTGATGCGGACTCTGTATCGGTCCGTTGGGGTAAAGAAGGAGCTGAGCCAAAAGGCAAAGCTCTCGATCTACGTTCCTACCCTCACCTATGGTCACGAGCTGTAGGTGACCAAATGAACAAGATCCCGGATACAAGCGGCCAAAATGAGTTTCCTCCGCAGGGTATCCGGGCTCTCCCTTAGAGATAGGTTGAGAAGCTCGGTCATCCGGGAGGGACTCGAGCCGCTACGCCTCCGCGTTGAGAGGAACCAGTTGAGGTAGCTCGGGAATCTGGTTCGAATGCCTCCTGGACGCCTCCCTGGAGATGTGTTCCGGGCATGTCCCACCGACGGGGAGGCCCCGGGGACGACCCGGGACACGCTGGAGAGACTACATCTCTCGGCTGGCCTGGGAACGCCTCGGGATCCCGTCGGAGGAGCTGGCTGAAGTGGCTGGGGAGAGGGAAGTCTGGGCTTCCCTGCAAAAGCTGCTGCCCCGCGACCCGACCCCGGATAAGCGGTAGATGATGGATGGTTTGAGGGCACATCAGAATTATTATTATGATTGCTAGATTTTAGGTATTGCCTATAGTTAGTTAAATTTTTTATGTAACATCCTAATTTTTTTTTTCCTTTTAAATCACATTGGTTATTTATTTTTATACATCGGTCGTTTTTGAAGATATTTTATGTCACATCAAAGGTTGTCAATAATGTTTTCTGTAGTTTTGATTATTATTCTCAAATCTATATATATATTTTTTTTAGTTAACATTTTTGTAAGCTGTTGGACTCATTTGTTCAACAAAAATAAATTTTGATGTCACCACTGTAGTTTAAAAAAAATTTTTTTTAGGTAATATCTGTAGTTTTACATATTGCATTTTACTGTTTATGTATTTGTGGTCTAAAAATAAAAGTTCCAGATATACAGTATCTCACAAATTTGAATGTACAGATTTTTTCTGCAAATATTTGTGGTAAGTTAGTAATATACAGCTTATTAGAGTGTAAATGTTGCTCCCTTAAAATAACTAAAATACAGCCATGAATAGCTAAACCCCTGGCAACAAAAGTGAGTAAACACCTACGTGAAAATAGGCACACTGGGCATTTTCAGTTAGGGGTGCACTCACTTTTGTTGCCTGGGATAGGCTCTGCCTCACCTTTGACCCCGAGAAGACCTATTAAAAAATAGATGGATAAATGACACAAGCATTAATCGTGTCATAAATAATAGTATACTTCCAAGAAGTTCAATCCATTCTAGTTTTTTAAATTTTTTTATTTAACACTCACCGATCATCATTATTGAGCATGTTGTTGTCATTTGGGCCGCCATGCGTGTCTGTTCTCTCGCAGCACGTCACAGTTTCAACAGGTTAATAACATGCTTCCCCTCAATCTCATGTTCAGAGTACGCGCGCATATATGCTACAGTACGGCCTCATTTGCATATAGATGAAAGCTCAAATTGTATGTAACGTCCTGTAATTGAGCTGCTCAGGCTGTTAGCGGCTTCACCGCATTATCCTTCAGTGTCTATTGGCACTAGCAATGATTATTATGGGATGGACGTTTCCTCATTTGTTTGCTCCTCCAATCATGACAAGCATGCATGGATGGAAAGAGATGATGCCAGTTAGGAAAAGGGGGAGTGGAATTCATACAGTATGTCTTTTCATATGTTCAAAAGGAAATACATTTTAATCTCTGCTTGAGCACGTTTTGTTGTTGCTGTCCCCCCGCCCCCCCAAAAAAGTTGAGGTTAGGTAACTTTGACTTTATAGATCGTCATTAACTCTTTGACTGCCAGACGTTTTCAGAAAAGGGATGCCGCCAGTGCCAGCCGATTTAAGCATTTTGACTGATCTTTCAAGGTCCACAGAAAATGTTCTGTTTGGACTATGGAAACACACGTACTACCAAATGAAATATTGGACTTTCATCTTTCATCAGAAAAAAAAAGTTTGTTTCTAACTTATTCCGTTCTTTAGTAATCAACAATAGAAAATGGTTAGTTTGACCCAATTTCGCCTGTTTTGGACCAAAATATGGAGAAATCAAGCTTTTAGTGAAACGATATTATTTCATGCATTCTAGTGAATTTTACACTTCTTTTTGTCCATGAATGATGCCACAAACACCTAAATAGTGCTTTACTTCTATAAAACACTACCACCAAGAATGAAAAAGTGTTTTTTGATAGCAAAATACGTTTATTTACATTCAACAGTGTAACAATTTGACAACAATTTGGCAAACTATTTACAAATGTGTGCAACTGTGGTGCTATTTACAAATATGTGGATGTTTCAACGACAGTTTTTCTTTTTGTAACACTCTCCTGCGTGCAAAGAGACGCAACAGCATTTGCACAAGATTGCCTCTTCGCGTGCGCCACTTTCTTGCAGGCCGTTTTTTTCCGGGGAATAGCAAGTATATACTGCAGTGTGTCATCAAGTCTAATATCAGGATCATGCTACGGTTACGTTACGGTGGTGTTACGTCTCGCTTCCTCGCGTCCTTCAGTTGCTATACCGGGTGGTAGGAGATGTTCTGATCCATTTTATCCACTCCATTCATGGTGGCATCGTAGTCCAGAAACAGTGTCTTCTCCGTGATCAGACTGTACCCGCTCCTCCGATGAATATGCATTGGACTCGGGGTACTCTTCATTGTCCGATCGAATGTCCGCTTGTGCAGCTCCGCGTTTTCCGGCCTTAGCAGCGCTAGCCGCGCTAAGCCGGTGAGGCTTACTACGTGTTCATAACAGTCACGCCAAAGCTTCCAACTTTGGCGTAGAGCTCGGAGTCCTCATCATCATCATCATCAATCTGCATTGGTCGATGCCAACTCTCCATCGCCCGATCGAATGTCCGATTGTGTAGAAGTACCCGGCCGGCTATTGTGCGCGTTTTCCGGCCTTAGCAGCGCTAGCCGCGCTAGCCGCGCTTAGCCGGTGAGGCTTACTACGTGTTCATAACAGTCACGCCAAAGCTTCCAACTTTGGCATAGAGCTCGTTGTCATCATCATCGTTGACATCAATGCGCTTTTTAGTATTGATTGATGCTTTCCGTCTTTGAAAAAAATGCTCAAGCGTGAGCTGCTTGTAACCGGTTGCTTGGTCAAGCCATTGTGGCTTGGATCAGCCATTGTCTCCTCAACACTCTAGCTCCGCCTCACGTCTTCTACTGACGCCCACGGTGGGCGGCCCATCCAACCTTGTGCAAAGAGAGTCATCGCTGCCCTCTAGGGGCCAAAACGAGTCTTTGACTAATCATATCTGCCTGATACTTTCAGCACAGCTGCCCAAGGCTTTCCTGCACCCGTTTTTGAAAAAAAAAAAAAACAAACATAGGGGACGTCTTTTAACGTCCTCGGCGCCCTTCCCTAGGTTTATGCTAAACGTTTTATAACGTTTATGGCAGTCAAAGAGTTAACTCATTCACTGCCATTGACGGATATAGACGTCAAAAATTCATTTGAACTATTTCTATTAGTTTGTTAACAAGAGTATGAAAACCTAGATTTATTTAATTGTACATTTAGAACAGATATAAAATGTGTGATTAATTGTGAGTTAACTAGTGAAGTCATGTGATTAATTATGATTTAAAATGTTAATCGCCTGACGCCCCACATTTTTAATAATGTTTTCTTTTCTTTTGTATTGATTCACTGCCATTGACGGCTATAAACGTCAAATTCATTTAAACTATTTATATTTAACATTTTTTTCCACTTTTGTTAACAAGAGTATGAAAACCTAGAATTTTTTAATTGTACTTTTAGAACCTGTTTAAATGAATTTATGGCAGTGAATGAATGAACAGAGAGCAAGTTCCTAGCCCTAGCTAGGTCCCCAGCATGCTCCTGCGTAGCATCCAGAGCTAGTCAACGTCACATCTGGTGAAGTATAGCACACAGCCATTTGGCTAATTGGCTTCGTCAACTTCCGGTTGAGTTAGGCTCGTCGAAGTTTACTCGCTGCTGTCTGCTTTTACGTTTTATATATCATCGTATCTCTGCAATTTTGGAGGTCTGTTTGCTAACACTGGTTGTTAGCTTCCGCTAATACTGTTCCATTTCTGTATGTTAATACTTTGCCGTCATTATTCGACACAAAACACTCTGTGTGACTTTTGTTTAGTATGAAACAGCCACATTTTATGAAGTGTGTGTTTAAGCTTGCCGCTGAAGATCTCTTAGCTCTTTCTGTCTTGTTTGCTTATTGCAGCCATTGTTACTGTTACTATTATTCACATTTTTTTCTGCCTGGAAGCTTTGTGTGTTTATTTGAAAGCTTGTAAGAGCCTCGCAAACGTGTGAGCAAGGGTAAAAGGGTAGAAATGTATTTTTTTCTTTCTTTCAATGTTTTCAGCTGTAATGGAGTGTGCCACTGAACAAAATGGAACCATGTTACCCATATTACCAGGAAAATACATATTCATATAAAAAAAAAAAATCATTATACAGTATATTGACTAATTAGCATAGCAGCTAACATACCACTTTTGGGCAAAACGTCAAACATTAGCATTCATTTGCAAACCTGTAACTGTAACAATTCAGTGTACTTAAAGTGTTCCTGTATTGTAAACAATTTGTCAGCAATATTTTTGAAAAATGCTTTCATGTGCCTGAGTAGAAAAATACATGATGACATTGCAAATAAAACATTTAATAGAAAGTGAACAATTGACTATTGAGCTGGACAAAACAATTATATGATGATTATTGCCTATTTGTCTTGAATTGCAGACAAAAAAACAAAACATAAATGTTTGTTTTTCAAGAAAGTCACTAAAATGGCCTTCCAATTCCAGAATGACCTACATACTAAACGTGTACTAGATGTCCATGTTTACTTGTTTCCTGCAGCGTTTGTTCTCATTAGGGCGGCGAGTGAAGTGGAGCCGTTCCCAGCTGACTTTGAGCGAGAGGCCAACTGCAACCTGGAGTGCTTGCCAGCCAATTGGTGGGTACTAATAGACAACTAATGATTGAAGACACACTCGCATACAAACACGGATGGACAATTAGAGTTTTCAACCCGATGTATGTCGTCGGAATGTGGGAGGTTGTGAGGCAGACATTATTCAATTCCTACTTATGTTTGTTCTATATGTTGTGATGTCCATGTTCACTAACTAAGGAATGAAAAAGGGAACATATCAGTTATATTTGCATATAGGGGCAAATTGTATCTTTGGAAAGATTTGAATAGTTCATACTTATAGTTCAACACATACATGTTGTCTGATAAGTTTGCGTCAAGCTTCTATCACTGTCTGTTGTTCAAATGTTACCTGAGAGAGTTAGGAAGATCTGATCTGAAGATCTGATGTGTAATTTAACAGTTAGCTTAGCGGAACAGCTAGCGATGGCATATTACAATTTTTAGACATGAAGTCAGTTGATTCTTACAATCCCAAAGACAACCACAACAGTCCAGTTGCCATCAATTCAGTGCCCTGACAGTGAAATAAATTGAATGAGAATACTCAGACATTTTTAAATGATTTTTTTTTTATGCAAAAACAAAACAAACTATTATCTGTAAGCTTTTCCTTATTTTAATTATTATTATTATTATTATTATTATTATTATTATTATTATCATTATTTTAGGTGTAGTGTTTGTATTTTTTGGTTGCATCTGTGGCTTAAAAAAATAAAATAAAATATTGCATTTTTAGGTCACATTTAGTTTTTATTGATTTTTTTTTAGGTCACATCTGTATTTCTTTTATCATGATTTTTTTTTTTACATGAAAATATGTATGCAAAAAAACAAAACAATTATCTGTAAGTTTGTTCTTATTTTAATAATAATAATAATTATTATTATTTTTAGATGAGGTGTTTATATTTTTTGGTTGCATCTGTGGCTTAAAACAAACACAAAACTTCGTCACATTTAGTTTTTATTTTATTGATTTTTTTTAGGTCACATTATAGTTCATTATATTCTATTTTAGGTCACATCTATAGTTGTTTTTTTTTAGCTGTATTTTTTTGTTTTTTTGCCTTGTTTGAATTTCTAAGCAAGGACTCAACATCATAAAACAAAAAAATCCAGAAAGAACAAGACATGTGCACGCACACACACACACACACACAAGTCATTTAGCAAAAAGTCAAGGAACCTCATCAGTTCAGCTCCATTAGCTACATCTCTGCGCTGCGCTCTTATTTAAGTGATATAAAGCGGAGTGCCGCAAAATATCAATAAGTAATCAGGGACATCTAAAACAACCACTCAGTTTGCATGAATTTGGCGGCTGACTGTTGGCTTTGGCCCACTTACAAAATACAAACTTTCAAACTAAGATCAAGAAAAGCCGAGTTTCAAAAGTTATAAAACCACATGAAACGCTTCTTCCTTACTTGGAACGAGGCATTGCTATCATTTCTTGCACCTTTCAAGTTTCACTTACAGCCAAAAGGACAACAAAAACAACCATTTGGGATTTGGCCACTTCAACAGGGCCAAAACAAAGCTTTACAAGTGCAGTAGCACATGTAGAAAGACAATATAACAATACAGTTAACTTTTTATAGCATTTATGACTTTCTTTAAATTTTTCAATCTGAAGTAATCGCATGACTTCACTTTTTAACTCACGATTAATCACAAATTTTGTCTGTTCTAAATGTACAATAATTTTTTCCCTAGGTTTTCATACTCTTGTTAACAAAAGTGGGGGGAAAAAATTTAACGAGTAGAAAAGAGTTCAAACAAAATGTTGACGTTTATAGCCGTCAATGGCAGTGAACGAGTTAATTACACACAAAAAAAGTTGAAAAATATATATCTTGACACCGTGTAAAGATTTGTTAGCCGATAGGAGAGGCCAGTAAGCTATCTGAAGTGATCGTATCACTTTGAACCTTCAGCAAGCTGTCAATCATTTACCTGTACATCACATGCATGTTATTAAAATCCTATCATGCACCTTACACTAAATGAGCGCTCATTTACGACACCTTCACAAATTACTGTTGGACATGGCGGGAGGAACATCTGCGGGCGTATCGTTGGCGCTTTACATCGCGTGCTCACTTTGGAGCGCCGCACTGTGCATGGTGAGAAAGGACAAAGAAATCGCATTCATTTATTATTTTCTAATTATTATTTCTTTCTTTATTTCTTTAGCCTACAGAAATATTACAAGGTAAGCAAGTGTCAGTAGAAGAGCTCACATGGTGAGTTTTCTTATCACTAGCTTAACTATTAATTTAATTGCAGACTTTGACGTGGATGGCGGACGAGATCTTGACATTTTTGAGATCAATGAAGGTGCGTGCAGGGTTATAGAACGGAAAATAATCCCCACTTTTCAATATGTGAAGCATTTAATTATTGTGCATTGGCCTCACAGAAGCAGGATTAGAACTGGTGGAAGGCGACATCGTGCTTGGCGAGGTTCGTTTTCCCCCATTGAATATTATTAGTAGTATTAGTATTATTAATATTGTGGGGAAAGTATGTTTTGCTGTCATATGCTTCTCTCATTATTAATCCACAGAAACAAAGTCGGAACTCCATAATAGGCGAAGAGTACAGGTGGCCCACGACTATTCCGTACTATATGGGGGATGACCTCGGTGAATATTCTTTATCATCATCATTATTGTGCTTGTAGTGTGCCGGATCATGCTGAGAGTTGTTGCTAATATGTTGGCCCTCTCGTGTAGCTTGTTACATTTTGGAGTCCAATCCAAAGTTTCTGAAAATAAAAAACAAAAAATCACTTAAAAATGAACTCCACTAGTTTATTTAGCTTTTTCTTTGGATTTTGCATGTGAAGCCACTACATTAAAGTGATACTTGACTCATGCAGCAACTTTCAGCAATAAAAGGTTAATATTTTGTCTAGATTTGATAACGTCATTATTGTTCATGCACAATTAATACCTTAAAAAACAAATTTTGCCACTTGCCCTCGACTAAAAATGACATCGCAGGTGCTCAGAGGTAACGACCTATCACAGCTCACCTGTTTTCTGGGTTTGGTCATGTGACGTTAGCAAACTGAGCCATGATTGGTCATTACCTAAGCCCTACACGTGATGTCATTTTTAGAAAGAGCCCACGATCTTTGAGTTCTGGGTAAAGGAAGTTCTTGGTTGTAAAAGTTCCGCAGGGAATTTATAATTTGTGTTTCCATAGCGTCTTAGAGTTCTCTGTAATTAATTCGAATGAGTTTGACTAGCCGATCCGATGTAAAAATACCCCCCCAAATTTGAACAACCAGTCAGCCTTGGTCAGTGCATATGGCGGACCAAAACTGCCAAAATTCAAAATAAATAAATGACTAAATAAATAAACAAATGACTAAAAGTGAAAATAAAATGGATATAAAAAAAACAAAACAAAATAAATAAAAATAACTATATATATATATGTGTATCCATAAAAAAAATAAAAAACAAGATTCATAAAATAAATGTCAAAATAAATACAAAAATAAATATACAAATATAATTAAATTTCAATCAATCAATAAAAACACTCACATTTATTTATTTCATGCTGCAGACGCTCTGCCAGGACGAAATGTTATTTATTGATTGATATTTAATTCTCTTTATATATTTATTTTTGTGTTTATTTTTATGTTTATTTTATTTTTTTGAATTTGTTTTTTATTTTGGTATTTATTTTTACTTTTATTTATTCATGTATTGATTAGCCCAGCCGATGATGTATGTATTCTTTTGTTACTTTTATTTCCATTTATATATATATTTTTTGAATTAAATTTTTGAAAAAAAATTTGTATCCGTTTTTATTTTCACTTTTAGTTATTTATTTATTTATTTTGGCAGTTTTGGTCCTTCATAAGTGCAGTCCGTCCCCTCAAAGTTCCAGCTTGGCTCAGCAAGACCCTGCTGCTGAGATAGTACTCGGATGTCCCCTGGGCTATTTAGTTACCCCGGAAATTTTTGTTGGTGGAAAAACGCGCAAACTGAATTTTACCAAGGTAAATTGAAAAGTTCTCCAAAAGTTACGTCAGAAATGTGTTTTTTAAGGTATTAATTGTACATGAAAAATAATGAAGTTATCAAATGAATTAGACTAAATATTATTTTATTGCTGAAAATGGCTAAATTAGTCAAGTATCCATTTAAGGCACCAGCAATGGCAGTGACGAAATGTTACTCATTTGTTATTTTTCAAGGTAAAACTTATGATACTTTTTTGGGTGGTTGTTATATTTTATTTTAAATAACTTTTTTTTTTTTTTTTAAGGGCAGCTCTACAGTACAGTACAGTATATTTGAATTCTTCACTTTAATGTTTTTTGGGTAACATCTATAGTTTATTTTCATTATTTATTAATTTTTATTAAGTATTTATTTATTATATTATTATATATATTTATTAGATTTATCAAAAAAAAAAGTGTAATTTTCCCAGGGGAGTACTTTGACTTTATTTTTGTGAGTCAATTTGAATCGCCAATAGAAGAATTTACTTGGATATCAACCAGTATTATGGTGTGTTTGGATATACTTCTCAGAGTAAACAGTGCATGCATTATTCTGGATATAGCAATTAGTTTTGGCTTACTCGTGATATTTCATGCCCCGATACGGACAATAAAGATGCGAACACTGCCGTCGTGACTTTCCTGTGCAGAAATCAATGCCAAAGGTGTGATCCTGAAGGCTTTTGAGCAGTACCGCCTTAAGACCTGCATTGACTTCAAGCCGTGGAGCGGAGAAGCAAACTACATCGGCATCTTCAAAGGCAGCGGGTAAGGCGTCTTCACTGCCAGCCACATTTTGGTTATGGATCCGAGAACATCAAATCTGAAGATTGGATCTGATATTTGTGTTTCCGCTCCGTGTTGAAGCTGTTTCTCCTCGGTGGGCAACCAGCACGTTGGGAGGCAGCGGCTGTCCATCGGTAATAACTGCGACCGCATTGCCACCATCGAACACGAGTTTTTGCACGCTTTGGGTTTCTGGCACGAGCAGTCCCGAGCGGACCGGGATGACTACGTGCAAATCGTGTGGGACCGCATCTCCCAGGGTAAGCGACAGCCTATTGGCTTATTATAGAAAGGAATCCTTCTTCATCATATAATCTATTTTATACAATTCGCAAATATATTCAAACTAATTTTTTTGGGGGGGGGAACCCATCTGTGAATGTGCTGATAAAAAAAAAAATCAAATGTGACCCTTGAAATAGTTTTCCAGGCTTTTACTGCAGCTTCTTTCAGTTAGTTTCTCCCTTCAGGAGGTAAAAATGCATGCTCTATTGGGTTAAGGGCGGGTGATTGACTCGGGCCAATTTAAGTTCCGAGTATGCTACACGGCTAACGTAGCTTTTTGAGTCAAGTTCCATATTTCTATAAGGGATTTGTTATTTTTCATATTTAAAAGAGAACATCCTTTACTCAGTTTAGCATTTAGCTAGTTTTACAACACTGCTAACTATTTCTAATGTAGCACTTTAAGCCTACGATTTATATTTTTACTTAGACATAAAAAAAAATCTATTAATAAAAATGGTTAGATTTAAAAAAAAATATATATATATTAAAATTACTAACAGCTCTCAGTAACTGCTACAAGCCCAACAATAAAGTGTAGAATATTTATATTGTACATCATTAATTTATACGAGAGGGAAACACCTGTTGAGTGTTGTACTTTGTGGCACATCATTCATTACTTTTAGTGCTGAAGTGATAAACGAGTTGTTGCTGGCGTGCGATAAGAAACGATCAACGTGGCACAATTGCACTGCCATTTGCCCAACAAATCAGCAATAGCTGCTATTAAAGGGCAGAGAACTTTGATTAATTGTCCTATCAAGAAATAGCAATATGCGTGGCACGTGTATACACAACCAGTAATAAGAAACAGTCTCCACACCCCCTGTTGGAGAGCAAGGACTTTGTTATGTAAAACAGTAAAAAAAAAATCATATATATTTTTTAAAAGGACATCAGACAAATCTTGAAGACTTTTCCCACCTATAACCAGCACAAATCAAGTGAATGAATGTGAAAAATTACATCACAGTTGCTCAGGTCTCACAGCTCACCTTTTTTCTGAAGCTGAGCTGTGATTGGTTGTTACCCGAGACCTGAGCAACTGTGATGTCATCCTCAGTCGATAGCAAGTGGCAAAATGGCCGCTCCCTGAGATGGATAAAAACGACAGGATTTTGCTGCATAACTCATGTTCCACACGTAATATTAATCAGAATGTCATGTTTAGACTAGTGAGGTCACATAAAACAAATTACTGTCAAGAAATGTTTAAGGTTGACTTAGCAACTGGAAACCCCAATAAGTCACTTTGCTCTCTTGAAAAGTAGAGGTGAGTTGGTTCAAGATGCTCTGATTTGTTTAGCACATCACTACTTTTGTCATTATCCCATGGAGGGAGGTCTCAGAGTAAGTGGGCGTGCGTTTAGTCCGCAGAGGCGGTGCAGGTATGTAAATACCATGAAATAAAAGCTGCAATTCTCAACTTTTGCCTCATATTGATATTTTGGTCTAAAACTAAAATGTCTTCTGTATACAAGAAAAACAAAGGAATTGACTTTGCCGTATCTACTGAATTGAAGTTACCAGCCTCGTTTTTGTGCGCCATCCAGGCCGCGAGCACAACTTCAAGGTCCACAACGACACCACGTCCAGCTCGCTGGGCATCCCCTACGACTACGGCTCCATGATGCACTACAGCAAGACGGCCTTCAGCAACGGCTCCGAGCCCACCATCGTCACCAGGATCCCCGCCTTCGCCGACGTCATCGGCCAGAGGATGGAGTTCAGCGACAGCGACCTGCTCAAGCTCTCCCGCCTCTACAACTGCAGTGAGGACAATGGCTTTTATTGTCTTGTTGTGCTTGTTGTTCGTGAGCCGATTAACGCCTTACGAGATGACTTTATAGCCGTTCAAAGGTGACTTTTTGTCTTCCAGCTCGGGGCTCCACCTTTCTGGACTCGTGCGACTTTGAACGGGAGAACATCTGCGGGATGATTCAGGGGCCGGGTGACCAAGAGGATTGGCACAGGGTGGCAAAGGCGGCAGGGGGCCCCGACACGGACTACTCCAACATGGGGAAGTGCACTGGTGAGAGGAAACCCTTAACTCATTCACTGCCATTGACGCCTATAAACGTCAAAAATTATTTTGAACTATTTCTATTAGTTTAATTTTTTTCCCATTTTTGTTAACAAGAGTATGAAAATATAATATATAAATATATATATATATATATATATATATATATATATATATATATATATATATATATATATATATATATAAAATAAAAAATAAATATATATATATATATATAAAACGGGTCTTTGCCGCAAGAAATCGTGGAAGAGGAGGGGAGCAGAGAAGTTAGAGGAAAAGAAGGAGGAGAAGAAAAAAAAAGCGGGTCGTGAACTCGCGCGCTTTAGCTTATGGGGCGAGCGCAATATCCACTACACCATCATCAGCGCAAATGTTTTACTTGTAGTTTACAGCAGTGTCAGCCAATGGATTTTAAGACAGCCAAATGTCATTTCTTTGCACTTTGGCATTGCGAATGTGAAGAATAATTGATTGCTTTGAATTCCTTTGGACAGAATGTTTATTGATAAAGGCTACTTTTGTCATTATCCCATGGAGGGAGGTCTCAGAGTAAGTGGGCGTGCGTTTAGTCCGCAGAGGCGGTGCAGGGGTGGGGCCGCACGGAATGATGTCAAACCGTGCCAACAGCTCGTTTTCTCAGGTTGGGAGGGGCTGGTGCTTGAAACCTAGAATTTCTCATACAGGGGCGAATGGAGGAAAACACAACTTTGGTCATGTTATTGGTGAGGAATTAGCATTTTAACATGGCTAAAAGCTCCCAAAAGTAGATTTTTCATGTTGCAGTCCCTTTAACATTTACTGTAGTAGGTGTACACAGCTATAGGTGTTAACATTTTTAGGTCTCAAATTGTCACGGTCGGGTGGAAATGTGATGCAAGTTGCTCAATTTCAAATTTTTTCACAAATTGATATTATTGATTAGTCCCAATGTGCTATTTTTTCTATTATTTAAAAAAATAAAAAAGTGTTTAAAATGCACACTTAAATGATGGAATGTTAATGGCCCAACAAACGTGCACTTTTGATATGTCATCTTTATTTTATCAACTGACTAACATCTGTCTCAGGTGCTGGTTATTTCATGCACTTCAAGTCGAGCACGGCCAACATCGACGACACGGCCCTTCTCGAGAGCCGAATCCTGTACCCCAAGCGAGGTTATCAATGTCTGCAGTTCTTCTTCTACAACAGCGGCGGCCCCAATGATTTGCTCAAGATCTTTGTGCGGGAATACGACACAACTAACCCCGCTGGGAAACTGCGCTTGATCACCACCATTGACGGTCATTATAACTAAGTCTCTTACTTCTTTACCAAAAAATGGCCGCCGAATAGGAAGGAAGTTCACTAACTAAGCTCATGTGATGTAACAGGACCTCCTCAAGACCTGTGGCAGCTGCACCACGTTAGCCTGAACGTCACAAAGAAGTTCCGCGTGGTCTTCCAGGGAACCAAAGGCGACGCCGGACCATCTTCAGGCGGACTCTCTCTAGATGACATCAACGTCTCGGAGACCGTGTGTCCCGAGTTCGCGTGGCGCGTAAAGAACTTCAGCCACGTCATGGAGAACACCCCCTTGAACGCGGCCATCTCCAGCCCTCCCTTCACCTCCAAGGAAGGCTACACCTTCCAGATGAAGCTCTATCCCAGCGGGAAGACCGACTCCCGGGGCAAAATGGCAGCCTACGTCAACTTGGTGGCCCGCGAGGGGGACAGCGGGCAAACGTGGCCTTGCTCCTGGAAGCAAATGACCATGATGCTCATGGACCAGCACCCTCACATCCAAAAGCGCATGTCCAACCAGCGCAGCATCACCACCGATCCCAGCAAGACTTCAGGTTCGCACGTGTAAGCCGATCTTCTTTGTCAGCGACTCGTGTTCAACGTTTCCCTGCCCTGTCCGTCAGGCTCCGGCAAGGTCTTCTGGGACGACCCTCGAAAGGTGGGCGTCGAGGTGACGGACGCGGACGGCTCCAGGTACTTCCGGGGTCCGGGCACCGGCACTTCAGCGTACCTCACTCACTTGAGAGCCAGGAGCAGGGATTTCATCAAGGGAGGGGATGCCATCTTTCTCCTCAGCATGGAAGGTGAAAACACTCCAGGGGTGTCCAAATCCTGTCCTCAAAGGCCACTACTATCCTGCATGTTTTAAATGTTTCCCTCCACCAACACACCTGATCTCAAACTCCTTAAGTCAACCCCAAAAAATTAATAAAAAAATCTTAACAATAACTAATTTGCTGCTAAAGACGTATTTATACGTTTTTAGGTTGTTTTTATGCTAGAGCATACAGAAGGCTTTGATGCAGCCTCTGAACTGAAGAGAATACTTGAAGCAATAGTAGTATTTACAAAAACGGCCAGCAGGTGGCAGCAGAGTATAAAAGATCATGATGCAAAAAAGTCCCCCCCCCCCAGATTCAACAGATTTGTGAATAATGATGAAACTTAGCTATATTCTAATGATAATTGCTGCAAAACATAAACAGATAGAAATATACTTTTTTTTCCTGATGAAAGAAGATACTCTAATCTTTTTTTGGGTAGCTGTTTTGCACATGTTTTATAGCAATAAAACACAATATTCTGTGTGCCTTGCAAAATCAGTCAAAATCCAGTGAAACAGCTGCGAGCGAAGGGGATTGCTTCAGTGAAAATGGCCAGGAGTGAATGAGTTAAATTTATTCCTGCAAAATTTTTACATGGATGTGTCTGCTGCGTTGCGACTGGAATTCCCCCAGTACAGGCTTTCCAAGCAAGCTAATTTTGACAACCCTAGTAAATATATTTATTAAACATACATAAATTGACCTTGTGAAAATCATTTTCCCATCTAATTTATACAAAAAATGTGGTTTGTAATTTACCAGACCACAGGTATGTAGTTTTAAACAGATTTGTGAATAATGATGAAACTTAGCTATATTCTAATGCTAATTGCTGCAAAACTGAAACAGACTTTTTTTTCCTGATGAAAGAAGAGACTCTAATCTTTCTTTTGGTAGGTTCCATGTTTTTATAGCAATATAATACAATATCCGGTGGGCAGCCGGGAGCGAAGGGTGTTGCTTCAGTGGAAATGGCTGCGAGTCAATGAGATATGTCCTATGCAGCCCTACTAGGCTAAATACAGTATTCTGGTTAATATTGCATTAGCGCAATACGAGTTAAGCAGCAAAATCCAGCAGCTTTTTATCAATTTCAGAAGGCCACCATTTTGCCACTTTTTGTCAAGTGAAAATGACATCACAGTTGCTCAGGTAACAACTAATCACAGCTCAGCTTCAGAAAACAGGTGAGCTGTGATTGGTCGTTGCCTGAGCCCTGAGTAACTATGATGTCATCTTCAGTCGACAGCAAGTGGTAAAATGGCCGCCCCCTTAGATGGATAAAAAAACGGCTGGATTTTGCTTCATAACTCGTATTTCACAAATGTAATATTGATCAGAATGTCATAATTAGACTAGTTATGTCACATATAACATTTTAACATAAAATGTTTAAGGTTGACTTTCCCTTTAATCACTAATCTCAATCTGTTTTTGGATTGCCTTGAACTGAATTTAACATCCCTTTCGTTTGCTCTGCCTCCTCAGACGTGTCTCATCTGCTTGAAAGTCAACTTTTGCCCCCCACTACCATAACTACTGCCCCCAGCACCCAATCTCCTCCTGGAGTCTGCGCACACGTGCAGTGCGATAATGACGGCGTGTGCGTGCAGGAACACGGGAAGGCTGTTTGCAAGTGAGGGCATGCTACACACATACATGATATCTTAGTGCCATTAAAAAAAAAAATATACATATATATATTTAAGATTTTTAGTGACTCATATACAATTAGAGCTTACATTTCAGTTTGCAAGAAGATATGTCAACATACAGCACATTAAAATGGGAAAACTGCTAGCCACCTCTAGGAACGGAATAAAAAAATATAATCTTAACAACAGAAGATAAGAAGTAAAGTTGGTAATTGATCTCTAACCCTCTTCGTCCCTCCCAGGTGCGCCGTGGGGGACGACTGGTGGTTCTACGGCGATAGCTGCCAGCACAGAGGCTCAGCGGCGGATAACAGCACTCTCGCCCTGGCCTCCTCGCTGTCCGTGCTGGGCGTCATGCTGGTGGTGACGGTGACCACCGCCGTTTGCCTGAAGAAGAAGTACAAGAAGCAAAATTATGGAAACGGCCTGGTCATGGGGAACATCGGCAGACTAGCATGAACTGTGACAGAATGAGCAAAAGGACAACGTGAAATGTGTCAGTGGTCATTAAAAAGTCATGTGATTATGCTGTGGTGCCAAATTGCCCCTTGCTGGCCATTCAATGGAAATACATTTCATTCTGTGCAGTTAATTCCTTTCATGAAACACCCAGACATTTGAGTTTATATTCACAAATTTAAAATTTATTATACCAAAGACGGGAACATCTGTGTTGTCTCTTTTCCACGTGGATATATATTTGTTTGTATTACTGAACGCGACACGATCATGCCGGCGGTAACAATTACTGCTGGAGGGGGCTGTGTTATGAAAATAGAATGTCAATCTTCATGTATGTGTAGTAAAAAAAATAAAATTAAAAAAATCAGTCTATTAGTGTTTATTAGATACAGTGTTGACTACAGGACATTGAATCAAACAAAGAGGGGGGGAAAAATGTGTTGTTGCTTGACATGTTTTCAACTGCAATTGCACATGTGCGTGTGTGTTGTTCTTTTCCTAAGTCTAAACGGTATATAAAAGAGGGGAAGGGTCAGTCAACCTCCATAACTGCAAATGCCCTCACATCCTCCACTCAAACCTTCACCGACATTGATCTTTTAAAAGCATCTGTATACAACATTTCTCTTATTTACAATCATTGGAAAAAAAACACAAATCACCATTTCTCTCAGAGAAGATTAGTAAAAGTGACTGAGTCACCATATAGAGTATGCAACTCCTAGGAGTTAGTATTCATAGTTTCTACAAAATAAAATAAAAGGTCTATGCCGTTTTACAGGCCGAATTACTGAAGAAATACAGTATCGTAAGTGCCCTATCTACAACGGTTACGTGTGGTGTTACCGGTTGTACCCTTCCACAAAGTTGCGAGTAAAAACATGATGTGTGTCGCTCTTGAAATAGTTCCTGTAAGTGAATCGATATGGTGAGTTCAAACAAGTTCAACCAAAGTGTGGGATGCATAATAACACGCACGTGTGACTAAAAACAGACTTGTGTTGGTTACTGGGGTGTCTAATGCGTAAAAAAAAGAAAGTTCAGTTGCTTGTGTGGGGATGTTGATTAATGTTTCATTAAAGGGCTCATCTGCGTGTTTTTCCATTGGGGAGCTGCTGGGAAACAAAAAGCACAGGAACAGAAAGGCAGTTTGAAAAATAAGTCTGGAGTCCTCAGGGGTGCGTGTTGTCATGGCGATGGTGTCAAAAGGGGGGTGGGGGCGGGGCTTGTGTGCATGCTGAGATGAGGCTGCCGCTGGTCTTCTAGAGCGGGGTGTCAAAGTAGTCCGCCGGCTGCTCGGTCCCGGGCGGCTTCTGCTGCTTCTGCTGATGCTGCTTCATGATCTCTTTAACCTCCTCCTCCAGCTCGGGGGGGATGATGAACTGGTCGTCCGGGTCGGGTTGCGCCGGGGCAGTGAAATACCCGCCGGGCTTCTTGGAAGGCGCGTCGGCGGCCACCTCGATGAGGTTGTGACTCTTCTCCTGACGCGCCACCGAGCCGTTGACCCTCCGCTTTCCGGACGCCGCTTTGGCGCCGTCGCCGCCATATTGCCACGTATCGTCCCTGTCAGGCCCGTTCTCGTTGGCCGCTATGCTCATGTCCACGCCTTCATCGGGAGGCTCGGGGGTGCACGGCGGCGGCGGCGGAGGCGGCGGAAGAGAAAGCAGGCCGCGCTCGTGGCCGGCGGAGGAAGATGACTCGGATTTGAGACAGTGGACGTCGGCTTCGACTTCCACGCGGCTCCCGTTGGAGAAAACGCCGGCGATGGGCTCCTCGTCCTCGCTGTCCAGCCCGTTATCGGAGAGAGCGCTGGAGAAGGTGGCGCTCGACAGCTGGCGCTGGAAGGAGCTGGCCAAACAAGCGGGGTGAAGCGCGCAGCAGCCGCGGGGGGCCGACGGCAGCTCGGGGCCGGTGAATAGATACGGGCAGGGATGGGCGGTGGCGGTCTGCTGATGCTGCAGCGTGACGGGGTGGGCCTGCTGGTGCAGGTGAGGGTGGTGGCCCTGCTCGTGCAGCAGCACCAGGGAGCTCTGCGGGGGCTCGTCGGACGAGGCGGTGGAGCCCACCTCGCTGCTCATCTCGCTGGTGCTGATCTCGCTGCTCATCTCGCTGCAGGACGACGGCGGCACGGGCAAGGAGCCGTCCGAGGGGCGCTCCTTGATGCCGGAGCAGGACGCAGACGACGGCGGGTAGGGGCCCAGGCCGGGGCTGGGGGGCGGCCGGGGGGGCTCTGAGCAGCAGCAGGAGCAGCAGTCTTCGCTCACGCTGAGCTGGACCACCACGGCGCTGAGGCTGTCGGTGCAGCCGTAGCCCTGCGCCAGCGTGCACAGCTTCTTGGCGGCGGCCAAGCCGTCGGGCACGTTGCGCACCGCCTCCACCGCCTCGCTGGGCGACACGGCGTCCCACAAGCCCCGGCTGCCCAGGATGAAGAATTCGTCCAGCGGGGTGAGCGTGACTGTCTGCACGTAGGGAGACGGGATGACGGACGGGTAGAGGAAGGAGTAGCCCATGATGCGCGTGGAATCGGTCACGCCGTTGACCTTGTTGTCCTGCGGGAAAAACACAAAAGACATTTAGAACATGCTCAAAACAATGCTGCTATTTTATACAATTGTATTAATTCTATTCTCTTCATTTCATAGCATTATTATTTGGTGCCACCTTGTGGCAATTCAGGGCTATGAGGAAGATTTTGGCACCATCTTCTGACATCCTCGCGTGCTCTAGAAAGTTTTTCAGCGCATAACGGGGGCTAGGTAGGGTTATACAAAAAATAATCCACGAACAATGGGACTGTTTCTTAACCAGATTTAAAATTCACGTCACAGCATCAGCAAACCCTCCTGATTGGTTGGTGGGAGAAAAACTGTTGCAGCTGAATTTGACTGAATGAATACATTGGAATTTTTTTTATGCCCACCATGGCTGATGAAGGGACACTGATGTAAAGAAACACATTATTCAATTCCTTCATTCTATTAGGCAGTGGGTATGGACATTACAAATGCAAATATAAATGGCATATGATTCAATGAAAAAAAAGTTAAAGATGATTAAGTATCAAAATAATGACATACTGGTACCAGACATATACGCTTACGATGTTAATACATTCCAAAATATTGTGAGAAAGTTTCTTTCCAAGTCGTTTCACACTATGATTATCACATGTACACATCAATTTTGGTGAGTTTTTTGGGACATTAAATGATATAATGTTTATTGTTTACGAGGCAACTAGGAGAGCCAACCTTACGACGTGAATAGAATAAAAAATATTGAGAGTTTCATTTGAATATTTTCAGACTATGATTAGCACACGCCTAGACATGTCCACGTAAATTCTGGTGAGAATCAATCACAGCTTTCAAACATTATGCCATTGTAATGGACCAGTTGCACATCACTGTACAGTACTGTACACAAGTTGGCCATATTCGTCAGTCATTTTTAATGATTTTTTTTCTCTCAAAGAAAGAATATGAAACCTGAGATGATCAGGAGTGCCATCTAAATGATGGCGAGACTTGACAATGCCATAGGACAATAATATAGCACAATAGTCGAGGAAACAAGTCGGCAACAGACAGTGTCGTGTCAACGCAAGTAACACATAAACAGGGATGTATGTACATAGAAGGTCCTTATTTTGACACTTAATCGGCTTATACCTTTTTTTCAAGGAATCTGATGCCATTGTATTATACACACTGTCTAATAGAATGAATGAAAATGATTCATTGATTGTATGCTTTCATAAGCTATTTCATAAGGTGAAAATTTCCAGAAAAGCTAGACGATGTGCGATCAATTTAGGTACTGTAAGTCCCCAATGAAAGTCCAGGTACTAAAGCTACAACCCGCCGCTGCCTCAAAAGTGTGCCGGTCACACATCCTCCATGTCAAACTTTACCTCTGTGACGATGGCTCTGTGCTGCCTGATCCGGCGGTATTCCTCCTCCAGGCCGACGTTGTGGAGCAGCGACAGGGAGAGCGGCTTCCCGTTGCGGCACAGGATGGCCTGACACTTGCCCACGTTGGCGGCCGTCAATACAAAGCAGCCGCTGGGGTCGGTGGGATCGTGGCGGATGTGACACAGAGCTGCTGAGCCGCCCAACTTCTGCCCGGCAGTTCCCAGCTTCCTGTGATGGCGACGAGGGAGCGGCAACGATTACGGGTTGATCCTTTTCAAAGCATCAATTTGATCAAAAAAAGGTGATGACAAGTTTGTGAGGTATGCTTTGTCACACACAAACATAAAATGACCTTTGCATGACAAGGAACGTGTTGGTCATGTAGTCCTCTTCGCTCTTGGTCTTGTGCAGCTCCTCGGCCAGCACATCGTTCATGGTGCACTGTAAAAGGTAAGGCACCTCCACGTTCCTGTCGCCGTCAAACACGCCGTAAAGAGCCTCGCGACTCCCGCAGAACCTGTTCACCGATAGTGCCGCCACACAAAGTCTGAAATGAAGGAAAATCAGTGTTTGGGGTTTTATTGTTATTGTAGAAAGTTTTCTGCTCGCTTATCGATTTCATTTTGATAACCATGGTAACAACATCCCTCCAACCAGTCTATTGAACAAGAGAGGCATGCACGGCTCGCCTCCCTCCTCTTTGTCCATGTGGAGATGTTTTAACTTGTTTTCAATCAGCACCCTTGATAAATTAGTGAAGCTCCGCCGGTTAATTGTCCCCTCCATTACTGACCGATTAAACTCACTTGTTTTTGACGCCCGAGGCCTCCGTGTAACCATGACTCCACACGGCGGGCCCCCCAGGTGCCTCGTTTGATGAGAAGGTCGGCGGGGGATCAATACGAAAGCAGCGAATATTACTGAAAGAGCAACAAGAAGTGGATTCAATTCACTCGTTTGGCGTAGAAGAGAGAAGAAACAAAAAGTAGGAATAAAAGCAGCAAGCGAGAAAGGATAGGAAAAGAAGGTACATGTACAATAGCACATATTGTTATGAAAACACCTTGCCCAGGTCTTTCCTTAATTAAAATGTATATTTTCATTTCTTATTAATTTAGTTAATAAGTATTGCTTGGCCGAAAACTCATAAATCAAAAATATTTTTTTTTTATTTGCTCAAATCAAAAATTATATTCTCTTGGTGAGACATGTGGGTGTTATTATTATTATTATTATTATAAAATATTTTTTTTTTTACAAATTGTTTACCTCACTAAAGTGTTGAAAATGGCTTGTTCTTTTTGAGTATGCAATGTTAATGCAGCCAATAAGTACAATGTTTCAGCCCAACGCCAGTGATATATATTTAACTATCTTTTATTTTAGGGAATAATTTTTATTTTTATTATTAAAAATTCATTACAAACATAAATATATGGAAAATTATTATTTTATTATTAATATAAACCATTTCAAATATTTTACATCTACATTTTAGCTATTAAAAAACAAAAAACTCATCTACCAATGATCTGACTAATTGATCCGTTTTAAAAATCCAATGTGGCCCGGGGCAAATAAGCTCGCCCACCCTTGCTCTTAACTGTGAAAAAACAAACCAATAAACACAAAAAACAACTCACTTGAGTTGCTCGAGGGTCTTGTGGTCCAGGTTGAGACGCGGGTTTCCAGTCAGGTCCAGTTCCTGAAGCTTGGGAGGCAAATTCTCCGGAAGCGTGATCTCGCTCAGCTCGTTGCAGCTCAGATCCACACACTGACGTCAGAGGAAGACACGTAAACACTCGCACAACATGCATGGGCGGCATACACACTTGTTGGCCACTTGATTAGGTGCAGTATGCCTGCATGATCTAATCCTTTTGTGCAATGGTAGAATTGAGATGTAGTTGTCATGTTTTGTTGTGTGCTGGTATATCTATCTACGTTGCCTTACTTTCATTTCCATCAGCTGCATGACCTCAGGGAAGACCTCGATGGAGTTGGAGTGGGCGATGAGTGTGTGCATACGTCGGCAGTTCATGATGGTAGTGGGCACAGTTTTCAGCGTGTTGCCGCTCAGGTCGACCTCCTCCAGCTCTTCCAGCTTTGCCATTTTGCTAGTGGAGAGAGGACAGAATTAATAGACTGTGGAGACTTCCATTACAAGCAGAAACTTTTTGGGGGACAAAGGGCCTAAATGGCAGGATAATTAGGTTTAATCTGATGAACTGCTTCTCCTCTCACAATTGTATTCAGCAAAGATCTGATTCTCACATGTTTCTAAAAGATAATCCTAAGCAATTGTCCTTTTGTGTTAGTTGTATTGAGAATGATTTTTCCTCCCAAATTAGTTTGTTAAAATGTCAGTGTAATTAAACATTGTGTGTGAACCCCACTTCAGATGAAACTTTGAGTGAGCGTTACCTGGCCGGGAAGGTCTGGAGGTGGTTGTAGGCCATGTGAAGAACCCGAAGGTGCGAGTGGCCAGTCAGCATGGGCACACACTTGTCCGTTAGGCGGTTGTTGGTCAGATAGAACTCCTGCAGGATGCTGTGGCTCTCCTCGGACAGCGTGGAGGGAGGCAGGTGCTCCAATTTATTGGCTGAAGCGTTCACGCTTCGTAAACTGGGAGCAAAATTAAAAGATTATTTAAAAAATGATGAATTAGGGGTGTCAGGCGATTATAATTTTTAATCGTAATTAATCCCATGACTTCAATAGTTAGCTCACAATTAATCGCAAATTTTGTATCTGTTCTAAATGTACAATAAAATGTACAATAGAATATATTTGTCTACGTTTTCATACTCTTAACATAAATGTGGATTTTTTTTTAAGTAATAGAAATATGGCTGCATCTTTTACTCATTGATACAGCAATTTCATAATAATTCATAAACTTTAGTTAGAATTAAAAAGATGTATTGTAAAAAATGAGTGTGATATTGATTTGTGTGTCATTTTTCTGCCACTAGAAGTGCATTTATAAGATGGTGACAGCTCAGTAAATTTTTCTTTCACATTAAGAGCTATCTAATCTTTAACATGGAGTAACTTTGTGAAATTCTGCACATTTTTATTGTAAAATAGAACTTGACCCCCAGTCTCCACAAATAAATGCATTATTATTACATTTATACAGCTAAATTTTGACGTGTACATGTCTGCTGCGTTGTGACTGGAATTCCCTCAGTACAGACTTTCCGAGTAAGGGCGGTTCGTTAAAAAAACGCACTGACACCCCTAAAAATGATGAATCTAATTGCAAAGAAAACGGAAAATTCTTTGCAGCTACCTGACACATTTGAGGAACAGATTGCAGGGCAGCTCCACTAGTTGATTGTGGTGCACGTCGAGAACTTCCAGAAGGGGGCGTTCCACCCTTTCAGGCAGCTTCTGCAACTGGTTGTGTCCAACACTCAGCTTCCTCAGGCTGCTGCTGCATAACAACCTGCGGCACCCAGACGGCTTTGTCAGAACAGAACCGGCAAACATACGTACATGCATACGCAGACACAGAAAGATGAGGGATGTGCTGCATACAAAGTGACTTCTATGAGGGGAAGCGAGTGTCTGCTGTGATTTATGACCCTCTGTGGAGGACAGATGAGCGGCTGGCATCAGCGGCGCACACCATTTCGAGGCTGCGGAACGCGCCGCCGAGGGACACTCACCGCGCTGGGAGCTCGCCGACGAGGTTGTGGCTGGCGTCCAGCACTTCCAGTTTCTTTGCTTCACACAGCCAGTCTGGCAAAGACTCCATACGGTTCCTTGGGAAGGGCAGAGGGAAAAAATGGGGAGATGATGATGACAAATGGTGTGCGGTTTGTAAAAGCGCGGCAGCAAATATTTCTTCCGTGTGTGTTTAATTTCCCGCAGTGCCAAGAGGAAGCGTTTTCAAGGCTGAGATACTGATTAAGTGCTTTGAAACATAAATCGAAGCCAAAGATTACTGTCTTTCTACTGAACTCACAATTCATATTAAAGGTCATTTTTATGTCCTTGCGTGTGTGCGCGTTTGGGATTTTTCTCACCGTGAGATGTCCATGTAACTAAGATTGGAGGGCACGGGACTGACATTCAGGTTCCGCAGCTCTGTGGGGAGAAATCCAAACTCATTAACCTACAGCAAGGACGTTTGTGGTCGTCTACAAAAACAGGTGGCTGGGAGGCGAGCGATTTTCACATCAGCCGGCTCTGTCTGAAACAAAGGCAGAGCTTTAGACCCACCGTTGTTGGAGGCGTAGATGCCCTTGAGCAGGCAGCCCTTGACCTTGAGGCTGGCGATTTGGTTTCTCTCGCAGTGAAGCACCTCCAGGCGGGGAAACACGGAGGCATCCAGCAGCGTCAGCCGGTTGTCCCTCACGTCCAGCTGGGTGACGTGCCTCAACAGGTCAGGTTCATCCGGCACAATGTTGGAGATCTTATTTAGCCTGGGGAACACAGAACAGATGTTTAAAGTGGGCATATTAGGTCAAATTGACTTTTTAATTGCTTGTATACAAAATATAAATAGTTGGGTCTCTGGAGTGTGTAATTAAATCAGATTGATTAAGTGGTCATCTGTTGCATCTTTTAAATGTACTTGTAATGGTTGTGATCGCAGTAGATTTAATAAAGAGGAAGCCAGCGTCATTAAATGCAAGAATATCAACGGTATTGATTACAACTAGCGTGAATTAAGAGAATTTTGACAATCAACCAAAAGACGGTAAAATTATGAGAATGTTGTACTTCCAGGTAGCACAACTTGGCTTGACAAGGAGTAATATTTCCCCAATGTCACTTTACAAGAAAAATGTGTAATAATGTGTGTGTCACATTTCTTTGATGATATTTTAGTTTTGTATATAGTATTATAATATTTTCAGTGTGTGATAAAATTGCTGCACATTTTTCAGACAAGTCATACATTTAATACGAGTCCTAAACATAGACAAACTATTTTCAATAAGTGTACCATCGCTCATGTATATTCAAAATATGATATTATTAATATTATTTTAATTATTATTATGCTTTTAATTTGTCATCCATTGAGCCTATGACAGCAGCTTTTGGACGAGAGGCGGGATATATCCTGGACTGGTTGTTGGTTGGGGCATGTACAGTACAGGCCAAAAGTTTGGACACACCTGCTCATTCAATACATTTGCTTTATTTTCATGACTATGTACATTAGATTCTCGCTGAAGGCATCACCACTATGACAACAACTATGACATCTAATGAACACATGCGGAGTTATGTACAAAAAAAGGTGAAAATAAATACATGAATAAATAGCCACCCTTTTCTCTGATGACCTTTTTGCACATTCTTAGCATCCTCTCGATGAGCTTCAAAAGGTAGTCACCTGAAAGGGTTTTCCAACAGTCTTTAGGAAGTTCCCAGAGGTAAGAATGACGAGAGTATGCAAAAAAGTAACCAGAGCAAATGTGGGCTATTTTGAAAAGTCTATAATACAAAACATGTTTTCAGTTATTTTCCCTTTTTTTTGTTAAGTACATAACTCCACATCAGTTCATACACAGATTTGATGCCTTCAGTGAGAATCTAAAAAGTAACCTTATGAGAATAAAGCAAATGTATTGAATAAGAAAGTGTGTCCAAACTTTTGGCCTGTACTGTATAGCAAACAAGCATTCATACTCACATTCGCACCTGCAGACAATTTAGATTATAGGCATAGGCCTCAAACTGCAGTCCTCGAGGGCCACAAGTCCTGCATGTATTAGAGGTTTCCCTCCTCCAACACACCTGAATCAGGATCAGGATCGTTATCAGGATTCTGCAGAGCTTGCAGATGAGCTGGTCCTTTGAAGCAGGTGTGTTGGTGGTGGGAAACCTCTAACATATGCAGGAGTGAGGCCCCCGAGGACCAGAATTTCAGACCTATGATTTTGAGTGTTCACGTGAGCCAAAAATGCATATTTCTGGAATGGGGTCTGAAGCCAGAGAAAATGTAAAATTCACAAAGGAGGGCCTGTAAGGCCGACATGCTAACCACTAAGACACTGTGCCCTGCTTAAATGTGATTCAAAAAGTATTCTGATGCTGATATGCACAAAAACAACCAGTATAAACTCTATCACAGTCGCTGACACGTGAGCATGTTGCAACACATTTTCCCCCCGATTCTTTTTACTGATTGAGCAAAGTTACAAAGAGTGAGGCATTAACTCACAAATAGTGCAAGTCATTGCAACTTAACCTATGGCGAGACAACTGTCGGCGTCGCGACGAGCAAATCATTCCCTGATTCTCTGCAGTCTGCCGTTAGTTTCCATCATTAAGGGCCCAATCAAAGTTCAATCTTCTACAAACCACCTGACGTGCACTCGCTCCGTCCTTTGGTGCTACCTGAGATCGACGTGTTTGACGCGGAGCAGCCGGAAGTTCTGCAGGGTGAGCGTCTCCAGGTTGTTGCCGGCCATGCACAGCTTCTCCATGGACGCCAGCCGCTCGAGCACCTGCGGCACGTGGCTGAACTGGTTGAAGGAGAGGCCCAGGTACGACAGCCTCTGGAGGGAGCCCAGCTCGTCGGGTAGTTCACTCAGGCTATTGCCGTCCAGCAGGAACGTTTGCAAACTGCGAAAGGGAAGAGAAACGCAACGTTAATTGAGAGGAAACCCAAGATTTGTGCCTGTGAAGCAATGAAATTACATCAAATGGTCAGCAGGTGGCGGCAAGCATCCAGCCGGCCCTACTGGCCACTTCTGGAATGTGCGGCATACCAGATCATTCCAACAGATTAACTTCTCATCGCACTCACTCTTGCAGCCAGCATGCCTTTATGTTCATGTTAAATCAAAGCTGTCCAAGCACTTTCTGCTAAATCACGCCTTGGTAGTGGTAGTGGCTCTCATAGCTGTCTAAAAACAATAGATCGGCTGCACAGTAGGAAAGCTTTCCTCAAGCATGGGGTTTAAAGAATAAACCGAAATCACTTCTTTCTTTTTTTCTATGGTTGAGATGAGAAACGTTTAACAGTTTCAGATTTATAACTTCATGCAATGACTTTTACATCTTGCCATTATAGAAGAATAGCTGAAAACGTCAAGTATACATATTATTTAAAAAAAAAAAGAAGTTTTGTTCCCACATGACTTTCGCCATCCATGACAAGATCAGCTAGGCTGGGGTCATTGATAACACTATCATGTGGAAGCATTATCATGCACAAACACTCCCAACCCCTTGGGTGTTCCTGCTATCACGTCATAGTCAAAAGGTAAGCAGAGCTGCTCTGAGTTTGATTGAATGCACACTGCTAACTTCTTTAGCTCTGACTGTTCTAAACAGCTGTCCTATTGAAATAGGGGGGTGCGGTGTGGTGCCAGGATGGGGGCCAGCATGTGACCTCAGGGAACACTTTTTTTTTGTTGCCATACTAGAATAAATTGTAATTGCACATCCACTACAGTAGGTGGCAGTAGCCTTTACAAGTAAAAATACTTTAGTCTTTAAAAAAAAAAATTGAATGGCATGTAAAGTGTGCTAAAAATGTTTGAACCTTGGACTATTTTGACAAATGCATGTCACCGATCAATAATTAGGACACCTGGGGACTGTTTAAAATTCAACATTTCTGTGTTCACATTTAGAATGCTAGTGTCCATTTAAGTGAAATGATTTTTTTTTTTAAATGTGCGGTCAATCCTTTTGTGGCTCAAGGTCATGAAATGATTGCAATATTTTACAACATGCAATCTGTTATCAGTATTAGGTCAGACTGTCACCAGGCAAAACCTCAAATAATCTCATCTGGCATACATCAACACAATTCGTTTTGAAGGGCTTGTAAAGCAAAACAAAGCTGAGTGTTAAATACAGAGAGAGAGTAAACCTTTAATTCAGCACATTAAACAAGCCGAGAATTACATTGTAAAAACGACTTGCTGTGCAGAACAACAAAAACGGCGTGGGGCGGGGGTCACGATTGAGGCCATGTCTGAATGGCGAATGCCACAAAAGTTGTCGAGCGTGTTGAAACTCGTGTGGCGTTTGCACTGCCAGGTGCTTGTTACTAGGAAACGGCTACATTTGGCTATGTAAACTTTTGACGCTGGGGTCAGGTGAAAAGTTCAGCCACTTTCAAGCCAGTGATGGCCTCACCTCCCTTCTAATGTCAATAACAATAATAATAAGAGTGATTAACTGCAACAAGTTCCCTGTTGCTGGAAAAAAAATACGGAACTGGAATACTTTACTTCTTCCAGAAGGTTGAAAGCATAGAATTTTCCAAAATATATTGGTAAGATAAGTGTGGTTTCCTCATCATTTGTACGAGCACTTTTTTTAAAAATTATGTTTAACAACATAACCAGTATACTAAAATTTATGTCCAGTAAAACTGCAGTTTAAAACAAAATGTGAAGGTCTATTTACGCTTAACATAAACATAGCCATCAGTAAGAGCCTACAATTAATCTGAGATGTTAAAGTACTTCAGTAGGTGCTGCTGTTTTGGTTAGCAATTGAGCTAAGATGGGTTTCACCTTAATGCTTTAATGTCAATTGTGCATGTGAATTAAGGGGATTCCCCCCCCCCCCCCTGACAATATATGGAATGACTTGATGACTACTTGAAGGTGCTTATTTGCATTATAGGGGACACATTATTGAATATTGACTTTTTAATTGGTTGTATACAAATAGGTGGCTCTCTGGAGTGTCTGCTCACGATCAAGTACATCTTTTGTTATCTGTTATCTGTCGGGTAGGCTGCTTTCATTCGCCACAGACACACTCAATGTAGTGTCAATTAGGGGTGGGAATTTTTGAATGTCTCACGATTCTATTCGATTTGATTCCGATTTTTGGGTCTGCGAATCGATTCAGAATCAATTTTTGATTAAGAACGATTTTTGCTTCAAAATGATTTGATTGAGAATGATTTTTGCTTCAATTTATAGATGTGCAAGGAATCGTAATGATCTACTCCAGTCGGACTCGCTAATGCTAATTAGCGAGCTACTTGCGGCACTTTTATCACTCAAAAGAACGGCTCCACGCTGCAAAAAAAACAACTTTTATTGGAATAACTTGATCGTGACTTTTTCCTTCTACTCTCTAATGTGGCTACAACTTAATGTATCAGACCGCGTGGAACCACACTGCCCCTAAGTGGCCAAATAGAGTACAACATGAACAGCGCTCCCAATAAAGGCACACACAAACAAAGGCAAGACAATATGAAATAATTTAAATAAAATCGATTCTGAATCGTACTAAATGAAACTCGCGATTCTTATGAGAATCGATTTTTTGGCACACCCCTAGTGTCAATCACTTTTATTATCTATTGGAGGGACTGTAAATCTGGTTATTTACATTTATAAAGATGATGATACTTTCAATTATTATTTTTTAAATACATAAGCTCAGTTTGACTTTCAGAATGGTGACCTAATGACCATGGAAAATTTGAGTGCCAGGGTGCCACCAGAAAATCTCCCACCCTACTGTTACCTACTTGGTCATGGCCCCCACAGAGCTGGGAACAGAGGGCAGGTAATTGCAGCTGAGGTTGACCTCTGTCAGCGTGGGGATGTCACAGATGGCCAGCGGGAACTGGCCGAGGTGGTTGTTGGACAGGTTGAGGCTCCGCAGACGAGAGAACCTACACATTTAAGAGACACGACACAACGGTAAGATTCAACGCCGTCTTTATGGAGTTTAGAAAACAGTGGCGACCCCGACGTCTCTGTTGTCTATTCAAACAGCAAAGACCGGTGACATTTGGAGTGGCGTTCCGTAGCAGAGGGGTGACCTTCACGTGTCAACACCCCTTCATCTTGTTTTTACTCACATACCTGCAAGGAGGCAATGTCAGGCTATCTGTTTAATGTAGCCACACTGGATTTTTTTCATCCTACTATTTACACACACACACACTGCACATGAAGGTGACACTTTTTTTTTATCAGGGCTGGCGAGCCATTCCTGCTGAGGGTGACTCCCTCGGGCAATATGTGTGTGTGTGCGCGTGAGTGTGTGCTATTCACTCATTCAATCAACCTCTGCAATCTGCTGAGTAATGCTCATATCACTTTCCTGCTTCTCCGCTTGTCTGTCCTATCATGCCATCATCTTCGAGCACGCTCCTGCGTTCTTTCCGTATCTGTCTGAAGCCGCTCTGGTGATTTTTATCTCCGCCAGCGAGTTTATGATCTAACAAATCTGTTTGTCTCTGAGCAGGATTAGAGGACAGTTTCACAGAACTCAATGAAGGAGGGGGCCGCGTGGTGGAAGAAACCATTAAAAAGCAAGATAGGGAGGGACTGGGTTTATTTTGCTTTTATTCATATCACAATAGCAAATGTATTGGGTAGTATTAACCAAAATGCACAATTTTGGCATTGAACAAAATTAAGGTTAACACATTTTCATGTTTTCTATGCACAGAAGTAGTACCAGACAAAATTCTGGACACTTTCTAATTCAATACCATGACATCATGTCTGGTAACACATAACAAATAAAAAAGGTATTTATATTTTTTTCTGTCAACGGAAGTTCTGGTGGTAGGTAAGCAAAATAAAAAA
Source organism: Leptonotus elevatus (assembly GCF_054856555.1). Lineage (NCBI taxonomy): Eukaryota > Metazoa > Chordata > Actinopteri > Syngnathiformes > Syngnathidae > Leptonotus > Leptonotus elevatus. Next base: position 20,000,872 of record NC_141239.1, on the reverse strand, counting down.
CACATTATTTTAAATGTTTTATTATATTTAACTGATTACCAACAGAATGTGTTACATGGCAGGTCTTTAAATAAAATCAAATTTAAACCCATTACTAACGTTTCTACCAACATGCGTACCAGAGTCTAGTCCTCCGTAACAAATACTTGCTGATGGTTCCATTCATTCAATCTGTTTTGCTGAAATGCTACAGTAATAATCCATCAGTGGATTTTTTTTTAGACCAGGATTTAAGGATTAAAGTCATTTTTGCAGATAATTAAAGGAATGCCTTCATTTTGGATATTTTAAGCATCTGCGGACACCCTTTATCAACTTTTATTTTATTTTAAATTTGTGACAAAAGCTGTCCCTCATGACCTGCAAAAGCATCCCGACAGATGTAAATAAAAGAGGCCAAACTCTGCGTCATTTGCATGGCCAGTGAGGAATGACCTCATACTCAAGACAGAAGAGAGAGATGCATGCTGGGAACCAAGGCAGTTTTATGCCAGCGGAAACGATGAGTCTGATTATTGCCTATCTGATCTGCCGCTAAGTATTTGGCCAGCAGAGCAAAGATGGCAGAGCGAGCAGGCAGGCGGCATGGCTCTCCTTTTGGGAGATACAACAAAACCACCCTGACCCAAGTTTGATGTTACACACACACACACACATAGCTTGTGATTTTAGCCAACCAAAAACAGCCTTTCACAAAACTGTCCAAAATAGTACTCACACGCACACACATTTATGAAGGCGTTGGTCTCTCTGGTAACTCTGCAAAAAATGTTTTGACTCTCAGCTAAACATGTCTTTCTCATTACTGACCTCCTTTTATGTCATCGCGCTCGCGAGTCAAATGAGGACGAGCTTACTCAGGTTTGGCAGCGCCAAAGGGATGTTTCCTCATTTGGTCTGTGCGGAAGCCGTGCATCACTCGCATTTAAAGGGGAAATATTATGGAAAATGGACTTTTGGGTCCCTGAAGTCCCTGTCCATCCAACAAGTGTGAAATTAAACAACCAAGTGGTGGCCGTGGCTCAGGTTGAGGGCTGGGCGATATGGCCAAAGAATAAAATCTCGATTTTTGCAGTCATTCAGGACGATTACGATTGTAATCGATTTTAATCTAATAAACCCAAGAAAATTTTATTTAAAGGTTTCATTTATTAAAAAATAATTCCTCTGCAAAATGTTCAGACAACAATAATGTATACTGATACTAAATTAGTTTTAACATAAACGTAACCTTCATAGTTTGTACTTAAATGCCACAATTAAGTTGTTGGTAGCTACTGTAAACATGTCTTGTAAACCACCCATACAGCATTGGGCAAAATTACAACTCACAAAAACATTTGGACATAAGAACAGCAGCTTTTATTCATCCAGAAGACAAAACTCGATTTCACGATTTACCATGAAAAAAAAAAGAAAAAAAAAAGATTATTTAAAAAAAATGTCTCGGTTTTCATACTCTTGTTAACAAAAGTGGAAAAAAATGCTAAATATAAATAGTTTAAATGAATTTTTGACATATTTAGGCGTCAATGGCAGTGAATGAGTTAAAATGACGATGTATCGACTAATTCGATTTATTGCCCAGCCCTACTCAGGGTGTAGAGACGGTCGTTCAGTAACCAGAAGGTCTGCTGTTTCGATCGAATTTTGACAAAAATGTTATTTCAACACATGGGTACTGTTTTAAATTATAGGGCAAAAAAAGCATAATATGTCCCTGTGAAATAAATGACTGCGGAGGAACATCACAGACGCCCGACTCATTCACAATTTTATCTGAAGAAGCAGCACAGGGGTGAGGAACACAAGATTACACAAGCAAAACCACACACGCACATTCCCGTCATTGCATTTGAACAACATGACGATGTAGCCTGCGGACACGTACTTTTCCCGAAAGAAGTGTTCTCTTTCTGCAAGCGTTTATAATGAACATAATAATCTGGCAGAAATCTTGATCATAAAAAAAAGAGACCTCGAAGGCTTTGCATACATGTGACTGCAAACGTAATCACGCATACGGTCCTGTACTGTGCATACATCTTGGCTGTGGTGCTTTAATCGAGTCCCGCAATAAGCATGCAGCAGATGGTGCACATGGAGAGAGGGAGTGGAGGGGCCAGTCACATTAAAAGCGTCCCTAATGATGAATATGGCCTTCTGGGCTAGTTTGGCTCAGCCCGGTCGGTACATTGCAGCCTTGGCTAGCCTCTTTGGGCCCTGTGTGTGCCCCCCCCCCCCCCCCTTATTCCTGTTGCTCACACTGCAGGTGGACACTTAAGTGGTCCAAACTGGTCTGCTAAACAGAGTACACACACAATCAAGACACATTTGAGCAGTTTCCGTGTTTTGTGATCAAAGTCAGTAAAGGTTCAGTCCTTGTAAGTCTCTGAAAGATGAATTATGCTGTGGTGTGGAGTGTTTTAATAGTTCTCCTAGATCTGCTCGGAAAACAGTTGGGCTGGCAATTGTCACACTCACACACCAACAATCGGGCCAGATTTAAGCCTTTTCCCGCCCTTGTAATTAAAGTCAGTAAAGGCCTAGTTGTCGGATATAGAGTAGTAGTAGTAGTAGTAGTAGTAGACCCCTCACATTTCTGTAGATATTTAATTATATCTTTTCATGGGACAACATTGAAGAAACGAGACTTATATAATGAAAAGTAGTCAATGTGAATTTATTGATCCCAAAACAACTCACAATAGTGATATAACTGACATTTTCACTGAGGGTTGTACTCGCTTTTGTTGCCAGGGGTTTAGCTATTAATGGGCGTATATTTGCGTTATTTTTTTACACAGTTATATAAGCTGTACACTGACTACTTTTCATTGTGTCAAAGTGTCATTTCCTCAATGTTGTCCCATGAAAAGATCTAATTCAATATCAGAAATGTGGGGAGTGTACTCACTTTTGTGAGATACTGTATTTTAAAGATGATGCAATCCACCGAGCTGCCTCTCACAGGTAAGTGCTACTACAACTAAGAGATTGTCAGTGCAGAACGGTTGAATGTTGGGGTGTGGGAGAGAAAAAAAAAGATTCGGCAATATATTGCGATATTACAGTGCGCAATTCTTGTATCGCTTCAATATGCGACCGAATCGACGTCCATTTTTGATAGAAATATACAACAAAACGTCTTACTTAAGGTTAGGGTTCACACTTTAAGCATGGAAGAATGTTATATGAATGGAACATTAATCCATAATATTATATTTCATTGCTGTTCAAACATGAAACAAATTGCAACCTGTTTGTTAAATACAGCGGCTCACATTTAAATAAGCCTGAATTTTCAGATAAATACTTTTTCATACAAATCTTACAGTGTACATGTACAAGTTTATTGACTAGTATTTTCTACATTTGCGCCCCCCAAAAAAATCGCAATATTCGACTTATAGATTCGTATCAGGATTAATCAGTAATGAATCGTGACCTATGAATAAATTTTCTTCTTTGTCATGTGTCTCTCACAACAACAAAAAAAAAGAGTTACGATTTTAAAAATCTGAATGCATCCAGTGACGCCTTACTACTTCACACTCTCATCTCACATATTACGATGACTCAGCTTATCTCGTTATACCAACATTTGTCTGCGTTTTAAGCAACCTGACGAACGCTAAGCAAGTTACAATGTTGTACCTCTGCAGCTGCTGCAGCCACTGGTCAGCGGGCAGGAAGTTGTGTTTGAGGTTGAGATGGGTGAGGTCGTGACTGTAGAAGAGGTTGGGCGGAAGCTGCTCCAAACTGCAGCAGGACAGATCCACAGAGTTGATCCTCTGCGACACCATCTAGAAAGAACGAATGCACAGCACATACAAGCAAGTAGTTAAACGAGATTATCTGCATGACACCGAGTGCATGTAGATTACAGCTGACGGGTCAAACGGCATTTATGGGCCAATCTTCTTAGAACTGGCGAAGAAGAAAGGGAAAGTGTAGCGGGTTAGTTCAGTGACCTATGGTAGTACGGTACATTACATCATCATGTTATCCAGCTAACTGCAAGCATTCACAGCACTTGCTTGTTGGCTAGGATATCAAATATACATTGCCCTCCATCAGTATTGGCACACGTGGTTAAGATGTGTTCTTAGCATCTAATAAATTATGTTGGTTTCTAAATAATATAAAACCCAAATAAAAAAGAAAAGGAAAATCCACTCTTGAATTCAAGTACATTTTTTCAGTCGGGAAAAAAATCCCACATCAAGAAAGATTTTCACATCAAATCATGTGTTCCGCATTTATTAGCACCCCGTGATGTTAATACTTTGTACAACCTCCTTTGCCAACAAAACAGCAGCTAATCTCCTATGTTTCACAGCATGGTAGAACACAGAAAGAGGGATCTTCGACCAATTCCTCTTTGCATAATCTCTCTAAATTATTCAACGATTTGAGTACTTTCTTTAGCCCCCTCCACAGGTTTTCAATGAGGTTGAGGTCTGGGGACTGCGATGGCAATGGAAGTAGCATGATTCTGTCTGGTGAACCACTTCTACTACTTTCAGTATCAGAGTAAGCTTCTGCAATTATTATTATTATTTTCAAAGGCTTTTAACACATCTTACTTAACCAGGAGTGTCAATAATCATCATGGAGGGCATTGCCGACCGTCCCAGACTAAAATGTGGACACTTTCGTCTTGAATAGAATGAAATTGTGTTTCCAAATTTATGCCTGGAGGTACATGACAGCAAAGAGCGAGGGAGGCTACGTCCTTTATCATCTGGCATCTCAGAGTCCTGCCTCCAGAAAACCCAATCTCACATTCTCCACCCACAGTTGAAACCTTCAAGACTGCCGTCCTCGGACCAACAGCACGAGAGCCTGCGCTACTGACACCTACTTAGATGAGTTGCTCTCCAAAGTGACGTGACAGCATCCACCTCTGTCAGAGGTGAGGGAGACAAAAGCGTTTGTGTGGTCGTGGCTTGGGAATGTGCCCGCCACTATGCAGGCTTCTATTATGAGTGGCCCTCTGGGTGCTGGTGACATGCATGCCCCTATTAATATTTAGAAAAGAGGTTTTCTAGCTATGACCTACTTGAGTTCAAATGAGAGAAAGGAGAGTGTGACCCTTGAGTTCTAAAGTGTGGACCGCAATGAAGTATGCTCGCTTTGCTGTGTTTGCACATGCTGTGTAATCATGGCGGATGTTAAGAGTTCTCTAGCAGCGCTCACGTGTGATTTGTAATGCGGCAGACCCGTAAATAAAGTATATGCACAAACACACTTTCTCTGACTCTTTTCTCCCTCGTTTCTTTTTACCTTGGCGGCATGTCTGTGCCAGCGGAGGTGCTCCGTGAAGCTGTCGAAGCTGACATAGTACGTCTGACTCTGGGGTCCGGCTGAGCTGAAGGCCAAACAGTGATTGTGCTTCTTTACTTCCTCCACCTGCAGATATAACACAAACGCGCGCACACAGTGAGAGGCGCGATTAATACGGTCAACAATATAATAATAATAATAACAATAATAATAATAATAACAATAATAGAACATATTGTCTTCATTTATCTGTAAATGGCCATTTCATTAGCTTTTCCTGTCGTAAATTAGATAGTGAAGTTGATATTAGCGCTTACAAAGTATTTTCAATAGAGTGGAACCTCCGAAGTCCAACATATGCCCTCAAGAGGCAAACTAAACTTGGACTTTGCTCCATCATTACACGTAATGACAGCAAAGATCTCTCTACATAATTATATGCAGTAAAACAAAAATCTAAAAATGTGTGCAAGTTTGTGTTATTTTTGGGATGAAAAGACAAAAAATTTCATGATAACCATAAAAACAAAAAATGTAACTTGCGTTATAGGAAAGGTTTCGATTTATTCAACATCCAATATCATAAATAAATTATGTATAAATACATCAAAAACGTGCATAGTTTTACTTTAATTTTAGTTTTATTAGATCGAGGTTGACAATATGAATATCTAGGTTTTATGATGGCAGCAGCTTGATCCTTAATAAATTCACTTTGAATTATTTTCAGTGGGAACAATTATTTTGAAATTAGCACAGCTTGGGGGTTTGTGGTCAAATTTTGGAGATTCCACTGTATAAATTTAAACAATATTTATTTAGTTTTAATTATTAGGGTAGTAGTTTGCAGTGATTAAAAATTGCACTGCATCATGCGAATGTGTGTAATACTGTGTATAATATAGAGGCTGTAGAACACAATTTTTTTTTCTAAAACAATGGATTTAAATTGTTTACATTTAACTAACATACCTGCTTCAACTGAATTGTACAGGTTATAGCAAATAAAGTCATCACTCAGAGGCACATGAGGGAGGTGGATGAAAGATTGTGAAATGTCTGCTGAAAACTGGCCCCAGTGACATTTTTTTCCAGCCGAGAGCCCTATCAGCTCAGCCAGCTGATCCATAAAGCAATGCACAAATAAATGTTGTTTGTACGGCGTCCGTCTTAAAAATAGCAGGGACGATTTAGGCTACTTTGGGGGCTGTGTGTGTGTGATTCAATATGCTAGAATTTATGGCTGATATTTTGAGTTAAGGATGAGTAAGAATGACATTTTGTCGACAGCAGGCCTGAAGATTTTTTTCCAACTTCACCGGGGTGTAAGCATACGTAAAATCAGGACGCATTTTAGCATTCTTTTCGCATTGCGTTCAAACACACACTCTACAGCAAGGAGTCACCAACGTGGTGCCCGCAGGCACCAGGTAGCCCCTAAGGACCTCTTGAGTAGCCTGAGGGCTTGTTTTAAATATAGCTCACCAATGATGAGACATTATAATTTCCTCGGAATGGTAGAAATTATCTTTTGAAAATATGAACACTGGCAGAGATTTATAGTGAATTAAGTGTTGCATATTGTAATTTAGCGATCTCCTAATTATTGCGCAAAATAATAATAAAAAAAATAATTGAAAATTTAATTTGAACTAATTTATTTCAGAAGCATGTATCAAACTTGTCGCCCATCGCATTAATCAGTCCCCAAGAAGTAGCTCTCAGCTTCACAGAGCTTGGTGACCCCTGCTCTCAAGGATTATCCTGAGTGATTATTCTGTGGTGTGGGGTGTGTTTAGAGTGATTTTCCCTTTCCAAACTGCTTGGGGAAACGTGCTCAATATTTACAATTGCAAATCCTTGTGTGTCATTCGCCACAATAAATATGACGAGGAAGAGCTTGCCGCCGCAATAACAGTTAGCCTAGCTTCTTCTATTTGTTCTACTACTTACTACGCTTTACAACAGACATCTGATTTGGAGTTTCACAATGGACCTATGGTTGCGTGTGTAGTGTGCTGATTTATTTTAGAGTTTAGTATACTACAAGTATAAACGTTGCTTTAGCATGAAAATGAACAGACTTGAAGGCAAATTCATCAAGGACAACTGCGCTCTGGCGCATATCTGAAATTGATAATGAGCCGCTTTGGCCGAGTGGTATGAGGACAGGAAAAATATCGACGACGTGACGTACTTTCCCGCCAATGAGCGGCAGGATGTGCATCTTCCCTGTCTGGCTCTCCTTGACAGAGGAGACGATGAGACAGGTGCCGCAGAGGATGACCTGCCGCCTGGTCCAGCGGTTGACGGGCAGCTGCAGCTTCCCTTTGCGGACGTTGTACATCCCCGACAACTGGACCCGCTCGGAGCTCTCAATGTTTTGGGGCTTCCCTGGAGCACAAGAGGAGGGGAGGGGGAGACATTGTGTGGTTAGCGCAGACATGCGATGCTGGGGGTTGAGTAAATGTTCATCCTCTGGGGAGAATGAGTGCGCTGTATGCGATTTTACTTGGCAAGACTTTTGTTTATATAGCGCATTTCATAGACGAATGCAATTTTAGTGCCACGTGCACTAAAACAGAAGTATGAAAATAGAATTGAAATTTAGCAACATGATGAAACGTGCAATGCCATTTTGCGGATGAGAAGAAACCTATTTCAGCTGGCTATAAGCAAGAGGCAGTGAACCCGCTGGAGTGGTCGGCATCCAATCCCAGAGAGCATGTAACTAACAATCATTCACACTCACATTTGAACGTGTGACAATTTTAGGGGTCTTCAGTTAACTGAACGTGCATGTTTTTGGGAAGAACATTCAAACTCCACACAGGAAAGCCACCATGGTGCCCTATTGCTAAACCCATATAATGAAACAGGAAAAATAAAATAAAAAAGGTCACAAAAATTACTCTGATAAAGGTCTTGTGTTGAAATGGTGATTGTATGAGCATTTAAAGAAGTGCACTAAAGGTTAATGACTTGCAGCATATCCTAATAATCCCCAGATGCAGTAAAACGGTACATCAAAAAAGGACTGCCACAGTGGTCAGACAATTTGGAAATTGTCCAAAAATTCATCCATCCATTCCTTCTATCGCTTCTTCTCATTCGGGTCACGAGTGTGCTGGAGCCAATCCCGCAGGGGACACCCTGGACTGGTCGCCAGAGGTGTGACATTAGCTCTTGCTACAATACCTCCACAAAGCAGAGTTAGCCTCCGAGCTAAATTCATTCAGTGCAAGTGTAAGCTTCACATGTCCTACTTTACGCATTGGAATTGAATAGTCAGGATTTGCCTTCAGTGACTAGTATAATCTCCAATTCAATGCCAGGTGCAATTCTGCTGAATTATACTCTTAGTCAGTGAGCTCGCCTCACCGAGCGGCCTGCCAAACCTGACAGTCAGGCTTGCTTATCGGACGTCCTGTCGGCCCCGCGCCGCCTTATCGCTGTGTCCAAACATCCACCTGTTTTCAGTCTTCTCCCACCTCTACGAAAGGTTTCCGTGTGGCGCCATGTGCCATCCACCTCCACCATGTCCATTCTCTCTGTTTTGGTGTCTCTATTTTCAATAGTGGCGTCGTACCTGGCGGAGCAACAGTTGGTGTAGGAAAATGTTGCACAATCCCCTGACCTCTCGTTCACACATATTTCACCTCAGTGCGAACACCAATGGGGGTGAGAGAGAGTCTCTCGAATAAGCATGTGCAAACTTGTGTAGGCTCTTGTGCTTTTCAATTATTTACATGGTGACTGTAAGGCCATACAGCAAACTCTGCTCTCGACTTTTTGGGACATTTGGGGTCATAAATATGCCCCAAAAAATCTTCTTTAAAAAATAAATAAATTGGAAGCAAATGTAACCTGTATAAATGTACCGTATCTATTTTAAAACTCACTCAATAGTGACCCCCTTGACAGTTTGAAAAAAATAATAATCTGCCCCCCTAACACCAGTTTCGCAGACTGATAAGAAATTTATCAGAAACATCTCAGAAACCCATACATGGAGGTGAACAGGAGCCAGCCATTTGTAAACAAGTATCTTCTAATCTTGAAAGTTAGAGGAAGATTTTGACGATTTTCCATGAAAAAATTATCATTAGCGCCCACGATGCGCCCGTTTATCACTGCTTGCAGCTTTAATTACAGTTATAATTATTGAGTGAAATGAATCGCTGATTTAGTTTTGAAGTGTTACTTCTGATCATCAGTGCTGCAAATGAGCTCTGACCTTTCGTCTGCTAATTTTGTGTTTGCAACATAATCAATAGCTTTAGTTTGCAGGAACTGTTTGCTTAGTCCAGTTGCTGAGTGGCTAACATAACATGTCGATTCTACAGATTACATGCTATTGTGCTTGAACAGCAAAGATGGAGGCATTCATTGTCCATGTGTAGTCATCTTGTCTTGTGTCTTTGAATGGAATTTAACGCATTGTCAATTGCCAAATGTTGTGTGGCATCTTGTCTTACAAAACTGCTTCCTGATCGTCACCGCTGGTGGTTTGCACCACTATTTAGTGGCCTTTCTGAAACAAGTGGAGTGTGCAGGAAGCAAATTAACTTCAGCTTTTCTATCAGCTTTTAAGGGCCACCACAAGTGGCCATTTCCCAGCATGCTCTAAATACACAAAGGTGCTTTTAGACTATTGTGAGAGCTTTTATACAATTAGCCATGCACGTTTACATTTTTGATGCGATAAACAGAAGCGGAAGCTACCAACTTTTTGATTCTAAATACAGTAGACGCTAGACGCTCTGAGCCCTTTTCACATTGCACTTGGTTTCTGTAGAGTTTACCACGGGGCAGGGTGTATGACGGCACAAGAATTGTAGGGCAGCGGTCCGGCATGGCCTTATTTGGCCCCGGTTGCTATGCTACTGACTGGTACCTTTATGCTGCTGGTTAGGACATAAATCAATTAATAAACACATGCTTCCATGGAATGAGATTTGACAGCGGCACTGCGCTTTGCTAAGTGCAGTGTGAAAAGTCCTCTACACTCAACATATAAAAATAAACTAAATTGTGTACACTTTACAACGGTCTCATCTTACAGTATTTCAAGGTTACAACCAAGTTTGTACGTATATTGGCACTTGGTACTTCATTTATATAGCGCTTTTCCACCTTACAAGGCCCTCAAAGCGCTTTACATTCGACTACGCATTCACCTACTGATGACGCAGCCTCGGGAGAAATTGGGGGTTCAGTATCTTGCTCAAGGATACTTCGACGTGGTCACAATGGCATGGCATCGAACCCACAACCTCTGGGTTAGGAGACGGCCACTCTATCACTGAGCCACGCCGCCCTTGTCCTTTTTTTGTGTTGGATCTCATTAGATTGTGCCTAATTTTGTGGCTTGTGTGTAGAGCTTTATATAATGCACCCATTTGCTTTCAGCTCATCAATATCTATGCAAAGCTATGCAACATCTTAGTAAGCAGGCTGCTTAGCGCCTTCCAACGTTGCCGTAAGGCAGAAGTAACCAGCATGAGGGGGGCTGCATGTGAGGCATTAGACAAATTATTCAAAAGCTTTTAGCCTCAATATGTCACATGGGCACATTTGTACTATTTTTAGGCCCTTTTGTCGAAACGTGCGCTCTACTATGCCAGCGTAATATGCTCCTCATTTTCTTCTCCTTGTTGGCCGCTAATATGCACAAACACACGCTAACAATAATCGTTGTGTCCATCTAATCGCCCCTCCTAAATGTTGCTGGAGCATGAAAGACAAAGCCTGCTGCTCGCGGGAGGGCAAACTTTCCAAAGTTGTCCCTCTGTTGATGCATCATCTCGGACGGATGGAGGAGGCTTCAAGGTCGGGCCAGGGGAATATGCTGGAGGAAGTGAGGAGATGGGAGGGACCCCCACGTGAGCATCCTGTTTACACTGGTGGGCAAGGGAACAACGGGGTCTCCTCCTAAATAACCACTGGAGGAAGTCAATCGAGGGTCAGATGTCAAAAGAATTTCTGTAGTCCGCATGCGACACCTACACCAAGAGTATTTTAAGGCGGGATGATGTTAGTCATGCTGGGCATCCCATTATCTTAGAAGGATGCAGCAGTAGGCACAAGAGAAAGGCCTTGTTGGGTGGGGGTGTACTGGACAAATCTATTCCTAGACCTACTATGACAGGAGTGCGTGTGTGTGTGTGTGTGTTCCTACTAGGGATGCTTCCTTCCTTCCTTTTCCACAAGTTCAGGATGTTTTGCCTCCACACACGCTCACTAAAGAGTACGTCACTCCAACTATTGGCTACTATGGCCAGTGGCGACGGGAGAAGCAGTGTCGATAGAGAAAGTTTGGTTTACACGTGCCTCACAATTCTGACGTTCTGGGTTTGAATTTCAACTGAACTCAGGCCTGCCTGCGTGGAGCTTGCATGTTCGTCCCGAGTTTTGTTCCAACTTCCTACTGCATTTAAAGATATGCATGATTGGTTAATTGCAGACTCGTGTTGTGAATATTAATGGATGTTTTGTTTGTCCCTTATACCGAAACCCAAACCCCAAGTTTGAGATCCTACTAACCCTACTGTATAGAAAAAAAATCAAAGAATGCAAGGTCCACCACTTGGATTATTTTTTATCAAGCACACCAAAATCCGTCAACCAGGCAATTGTATATTGTTTATTAGCGTGTTTTTGGAAAAACTGCTACCTGAAATGCTTTCCGTAAGGCCAATAGTTTAGGATTTGAAAATAATTTGGGCTGGTCAAGACTCTGTAACCTACCAGAAAATATTAGCCCCTGCACTTAACAGCAGCCGAATCACATCTCTAAATTCAGAAGCAAGGCAGGAGGCAATCGATCGTAAGATGACCACTTTTAAAGCAGTTACTGGGGAAACATTCAAGTGATATTTTCCCAATTTGGACCAAGTTGACAGAACAGAAAGTGGAGGGAATCTTTTTTGCTTGTAAAAAATAATTCATATCTGTATTCACCACAGTGTGATAAAGAGAAACTTGTTTAATTTTAAATAGTTCATTTGCATATTTAGAAAAGCTCTACTGTATAAAAAAATTATTACAAGCTGCGGGTTGCTTACAAATGGATATTTGCCACAAATGGTCGCCGGGCCATAGTTTGCTCTAACCCTACTTCAAGACCCTACTAGAAAGTTCTACTTTATTTTAGGTTTCTTTAACTTTTTTAGAAAAAGTGGATACGTTCTCTTTACAAACGAGGTCTTTGTTTTAAAACTATACTGCTGGCATACGACGTTTCGTGATTTGTATTATTATGGTTGCTGCGGTTGCCGGTAATTATCGGGAATACCAGATAATCAAGAAATCCACCGATAATAATAGACATGCCACGTTGGTCCATCTGTTGTGTGTGGTTGTGGCTCAAGTTGTGCCCAACTCCTCAACCCCTCCCCGCTCCTATGGTAGTGTCATATTTGTGATGTCATAATGCGTGCGTGTTCACAGAAGATGCATCATGGCGACACGGCAGTCACCAGTGTGGGCTTTCTTTACTCGGTCTCCCCACAGTGTAAGCATCACAATTTTTTGTTGCATTTTTAAAACATGACTGTTTTGGCAAACTCAAAATCAGTTACTGGTTGTCTTTGAAGCAGTGATATCAATACAATACAGCTTCATGGTGTGTTACACAATGTTGCAATGTATTTGCACATGACAGTTAGACTTATAGTAGGACTCCAAAGTATATTTGTATTCGAGTTCATTTTGCAAACAATTATCGGCTTACTTATTAGTTATCGACATCGGCACTTTCTAAATTATTGGTTTATCAGTATCGGTTGAAAATAGCATTATCGTGCATCCTAAATTATGGTCCGTAACGAGCTAGTTTGCAGAATTGTGTAGGAATATGTGGTTATGCAGCACAAGATGCCACGCTAGCTACCACAGTACTTGTTTTTCCATTGGCTTGTTTGGCCTTTATTGCTGTGTTAGCAAAAGTTAGTTATGGAGGATGTAGGAACTGATTTTGGCTTCATACCAAAGAGCCCCCTGTACATGAATGACGGTTAAGGATAAATTAATTATATTTTCATTAGTGCTCTACTTTGATGGCAGTCTCACCGTACCAGAAACACAGACCAGTACGATGTCTTCAACATGGCCTCCAAGATGCCCCACTGGCCTTCATATCCGTCATTGTTAGCAATCAGCACCCAAGGCTGACCTCCCTCCATCTATCCCTGCATTTACCAGATTTCTTTTCTTTTTCTTTTTTTAAACTCTTGAAGCTTCCCAGCGATAACAAGGACACATCCTCGGTTAATCATCCCGGCCCCGCTAAATGCAAGCTGACATCGGCACACCTCGGCTATACGACGGGGCACGCTGTACCGTAGGGCATCGGTGACCCACATAAAGTCACCGCCAGGCATGAAACACATATTTGCTGCTTCTATAGGGGCTGACAGATGCGATGGATCTGAATAATCCCTCCGCCTCTGTTCCGCTCTTCCTAGTATTAGCAACTTAATCAATCTATTATAACCAGGGGTTATATACTCACACAGCTATCAACAGGAGCTTATGCTAATCAACAGCCATCTAGACCAATGCTAACGCTGATCTGTTCAAATAAAAATCAGCACCAAACTGTACATATAAAAGACCTCCTGCATATGACTACCAATATTTAAAAAAAAAAAGTCACATAATTATTCATTGAGATTTGAAATCAATAATAATAATAATTTAGAAAATAAAAATAAAATCTACCTTCTTTCTTGGTCCCACCTCACAAATACACCATCCTTGGCATAGGTAACAAGTTAACAACAGTTCAAATGTCTAAATCTGCACCATGGACTATGAAAATCTACTGGAAATCATTTTGCATAACAATTTTTGGTTGATGGATCATAAGTAAAAAGAATAAAAAATCCTGAAGTCTGTCTTGTGATACTTCTTGGCGGTATCTGATCAAATTTCCAATGCCTGACGAAAAGTATGCAACTCGCTTTACAATGGACAAAGAGTATTTGATAAAAGGTTACTACAAAAGAAAAAAAAACAGTGGAGAAGTGACACAGATAAGCCAGAGCGAGACCAGCTGCTAGCTAGCCTGTGACACAAATAGCTGCACTGCACTTCTGTTACCAAACACACACATGCATTATGTCCAAATTCCTCTACCTAAGGGTTTGTTTACAGGCAAAAGGACCGGATTCGGTGCTTTGCCTCCATCATTTCACGCCTTCATGCGTGTTTGCACCTCCACGTTGTCCATTAAAGTGATGACTGCGATGCGAAGCGACAGGCCATGTTTGGCCAACTGTCCTTTTGGGCGTCATCTGGCTGTGCTTGCTGCGGGATTGCAAAGGCCATCACAGGTGACTGGAGCACCTCCTCCTTGCCTCCCGTCGCCTTTTACCCTTCTGCCGAGACACGGGAAAATGCGACATTTTTCCAAATCGATCCCAAGGCTCTTAAATGCCACAGCTTCACAACAATTGATCTTTAATTAGCATCCCCTTTGGAAGTGCCAGCTGTCCTCACGCAAATGGGTGCACAGTGGCAAGCGGAGGGAGGATGAGGGTGAGGGGGCGTTGATAGGAGAAATGTACCACGCTGACCTTTAGTGTAATAGTGATAAGGCGATGTGCTACATGCTCTCATGAGGAACAATGAAGGTGGTCGGGCTCTAGATGACAACACACTCACTTGTTCGTGTAGTTTGACAAGTTCAAAACCACATTGAATACAGTCTTTGCTTTTTGGGCTGGTTATTTTTGGCCCATAAGAAACACAGGGTGTAGGAAACAGAGCTCATTAATAATGCTCTATTTTGAGAGCATAAATCACACTGAATATTGTCTCAAATATATTGTTTCTCCTCACGTAGCTTAAAGAATACATACAGAATGCAAAGAATTACACTGCATGGTTCAAATGATAAAATTGTTGCTTTTGCACTCATGTGGCACAATTGGGATATGCGTTGTGGCATAGTAAATAGTAAAAATACACACACAAATAAAACAGTTTGATGAAATCCAACATTATGGTAACTACAAACGTTTTGTGCGGTTAACCTACTACTCTATATAAACAAAGAAAAGTGAGGTGAGAGTGAGGCTATTTTTGAGTTGAATGATTTTTGGTTGGTTAGTTGGTGAGCAGGATTCCACAAACCAATGTCTATGAAGAAAAAATATTATATATATATAATATTTATTTGGTGCAGATGAGAATCAGGTCTTCCAAATGTGAATAAAAAAAATTAGAATAGTCAATGCAAGCTTTTGCATTATATAATCGGCCGATTAATCTGTAAAATGTAGATAAATGTTAATAATAATAATAATAGTAATAACAATAATAATAAATTAATTAACTAGGGCTGGGTATCGATTCTAATTTCCTCAATGGATTCGATTTCAATTCACAAGAGTTCAGATCGATTGTATTTTGTATTTTTTTCCCTAATCGATTCAATTCACTTCACTTCAATCCCATATTGATTAATTATGGAACATCAAAGTACATCACCAGTAAAATAAAATAAAAACCATCAGCTTTTAAAATTTTATTTTCTTATTAATTTATGGAAAAAGAGATATTATTATGAATATCAGCCTTGAAAAGGAAAATCGATTCGATATCAATTTATTTTTTAAACCCAGCCCTAAAAATAAATCGCAAACCAATAACTATGTAATTATTTAGCCCTTGTGTGTGTGTGTGGGGGGGGGGGGGGTGCAGGGCCTTTAGAGTTCAGGTTTGAATTGGGTTATAGTTGAGGTTAGGGTAAGGAATGGGGTTAGGCAATCATTTTTGATGGTTGGGGTTAGGGGAAACGGCTAGGAAATGCATTATGTCTATGGATGTCCTCACAATTATATAAGTACAAGTGTGTGTGTGCGTGTGTGTGTAGGTGCGTACGTGCGTGTGAATTCAGCATTAACAATAGGAACTTTTGGAGGACCAATGTGTTTTCGGACCGTGGGAACTACTGTGTAAATTTAGATCCGGGCTATTTATTCTTCAGCATGGTCCAGGGAGCTTTAGGCGGGGACTGCATTACTGCACATGACAAAGCCTTTTAGTTTCAGGAACAGGAACAGTCAGTTAGTTTAACCAATCAACCGTTTGGCCCTTTCTATAAATTTGTTATTTTGTCATGTGAAGATCACAAGTTCTTGTAATAAATGTATAAAATGCATTCTACAAAAACTACAAGTACAAAATGTTTACTATATATCTATGAGGGTGTAAATAATAATAAAAAGATTGCACCAGAGAATTTCTGAAACGACTCATATTGGCTCTGATGATGAGCACATGTTTGGAAAGTCTCCACAAGGTTACTGACAGGATGGCACATGCATCTGCCCAGCTCCATCTGCTCTGTGCAGATTCACGCGACTTGCATCAAAAATAGGTTATGTGCATATTTTTAGCCGAGCGTGCGCTTGTGAAACATTCTGCAACACGTCTCATGGAATCACGAGTGCTGTCTGGAGTGACCATAAGCTGCCTGCCGCAGAATTGAACTGAGTAATAGTCTTGTCAAAATAGTCTTTAAACTGTTCATACAACCTGTTGGAAACAGATTATTTCTACATTCAACATTTCCTATGTGAAAAATGGTTTGAAAATCCTAACCCTGCTTTACACCAGCTTCACCCAGCAGAGGCTATGTTCTGTGTTCAGAGTTCCACAGTATAACTTTGACCTGCCTGCAGTGAGTTGAAAAGAGCTGCGGTGTCGCAAAGTCAACTCAAAAGTGCATCACACACACGCAGTTGCGCGGTGAAATCATAATCAAATGTAAATCCCGCTTTGTTTAAATGGCACCACGAGCAGTTGATTAGCTCGCTGAGCTTCTTGTTACAGCTTGCTTTCATTATGTACGCCATTAATCGAGCAAACAGGATTAAATTGCAATGCGTTTTCTGGACGTGCTAAGCTTCGTTTCTGAATGCGTGCTCGGGCACGCGGAGACAGTTACGCTCGCGAATTGAAATGATCTCGACAACAAAATGATTTGCGATAAGATGACGGGAAGTGTACGCAAGTGGAAAAAAGCTTTGTGACATGAGAGTTGGCGCTGCTGTTTACTGTCACGAAGGATATTTCAGCTTGAATAGCTCAACTGTTTTGTTGTGTCATTGCTTGCCTATGCAGCTCTCAACTGCCGTCGGAGCCTTAACGGCAACATTTGCTTTCTTCATGATTTAAAACAGTTCCTAGGCGTCTTCTTTTTGTAAAATACGAATGGATCAAGAATCATAGCAAACTCCACACATTTCTTGCCCTGTTGAAATTACTGCCTCATATCCTGCAAGGCCAATGGCGAGAGGCTTTCTTTCCAATGGCAATAAGGGGCGGAGCCTGAGCCTTGCGAATTTTTTATGTAAAACAAGCACCCATAACCAGCTCAATGGACTAGTGGTAGAGTGTCCGCCCTGAGACCGGAAGGTCGTGGGTTCAATCCCTGGCCGGGTCATTCGAAAGGCTATAAAAATGGGACCCATTTGCCTCCGTGCTTGACAATCAGCATTAAGGGTTGGAATTGGGGGGTTAGATCACCAAATGATTTCAGAGCGCGGCTCCTGCTGCTGCTCCATCCCCCTCCCTCAGGGGATGGATCAAATGCGGAGAAAGAATTTTGCGCCACTTAGGTGGGTGTGACAATCAGTGATACTTTAACCTTTTAACCTTTAATAAAGACAATAAAAGGCAGCAAGTGCAGTGCTTGTATGTAATTTAAATTTGAGTTAATTCCTTAGTATTTGTTAAGTGCAGTATAATTTTGTGACTAGGCACGGGCGGGGCCGATACCTGGCCTCATTTCTTTGTGGCCATTTTACAATCAGGAACTAGGAATTAGAAGAATAGAAAATTGCCATTCATTTCATGCAATTTAAAGTAAAAAAGCTATATTGGAATGTATCAATTATTTTTAAATTATTTCATGTATCAAAAGTACACTGGTGGTATCGGTACTTGGTATCTGTATCGGTTACTATTCGATAATTGAGTATTTGTACTGGTATCTGTCTGAAACAAAAGAGTATCAAGCATCTCTAATAATAAGCTTGTTTTCCACAGGCAGGGTAAAAGGAGCTTCTGATAAGCTTGTCTCTCTCGTATCGCTCGTGTCAACTGGACAGAAGTTGACACGAACAAAACTGCTCTGTCAATCAAATGAAACAAATCCTGAAATCAGACAAGGTCATAACCTGTAGGATCTCCATTTGTTGTCATGTTGTGTGGGGAGACAATTTAACAGCCCTATGACACTACTGGCTTTGTTAAAGTCAAGTCCTCGGTTCGCATTTTGTGTTGATGCAAATGCATAGGAATATGTTTTGGTTTGTTTTATCGCCATTGCTGGTGAATGTTTGTCATCCAAATATTTTACTGTATTTATGACATAAATAAAGCATTAGCACATTAGTGATAGACCACGGCGTGTTCTGACATGTAAAAATTCAGGTTACTTGACGTCGCCACCGTAGGAATGAATTCTGACTGTAGATCAAGGCGCTAGTTGGACTATTGCATACATTTAGCAGGCGCTATTAGGCTAACCAAGGCAGACTCTTCTTGGGTCGATTGGTGCCATACCGCAGGAACGTGTGTATCTTATCTTTATTGACCCACTTGCATACTATTACACTCCTGCAACTCTAGTGATCACTAAAACGCCCACAAATCAAGATAACCTGAGGCTAATGCCTGTTAGAAAGCAACAGCAGATGCAATCGTAGCTCACGTGCAGGAAATGCGGAAATGCAAGAAGATCGGTTTATAAATCAATACTCTGCAGTGATAAGGCTTCATAAAAATGACTTTTTGCACTATATAGTGAAAGCGATGGCGACATTTATGTCTACGCCCTCGTCCTTCACACCCGTCCGGTGCGCCGTGAACATGCTTTATCATGTAATTCGATCAATATCCGCTAAAAATAGCCCCAGATGCTGCAGACTGGGAGGGTGCTATGGTGTTATGGACGTTATGAATCACAGGTGTTGGCAACATGAAGATGATTTTTCTTTTTTTTCTTCCCCCCTCAGTGATTCCCACAGTCGGCGGCAGTGGGGGGGGGTGGATGCTGACGTGCATGAATGTGTGCACGCCTCCCCTCGCAACACCACACGCAGACCCGCCCCCCCTTCCCCCAAACTCCACTCCTGCTGCTGTTATGTAATGTGCGTGCGTGTTACGAAACCTTACACTGGAAAACACGAGCCCGCTGATCAGCCACTCAGAGAGGAGCACTCGCACTCATATAAGAGCTGTGGGGGATTTTTTTCACCCCCTCCCTTTGTTCAAGACAAGCTGATGTTGTCACCCTGGTGGACAAATGTGTGTGAGTGTGTCTCATACACGCGTTCACAATATGTATGCGTTTGATGCACGGGTGTAAATCCCGGTATGAGGATGTGAAAGTGTGCAAAGCTTATCAATGAATAATTTAGTGAGATTGTAGGCAAGTGTGAGGGTATAATGCAAGTATTGTGGGAAATAATGAGGGTTCATAATGACCACAGCCTTTAGTAGCAAAAGGGACAAAATGAGGATTGATTGGAAGAATGAATGTAAACAAGGTGAAGTCGGGCAAAGGTGGCCAGTTCTCGGAAAGTGCCGCACAGACCTCGGTAAACACGCTGATTGCATTCATTGACACTTGCACACGCATAACTGTAGTATTGTTTCAGTTTTACTCCTACCATTGTTGCTAAAGAAAAAGCATGGAGCTCCAAATTTTGGTATGTTTTTTTTATTTCTTACATTTCTACGTTTTGACATTTTTGGTTAGTTACTAAAGGCTCCAGCTCAACAGCAACCCAACCCAAGTGAGGATAAGTGGTACAGAAAATGAATGGATGGATAGGGGAGGTGGGCATTTCGTTAGTACTGGCAGAATATTTTGCTGATGGATGACGAGAAACTTAAGACTTTTTCGTCATTCCCATTGAAATCATTCTGATTGAAGATCTGTGGTCACCTGTTTACATGTGACGTGATCTACTCCGATCTGCCGTTTACATGTTGTGCTTTGTTCATCTGATCGGCCCCGCGGCAGCCGTGAAACGCGCTGACATCGATCACGTGATTTATCAAGATGGAGTAATTCGTCAATTTTGTTTTAACACTTTTGTTGAAACAACATCTTGATTAAGAACAAGTTCCAAGTTCTCAACTCACGGACAAACTCTTGTCAAGCCGCCGCCATTTTAATGGGCAGAAACGACAACATCACAGACGTGTCCATGCGTGTTGACTGGAATAAGGATCAGCATAAGCCACCCTCGTCAATCGGATACACATTTTGATCCGATTTGAGTCTAATCAGTTACTAGTTTTCGGCTAGTATGCATAATAGTTTAATGATGCGTTTCATGTTAATGTGAATTGTGTATATTGCTTTGTTATTCAACCACTGAATACAGTGACAGTATAATGATGCATTTGCTTATTTCATTACTGAACAGCAGGGGTGGCCATTCCGCTGGGAGTGTCCGTCAGTCCGTCACTGACGGATGCCCGTTTTATTGACTAACGACGAATGACGGACTGTGGCCTCTGTCTGTCGATCCTAAAATAGTGGTGATAAGGGCGATGACGGAAGTGTGGTTAAGGTAACATAACATAACGGGCGGACAAACTGACTTAGTTTGGTTAGGCAAAAAAAAAAGAAAAGAAGACAGACTGACGATGACAGACGATTGTCCACAGCGAATGCGAATGACGGAAAGGTAATAATTTGTAATGCCCACCAACTTTGATACGTTTTTTTTTTTTGTTAAGTCAGCAAGATTAAGTAAAAACTACAAAGTAATGTTTACAAATGTATACATGTAGACATATTTGGTGCCAATCTGGTTAAGGGTACCGAGAAGATAGTCCAGTAGTAATGGAGCCAAGTGGGTCAGCGACCCACCAGAGGAAGCAGCCGAACACAAGCTTGCTCATGTTTGGCAGTAGGGACCCACAATGACCATTACCGCCACCTACATGATTTTCACAGGTTTTAGAACAAGTCTGCTGCTTAGAATTGAGCATCAAATTGGCGAGACAGGAGATCAAGTCAGTAGTCACAACTTTAGGAACATTAGTAGAATACGGTATGATTAAATCCAACAACCGTACGGTGACCCCAAAAAGTTATGTGTAGTTTACACCACTGCAATTAACAACAAAAACAGTAAAGAGTGCCGAGGAAAAGTGAGGGGAGATGCCATATTTCTGATTTGACAGAAGGTTGGTCTGTTAGTCAGCAGGATTTCATAAAACCTGGCTATAAAGCCAATGAAACAAATCAAAAATGTATTTGGTGCAGATCTGTGTGTAAGTGCAGATTTTTATTTTTTATAGTTTTTAATCTTGCTAAAAGGGACAAAGTGACCAATGTCCCACCAGATTTAGCTTTACATTAAAAGAGAATGTCAATTACCACCACCCATAAGACTGGTGTGAAACCGTATTGCTCCACACTAATTGTCATGAATGGATGCATTTTTCGTTTGGGATGGTTTGGCCTTCATATGTTCTGATCCCCAAATCACTTGAGAGGCGAGAGAACACACTGTCATGAACGAGGGAGGTGCCACACACATCTCAGCTTTGGGATTCTGCAGCTAAAGTTTCACTTGTGGCACATCGATAATTCAACCTGGTAACCGTAGCTTTGCAGTTTTGGAATAAGTTGTATGTGGGAACGTTCCGGCCAAAAGGGAGTTCAGAACAATCATCGACGTTGACCAAGAAAATGTTGCCAATTACCCATTTTTAAACAAAGAGGTAGATAGAGTACTCTGATCTCAAGGAAATATTTGCACATAAAATGACTACTCACTACAAAAGAAGCTATATTCATTATGCGGTTGCAGCAACTTTCTTCTATAGTCTGCTTGCTTGTACTGCATTAAAAGTATTGAAGTTAATGATGAGAGGCCAGCAACTTTTTTTCCTTCTTGCAATGTCGAATAATGGTATTGTACTTACAAAAAAAATACATTAAAAATAGTGCCAATGGGTACTAGTTAGCCCAAGGACAACAAGAGTAGCCAATGGGTCTGTTTTTGCTCACGTGATGCAACACTGTGACTAGGGGTGGCCAGGTTCGGTCCGCAAGAGCCCCTATCCAGCGTGTTTTCCATGTTTCTCTCCACTAACCAACCTGATTCATGATCAGGATCATTATCAGGCTTCTGCAAAGCGTGCTGATGAGCTGGACATTAGATTCAGCTGCGCTGAAGGAGGGACACATGGAAAACAGGCAGGATAGGGGCTCTCGAGGACCGAACTTGGCCACCCCTGACTGTGACTTACTAAAAAGAATGGTAATATTTATTTATTTAACTTAACATCACAACTTACACATTTCTTAATGTACAAAATGTTCTATATTTTGTTTAAAACAAAAGTAAATTGTGTGTAATTGAAAAATGCTGTGTTTATTTACCCAAGCGCTTCAAAAAAAGGGCATTTTATAGCTGTAAATTTAATAGTGTGATACTATGATATTTTTGCTCATGGTTATTATACCTTCAGAATCTAATATCAGCACATGCCTAGTCAAATGTCTACTATGAGGGTGTGCACACTTGTGCAATTCCATTATCTCAGTTATTTATTAAACATAAATACATGCGTTAAAGTAAAGCATTTAATAAATGTTTACGTATGACATTTAGTTCATGTCAAAATATTGGGGTATTTTTTTTCCGTTTTAAATTATGCAAGTAATTGATTAGAAAAAGAGTCGGATGAGAGAATGTAGTGGATAAAAAAACTGTGGAAGACGTACTCATAACATTAAATGCCAAAATAATTAACACATGACTGGTGCTCTTCAAATTTGGTGGGAAAAAAATGTTGATAAAAAAGCCTTTTTTATTAAGCAATCAATCGTGATTAATAAAAATTCTAAGATGTGATTAATCTGATTAAAAAATTTAAGAAGAGTCAGGCCGGGTCAAGTATGCTATGCAAACTTTAATATTCGTATTATTTATTTGCATATTTTACTACCTGGTGTTGATACTAGTAGAGTTGTTAAAGTTTTGGTGCAATTTCTGCTTCTGCGCATCCGTATTGTTTCATGTGTTTGTTCCATCTATGTAAACTCAGCCAAGTCGGCTATGTGTAATGTGTATAGACATTGAATCAGTTCGGTACTTGGACATGCAGTGTAAATCCCGTGTCGGAACTGTCTAATATGTATTGCTAGCAAGCGTGGAGGGCGTGTATTCACTGACAAACCCCACGAGTGTTTATGTAATGCTGTTGCTGTGTCATGTAAAATCAGCTCAAAAGTTCAAAGTTGTCAGCGTGCGCACTTGTGAAAGATGAATTAGAGGCACTTGCACTCACATACACGTGAAGTGACTTACTGTTGTGTGATTGTAAAGCAGGCCGGAGAGCCAGGGTGGCCTGTTATGCAACGTGAGCTTCTCTTTTCTCCGTCACACAAGTCTCCACTGTGTCAGACTCATTGCTTATGCCTTCAAATTGAAAATGTGAGCATGTAGAGATGCTGCTGTCCATTTTCCTCCCCCTCTTTTCCTACGTTCGTATTTAAAGCCTGACTGGTTTCATGTGTCAGCCACTATTTCTAAAGCAGCCTGACCTCATTCTTCTTACTCCGACAAAGGCTAAGAAGCCCTGTTTGGGAACACGTCACTACGCATCCACGTGCTTAGGTGCACAAGCTGCGTACGACAACTCTGGCTGACCTCCAAGAAGAGGAAGGTAAGGAGACAGGTGATGTGCGAACCTATTGTAAGCGTGTCCTCAGTCGTCCGGGAATGGCTCACCTATCCCCGAGTGCCCCCCAGTGTGAGTCTGAACCGAGGCGCTCAACGGGTGCATGGTCGACAGATACGGGTCCGCGCCATTCAGGCACAGGGTGGCGCGCACACACACACACACACACACACACCCACACACACACACACACACACACACACACACTCATGAATGATGCAGCGCTCGCCCTCGGTCTTCCCGCTTTCTCGCTAACACGTGAGGACACATAATCAGCCGGCGGCACGGAGAGAAGCCCACGCCGAGACGGCTTCTGCGACCTCAGTGGCTGTTGAAGCAGGCCCGAATTACATGCCACAACAGGTGACCAATTTAGGCTGCGAAATGTAATTAATATCAATTTCACGCTTGATTAATTGACATTCACTGCTTTAAAAAAAACCTGTGGCACTTTCATGTCTACTTGGTGAGCAACAGATGACTCTTACAAAAAAGCACAGACTTCTGCCAAGGCGTTTTTCATTGCAAAATCAATGCATGAACACTTCTGGAGATTCTTTTAGCAATACATTTCCATACAGAAGCACAACTAATTACCATCTGACCTGATGAGATCTGACAGACATATTACTATGCTAAATGGACAGCATGTTGAATGAGATCCATCGATCCAACCCCCTTTGAAACCTCTCCCACCATAGTCAATGGTATCATGGCACCAAATGCAAAGCGCTTTCCCGGCACGATCGATCTTCCGAATAAAGTCACTGAACAAATTCGTCACAGTCTTCTTTCCAACATTTGTATATCCTTCTCTAACCAGTCCCATCGAAACTTGTTTTTTACGATCTTGTCAATTTCCTTAACTCGCGGAGCATCTTTGCGTTCGATCACGGACATCTTTCTTTAAACACCCGGCAAAAACGTCTGAGAAATGAACAATGGCATACGCCTATGCCTTTATAACAAGCGCGTTTATTGGTCAACACGGAGACTTCAGCCAATCGCAAGATCAGTTTCATTTCAGTTACGGAAACACTAAAATGAAAAGCTGTCGAGAGACGAAATCGGATTTTTTACCACTTAAAAAATTGTAACATTTTATTTTTGGAGATAAAAAAAGCGGAATTCCGCGAATTAGCGGAAAAATCACATCCCTGCTTGTAGCATTTTGCACCAAGGAAGTGAGGGGGAGTATCATTTAGTCAAGCTGGAGCTTTTTCTAATAGAAAAAGGTGCTTTGCTGCCATTTTATGGCGTCAATTACTCGCACAATTTTCCCTATTTTGCATCAGTGCTCGGTTCCCATCTCTTCCAATGAACAAGGGTTCACTGTAGTCTTAAATTGCAGACCCACCCACTGTGACTATGTGCAATAAAAGATAATATATCAAAAGAAGAAATTAATAGTTTTAATCCTCCCACATGTTGGCAACTGAGTGTGTCTTCACGTGCCGTGTGAATACATATCCTTACAGCGCCTGCCATTCGTATAACCGTATAACTCCCAAGTCAGGATCATCATAAACCTATGGAATGGAGTAGAATGGAATGGATTGCTATAGCGCTTGTTTAGCTATAATGCCCAAAGCGCTTTAAAGGCCTAAATACATCAATCCAACGTTGGCCAAATGGGACCGACACCTACCCCCTGTGGCGTCGGCCCAGATGTTGGCACATCGCATAGAAAAATGACGTAAATACACACTGCACCGACCCCGACTATTACATACCTTCAGCGCATGCGCTAGAATTAATTCCCCTATATTCCATCACCGGCGGTAGTCATTATTCCTAAAGGCAACCGGAAAGCGAGCGTGTTTTGAGGGTGTTGTTAACCATGTCGTTAGCCAGCTAACTTGAAAATTTACTAGGGGTTGGAATCTTTGAATGTCTCACGATTCGATTTGATTCCGATTTGTGGGTGCACGATTCGATTCAGAATCGATTTTCGATTAAGGACGATTTTTGCTTCACAATGATTTGATTGACAATGATTTTTGCTTCAATTTATAGATGTTCAAGGAATCGTAATGATCTACTCCAGTCTGACTCGCTAATGCTAATTAGTGCGCTACTCGCGGCACTTTTATCACTCAAAAGAACGGCTCCACGCTGCAAAAAAACAACTTTTATTGAAATAACTTGATCGTGACTTTTTCCTTCTACTCTCTAATGTGGCTACAACTTAACAGTGTATCAGACCGCGTGGCACCACACTGCCCCTAAGTGGCCAAATCGGGTACAACATGAACAGCGCTCCCAATAAAAGGCACACACAAACAAAGGGAAGACAGTATAAAATAATTTAAATAAAATCGATTTTGGGACATTTAAAATCAATTCTGAACTGTATGAGAATCGTTTTTTTGGCACACCCCTAATATTTACTAATTACAAACAGTTGCTATACTTCTCAAGTATAAAAGTAAATCCTACCTGCTATATCCAGTTGCGTCCCCATGTCATGCCATAAACTGGCTTTCATACCTTTGTCAGCATATCCTTTAACGGTAATATCATACAATGCCGGTCTCTCTTGAACTAAAGAGACGACAAAGTCATCTTCCCGATCTTCTGTCCAGACAGACAATGTACGTTCAAATGCAGGGTGACGAGGCACAAAATAAGCGGGAAAAAATGGTCCAGGTTTTCCATCAGTACCGTTTAGCCGCGTTTCTCACTTCCTCTTCTTGCCCCGTGCGCTGATTTGCTAGTTAACAGCCAATCACAGTGATCAAATGCCCTGACACTCGACGCCGATTTAACATATCAAATTTGCTGAAGCGCCAACCACCCTCACCCCCCCACCATCTGACTTTACAACAATTATTTATACACTGATCAGATGGCGCATGCTGTCGGCCCAACGCTGTCCGACTCCTGACATCGGACTGGTGTATCTAGGACTTTACAACGCCTCACATTCACCCATGCACACACCAATGGTCGGCTGCTGTCCAGGTTTGGTGACTTGCTCAAGGACATTTCACATGGTCACCAGGGGTGAGTATCAAACCGACAACCTCACGTATGGGAGACGACCACTCTACCACTGATCGCCGCCCTACGAAGACCCCATGTAACTGTTTATCGAGTCGAAACCAATCAGGGAGTAGCACTTGACTAATTTGCAGTTTCTCCAAAACACACATGATCTCATCATCCAGGGCACCAGTTGCTCATCACTGTGTCACCTCAGCCTCCGCGTTTTCTGAAGTGGCGGAGTAGCATGAAAGTGAAAGGCCTGCGTGCCTGTCTCTGCAGTGCTTTTATTCCCCCTCGACAGCGCAGCACCTTCTACTGTTTAATGCTTTGGGAGCGTGTGAGACGGCATGAAAAAGAAAAGGTACTGTCATTTCAAGATCTAGTGTTGCGTAACCCTCTACTATATGGTCGGGGCTTAGAGATGCAGCATTCAACCCCCCCCCCCGGACACACATCCCCACCCTTCAGGAAATGCAGCAGGGTATAAAGGGAAAGCATAGCGATACTGGAGCAGGGCTGACAACACCATCCTCTGATACGCAGACTAAAGAGGCGAGATGAGAACGCTAATTGGGAAGCTGGTGAGCGTTTGATGTTGCGCGTGTGAGAAAAGGTTAGAGCCGATTGTGGCGCGCGCATACACACTTGGTGTTTGTGTGCAAAGGCATTTATGTTCATTTCAGTCACCAATTATCTAGCAGGGACTCCCGACTGTTTTGTGGCCCTGGGTTTCCCTGTTCATTTGTACCACTGCATGAATAATGCCAGCAGGAAATGAAGGAAGAGATTTTACATTCAAAGTCATTACTGTGCCTGTCCTCATAAGAATGTACTGTAGTAGCATTTTGAAAGCACCGTGATTAATTAAATACAGTGCACAGCCGGGGTTAGAGGACCACTTAGAATAGTGACCAAGACCTTTTATTACATTATCTTAAAAGGTTTACCCCATGTTTCCCCAACATCAAACCCCCAAGGAGCCTCGCCTGCCTGTCAAACTTCTACCAGAATATTCTATCACGATGGCGTGCGCAATCAAATTGGCCAGTTATCAGATGATGGCCAACGCTAGCTCCAGCGCTAACTTGTATTACAGAAATATGTAGACAGGGGTCAAATGGGGGGTGTTTTTTGCTGAAACTGATTAATTAATAGCGTAAATTTGAGTGTAGGTCAGTTTGTGGATGGTAGTGCAAATCGGTAGATGTTTACTGAATATACATATTTTCTACTTAATAGAATAGAATCTTTATTGTCATTGTAACATGTACAACGAAAATTTAAGTGCCAAACCAACTGATGGACTTTTTACCCAATTCTCCTAATCGTTTCTGGTGTTTTCAAGACCAATTAATTCATACTGAGGGGGCTCTTCGGTTTACGATGTAGTTACAAATAATACGCTAGCTTAGGTTTTGTGATAGACTACATGCTCTGACTCGCATGCACATTGGGTTACATCGCCACAGAAGGAATGCACCTCTGTCATAAACCCAGGGCACCCTCTACTCCTGAATTGTCAGAATTTCATAATTTTTGCTTTTTTTCTCACAATTATTCTTTCTTATACTTGATCACAGTGTCAACCATCCATATGTTTTCCCCCCTGCTTTGTTGTTTATATAGAACAGACTAGAGACACAAAAAGGCGGACAAAATACAAATAATGGGAGGAACATTTTCACATCAGAGCTGATATTTTCCACCTTTTTCCCCCAGAATGATAAATTAGACCCTGCAATTATCCACTTTTTGAAATAGTATCATAACCTTAGTAGTGGTAGAACAACAAGAAGTGGGAATTTAGCAATGCCATAATACTGCAAATGTTGCTGTATGAATAGGCATTCAGCACAGCAATATCCCGCGCCTTAACGGATTCTACAGCATCTAGAAAAAATGTATACTTTAAATGCTGTATCATCCATTAAAGACCTTCTAAATCAATATTGCAGGATTTAAATGTGTTGTTGTTTTTTTACTTGTTTGACCTCCATAAAAACCTTTTTTTTTTAAATTATTATTATATTTTGCAATCTTGCCTCATTTGCATTCAAGTCCATTATCAGTAACCAATGTTCACAAAAGTCCAAATGATAATCAAGTAGATAGTGTGTGTCACTGTACTGTGGGAGATGTGATTCTATAATTGCATATTTAATCCATGATATTAGTGCCTCATCGCTGCAAATCCATTTCAAAGGGCTATGTGAGACAGCAGAAAATAGTGAGATTGTCAGTAGATTCTAATTATAGGCACATCAGGGGATGCACATAAAAGAAGCCAAATTATTGAGCTGCTGCCAAAAGCCTCTGCCGCCTCATGCCGTAATGATGTGACAGAAAAATGGATGTACAACTTAAGTAAAAATTTAAAGGAATAGATTTCTTGTTCATGCACAATGCAACGGATCGACGTTTGAACATGCAATTGGTAATTATGCTGTGGCCTGAGAGCCACGCGCCTCGGAAAGAGTATTCAGAGCGATTATCCTGTGGTGTGGTCTGTGCAAGAGTCACTCCCTGATCTGCTCAGAGAACCGTCAGGTCCACAATCTTTTCATTAGATACAATCACACATTTTTAAGTGTGTGGTCAACATTGAGTACGGCTGAGCACAGACTCCGTGATTGTAACATGGAAGTGAACGATAGCCAGTAGAGAGGCATGCGCTGTTGTCCGAGTAAATAATTTGGCGTAAGAAACTTGCGATTGTCGGTGGAGATACTGTATGCTTTTGATTGTGGTGCGCTGGGTTGGTTATCTCAAGTATACCACTGACTATCAGACCAGTAAGCATAGACTTGCTTAGTTTTTATTCGTCATGTGAGGGATTGCTCACATTCTAAAAATAAGTGGTTCAAAATGTGCATTCTTGGACTTCGAGCTGTGGGTGAGACACCAGACAGTCACTTTTCCAGGATGTATTCATTGTAAACGTCACATCGATTCACTGTGAATCGATGTGACGTAGAAAAGGAATGGGCAAATAAATGTTGGATCTTATATTATCTTATATATTATATAATCGTCAGTTTTGCAGGATTTCTGTAAAAAAAAAGTGGGAAGAAGATACTTGCAACTGAGCTGTTAAAAAAAAAAAAACATCCGCTATTTGTCTTCCTGTACAGAACCTATGGAAGATTGTGTGCAATTTGATGTCTGCAACATTCCCACCTGGGCAGCATTTCTTTCAAAAAACAATTAGTTTAATCCGCACTGAAAGGCAATCTTTTCTCCAATCAATTCTTGGATGCCCTGCTGATTTGTGGTGCCTTGTTGTTAAGAATGCGAGACAGAGGCCTCTAAATCGCCTGGATCCTCACTTCAAAATTGCACGTCTCCCAAGAGAAACACTTTAGAGCACATCCTGGTTATCACTTGTACTTAACCTCTGATGCCATTCAATATCAGACGCTGTGTGTGCTCGTACAGTTTAGCTAAATCTGCCAAACTCCAAGTTCCACCGTGAAACTTTTGATTTAATGCT
Source organism: Leptonotus elevatus (assembly GCF_054856555.1). Taxonomy (NCBI): domain Eukaryota; kingdom Metazoa; phylum Chordata; class Actinopteri; order Syngnathiformes; family Syngnathidae; genus Leptonotus; species Leptonotus elevatus. Next base: position 19,970,373 of record NC_141239.1, on the reverse strand, counting down.
GCCACACTGCACCAGGAGGGTCGATAACAAAGCTTAACAGTATTTCTTATTATTTCCAGTATAGCTAGTAGCTACAGTATACGTCGGTGTTGTAATGCATCAGCGTGCATCTGCAATCTGGTAACTGCTGCTACCAATTCAGTTGTTCTTTAATCCTGCAGAAGGGCACGGTGCTGAGTAATCAGAACCCACATCTGTGGTTAAAGCTACAATCAGTCCAGCTAAGAGAGAAAGGGCTTTCACACAGAGAGAGTGAAGGAGGCAAGCGAGAGAGCAAGAGACAGATTTAAAGGGCTACTCTCTCCCCGATGATGCACAGGAACACGACAAGTGAATGAACGGGGATTTCGACGTTGTCGCACATTCCCGTGGCCCTGCCGGCCCTCCCTCCTCCTTTCCCCCTTTGTTTTGTTTAAAATTTAACAAGGCCTGGAACAGTGGAGAGCTGAGGCGGGCATCCGGGGTGTTTTGGCTCGCCATCGTGTCACATGCAGGGGCCATGTGAACGCCGTGCCACAGGGACGAGGGCACAGGCGGCGAGAGGGACAAGCGGCGGGGAGCGGGGGAAGAAAGGCACCGGAGAAGGGAAGTCCTTTCTTTAATGAGGGATATTTGAGAGGAAGTGGTCCAGATCTGGGCGCTAGTAAAGTTAATGGCAAACAAGTGCATATCTTTCTAGTAAGTGCATTTTACTACAATCCATCCGAATTAAATGGACTGGACAACTGTAGGGGGGCCTAGGGTTATGACGTAGTGCAGTTCCCACTACTGCAACGTAACCTAACTTTATACATAAGTTGGAACGTGCTGTAGTCTATCACTAACCTACACTAATAATGCTAACAGTAGTCATAGTTAAAGTAAATATCTGCATGAAAAACACATTTAACCCATAAAATATGGTATAAAACAATCAAATAAAAAAACTGGTATAGCGGTTACTGAGTGTGACTGGTATGTATTCTTAAGATGCATATTGTTTGTAACTTCATAATGGAACCGTTGTATACAGAAGACACCATAGTTGATGTTTGCTAATAAGAATGCTGGTTCATCCTGTGCTGTCCATCGTAGAAATACCCTTGAGCATGAGGCTGATTGTCACTGTCAATAGCATGTGAAGGGACCATTTCCTTCCACATCAAACTGCATCGTCATTGCACTGAATGAGACAAAGCTGTACAAAGACCATTTAAAGAAATGCTCTACATGTAAGGGCACCAAAGTAGACTAGAGGGAGTTCTTGGTTTATGACGGTATTGACATCCGGCACAATGAAGTAGTTGTGTGTACACTGTAAAATACATCGTGAAAAAAACCCATCATGTCTTGTCTTCTTAGCAGTGTTCTTCATACACGTTTACGTAAAAAAAAAAAAATCTTTACCACAAGCATTATCGTTAGTGATGGAAAAATGAAGCTTCATGAAGCACTTTTTTTGACTCCTCTAGATGGCACTCTTGGTTGAAAGATGCAGTGGAAATGTAATCAATTTTCTTTGCACTAGCCTTTATATTTAAACCAAGAGCACCATCTAGGGGAGTCAAAAAATATCACAAGTGCTTCATGAAGCTTCGTTTTCCCATCACTAATTATCGTAGGTTAGTCATCAGGTGAGGTGCGGAATTGGACCCAAGCGCAGACCAGACAAGACACGGAACTTGGAAGACAATAGTGACGATATCAAATGTGCCGAGTCTTCAGAGTGTGTCTCAAGCACAAGTGGGTGTAAAAATGGAGCCCCGATTCAAAGCGTGTGTCGTTTCCAAGAAAATCACATGACTGAGGACAAACGAGGCCTCGGATTGTGTGGGTGACGTCATTGGTTCATTCAGTGTATCATTACCTCATAATAACACTAAAACATCATGCCACTTTGCGAGTTTTGTCAGCGTTTGTTGTCAGCTTTAAGTTGGGTTTTGTCAGCGTTTAATGTCAGCTTTAAGTTAGTTGGTTGAGTTAGTCATTCTATGCGTGAGAAAAGAATACTTTGTGTGTAGAAGTACTTGTGCACTTGTTATTTTCATTTACGACTGGAGTATCACTATGTTTGCTTGTTGCTAATTCCATCAACCTATGTTCACTTGGCGCAGTTGATAGAGCATTGCTCGTCTAATCACAGAGTCCTTATATGGATCCTGCGATAGATTTTGACAGCTTAAGAGCTGCTATGTTTCACTGCAATTGCATACAGCTGCAGAAGATTGAAAATAAATATAATCCTGGCCATAGCTAGTGTTTTTTTGTCATTTCAATTGAGTCCATTGAGTAGGCAACGCTGCGCAACAACTTCCACTGTCCATTGAGGAAGAAAAAAAACGTAGTCAACGTCAATTAACGTTTTTGGCGGCATTCATTTGGATTTTAGTAAACGTCATGAAACGTTTTGGGCGGTAAAAGAGTTCAGGCCTAAAGCGTTTGGCAAAACATGCCCCTAAAACACAAGGGTGACTATTGAATCACCCCCGAAAACTGAAGTTCTCCTGGAAATTCAACAATATTAAAAATAATTGATATCGCAGCTCCTGAAGCAGATAGAATCATAATTCCCCAAAAATTTCAGAGCTTACACCTGTGTGGCGTTCACACAAACCTATGTTTATTATTATTATAAACCTTCAATATATATATTTTGTTTTAAACCAACAACACAAATGTCGCATCTACGGGTATATAACTTCAAATATATTTACCTTCAACACTTAGTAATTATTCATTATCCATTTCATTCCAAAGCAGTCAACATTTTCAACATCCTCATTGTCTACAAACATATTTCTTAAAAATATGTCACTGTCTACTCCTTACACTGATGCGAATTCCTCCCGCGCCGTCGTCAATCACGTCATTTATTTCATAACTCCCGCGACTCTGCATCAACCATAAACGCTCGAATAAAATTCCAGGGCATGCTACAAGACCCACGTCACCTTCTCGTGCATATTGTGATTCATTGAATCGGCTAAGAAACCAAGAATTGGGCAAAACAAAACGGGCGTCCGTGACATGTCCCCGTGAGGGACAATTAGGCCCGTATCCCCCCGTAGGCCGAAAGCAGCTCCCCCGAGTTTGACGGAGCATAGGGCCTGGCAAGGCTAGCAAACTTACGCCTTGCGTCATTAGCACGCACTGTGCGTTCCAGCACTCCTGTCGCTGCAGAACCGAAAACTTGACCCGGCACCAACCAGACCTGACGGCGCGCCTGGAGGATCAAAGACATACTGCGACCATGCTCCCTTGAAATCCCTCTTACAGAACTTCGTTGTCTCTCAAAGCTGCGGAGAGAGCAAGTAGAAGATGCTCCTGGGCGTTGGCCAGGCTACCACAGTCGCCACGTTGTACAACTTGGTGACCAGTTCGTCCATCAAGCGCCACTGAGGGCTAGGGCATCTCACAGCCTCTCTAAGGGCTTCCTCCTGGTTGACGATGAGTGAAGCCACAGAATACTCTACATTAGGCATACGGTCCAAACCAATAGGATTAAGAAACCGCATGTTTGCCAGGCCACAACCGTCCACCAAGGATAAACACTAGAATTGGACCAGCAGGAATGAAGGTCTGTCAAAAAAAGACGAGATTTCGGGATCCAAAAAGACTCGGTTGAGTAGTCCATCGGAGAGAAGCCACACTCAGTAGGAGGTTGAGAAAAGCCAGACGTGTCCAACTTTAAACGTTGGAAAGCACTAAGCATAACAGTGCGCACCAATTCCGCTCCAGCTGAAAAACGTTCAGGAGGAGAAGATGGGGGGCAGTGGAAACAGAGTCCATTCCCGAACATGCCTCAAAATCCCGGACGGCAGACGGCATCCTCGGCGACGTCGTCCGCTTGGAAGGGCAATTAGAGTGTTGCATCCGGCATGTCCACCCCTGCATAGGGCAACGCCAATGCAGAGGCCTGAGAAACAGAAGGGTTTTGATTACTCAACTGAGCCTGTATTGCCATCACACTCGCCTGCAAATGGCTCAACTGCAAGGCAATCTGAGAGTCAGCCCGACTCTTCTTACTCCGATGGTCAGGATGATGGACCGCCGACAACGACCGCCCCTGGGAAGCTGCTGCGTGTCCTGGTGAGGCGCAACATCAGTTGTGTTCACCGGAGTGTGGACCGCCGCAGCAGCGGTCGCTACTGCGCGACAGTCAAGACAGCAGTCAGTGCGTACCTCTTGGGGCACAAAGGAGCCGCCACAGTGCTTACAGCGAGCGTCATCGTTAATAGCAGCCACCAATCAACGTGCAATGAGTGTGCGCAAGTCAACAGGCTGCTATCTTCGTGTGGGAGAGGAGGCGAAAACCGGCCTCTTCACCAACGGAACAAAACAAATCCAGAGTACTCACACCAATGTGAAAGTGAACGTTTGTGTCATCATAAACTAGCAGAAGTCATGACAGACAATATCAAAGCCTTCAAACAACATCAAGGCGACTGGCGACCCACGGACGGAGCCGCACAAGTTGCGAGGCAATACAAGCTAGGAAAGGATACGAAATAACCGTACCAACACTAGCGAGTTGTATTCAAAACAAGTCAAAGCAACCGTAGGCAAGACATCAACAGTCGCCGACATCCACCATACGTACTAACGAACTTGAAGGCGCATTCAGCGATGAGGAGCTGAGATCATGTAAAGATGACAGGGGAGCTCAAACGTCCATACATATATTTCAAAAGTCAAAAATACAGAGTCGTTGCAGCCAAGAGGGGCGGGAAACCCCGCTGCCGATCAACAAAATCAAATGCCACCAGTGACGGCCCCGAAGAACAGCGGTAAACACCGCGAGTGACAGTGCAAGAAGGTCAAAGAGACTCGGTCTCCTTTTATGATTTTTTTCTCGAGTGACGCATGCGCGTGGGGGATTTCCGTGCTGTTTCAGCAAAATAGAACCAAATGACATATCCGCTGTCCCGGGTTTAAAGCGCGGTCACATGCTCCCGGCTTTAACGGTAGAAGCGCTGTCACGTGCTTACGGCCTTAATGGGTTCAACTCATTTTATTTGTACTCATAAACATTGTACTTACTTAAATGTTATATTTCCTACTTATGCCGAATTTACACGACACACCTACTGCTAATACACTGTTGCTAACTTGCTACTTATGGTCGTCTTGTCACCGTTTAGCCTACAATTATAAAATTGCAGATTAATGTGTTTTGATCAATGACAGCACATTATTACACGTAAAATGCATTTGTACAAGTCTAGTAAAAATATCTGCAGATGAGTAACGTGTTAATTTAAGATTTTTTAAGAAGCCAATTCATACCTGTGGCATTAAAATATAGCATTTTAATACATCATGTCAGCATTTTTGGAGGGCGTCGTTGCAGGCGCGACGTGACGCTGCATTTTTATTTACTAAAGCAATGTAGTGCTTAAACTTTTTATCACCAACATCCAAATATATTCTTGGGAGAATTAACTTAATATTAACCATCTTCTTATAATTTTAATAATCAATATAAGATACCTCAACGGGTTTTTATAAGTTGACACAAAACGCTATCTGTATTAGCTACGTGTACTTATGTCCACAGAAAGTCCCTTCTTCCTTCATCCAGTCTTGTTTCCATTCACACGCTGGCCAATGAGAAACTGTCATTCCTGTATTTCGGCATTCTTTGAAAGAGACAACCTTTGAACCACATAAGCAAACTTGACCCCCCCCCCCCCCCCCCCCCCACACACACACACACACACACACACACCTTGCGTCAGAGCAGAGTCCATATATACATGCCGATCACTAAGCTTATCTAGCAGTGTGCAGGCCACGCTAAAAAGATTCTAGGAGAATTTGGCAAATTCCCTTCAGACAACCTCAGCTGATAAGCATCGATTTGGGCTTATGTTTCTGCAGTGACAGAATCTATTGATTACTGTCTTTTTACACTCATTCTGTGGGTGAAAAACATTGAAGTGGAATAGCGGTTACAGAGGTATTGACGCACTTGTCCTGCCTAATCTGAATTTTTGGCCCCCCATTCCATGGCGAGCACTGCAGATGTTGCATGGTATTAGACTGTGCTGAGGCTGATCAAAGTGGCGGCGAGCGAGCCCCCCGCTGACCTGCCCCTAATCCCCCCCCTTCTTGCATGTAGCCGAGGCGGGAGGCCGGTGCTCAGCTCAGGGACAATGTGTGATACACTGTGACCCCACAGAAAGGGTAAACTTTTCACGGGTTTTGCTCACAAGTGGCGCCATGTGGTCGGCCCCTATGACGGCTGGTAGAAGATGGAAAAAAGGAGCCTGGCAAGCAATACCTACCTTCCTTCTTGAACGAAAGAAGGCTGGTCTTGTAACTTGGCCGTTGAAAGCTATTTCAGCCCGGCTTAAAACGAACTACGCAATCGAATTTGTTTATTTTCTGTGACTTATTCTTTATGAGCAACATCAGTCTTTGGCGCCCAAGGTCTATCATCACAGCATTCAAAATGTTGCGCGGGAAAGACGATAGTTTGTTTCATTTCGTTTTAAATGACCAGTAACACGTGGAGTCATTAAAACCCCAGCAGGTGACGGCCCAAGAAGCATTTCTTTCAAAAGAGGCAAGAAAAGCTTGGTGGCCCACCAGGCCTATAAACCACTGGGGGAAACCCTGGATCTTATACTGCATCCAAACAATATAGCGCACTATGTCGTATCTCGGCTTGTGATACTGTCTTTGAAAGGAAACAATACTTCAACTAAAGCATTAAGGATTTCTCGAAATTTCCATGAGATATAAATGAAGTACGACCATGGGAGGCAGTTCATATCTTTGATCAATATATTTTTTAGGTGAACGCTGATTGTTTAGGATAAAGACCAAGTTGCAATAGAGAGATCGGGCGGGATAAATGCTAACTGTCAAATTGTGTGCGGAAGGGGAAGATCTGAGGCGCGAAAGCAAAATCGAGGGCGGGGGATCGATCATGGAAAAAATAGAGAATGGGAGTGTGAGGGGAGAAGTGGCGGGCGGGAGGATGTCAGCTCAGCCAAGGAGGCAATCTATATTAAACGAAAAGAAAATAATAGAGTATTGCATTAGTAAACACCAATACGTGTAAGAGCACCTTACACCACTTGTAAGTGATATGTGAAGAGACGTGAAGAGACGTGAAAATGCATAAATGTTCTCTGACTGTTCATGTGCGCACTTTTATCCCAGACTCACACACTTCCATCAAGTCATTTTCTTTAGCATTGTTCTCTTTAGGGTGACGGGTATACACCACAGAATGGCCGCCAGTCGGGGTGCATACAGACAACCCTTCACACTCACATTTATGGACTTATGAAATTATGGACAATTTAGAACTGTGGTACTCAAACTTTTACACCTAAAAAAAATTGTAACTCGCCATGTACTATCATCACGGCAAAATACAGTATTCATAAAAAATGTGTAAGGGCTGCATCTATCAAATAATTTCAGAATCATTTATTCTATCAATTATCCCATTGATTAATCGAAAAAAAATGTTTTTATTTATTATACACTAAAATGTGCATATGAGGTGAAGGTTGTTGTCCACCTGGGTTCGCCATCTTCATATTCCACAGTCCACACAATAATGTGTGTATGACTTTAAAAGGTGGGGCCTGGTGAGTGACATAGGAGCCAGCAAGTGAGACTGTAGTGTTCAGGTTAGCGGCTAGCTGTTAACTGGCTAACCGTTAGCCAGCCTGTGCGCATAGTGTTTGGGTGTCAGTTGTGGACATGCAGCTAGTGTATGAATGTGCTTATTACGTGTTTATTTTATAACCATTTGCTCAGTAAAGTGACTGAGAGTGCAGCAGTGGTTGTGTCCCTCATTGACCACTTGTGCGAGCATTACAATACATTTCAACGAGTTCCACAATTGACACTAAGAATGGACATACTGTCGCCAGGTATCAGTATATTTCAAGGTAGGAGTACTCATGAAAGCTGCTGTTAGATTATGCACAGTCTCAACCTCAAAACTGTACTTAAATATAGGACAAAAAAAACTTCATTGAAATGTAGTGCATATAAATAAAAAATAAACAGTTCTTAATGATTTTATGCAAATATATTGTAAAGTTTTTTGTTTTTTTTATGTGTACCAAACTTAATGAATCGCTGATTGAGGATCTTCAATGAATATTTGCTTTTTTTTCCGCATGTAGTGTAAAGGTGGAGTACCTGGAAAAAACCCACGCAAGCATAATCAGAACGCACAAAATCCACATGAGAAGTCTTGAGCCGAGATCTAAATCCTGCAGCTTTAAACTACGAGGCAGAAGTGCTAAGCACTATACCACTGTGCTGCCCACACAGTTTAATATGAAAAAAAGAAAATAAGCGCGGAGGGGCAGGAGCATATTGAGTTTGAGCTGTGGAACGTGTGAAATCTGATTACATAATTATATAACGACTCAGCAATGGGCCGTTTAGAAGACCATTAGATGTCTTGTCAGGTGAGGACATGGACGTCAGCATGACATGATGATGTGTTTTTTGCACTCAATCCTGTTGGTAAAATTATAGGGTCCAAATAAAAATAACGCAAAAAAAATTATTCATAATTGTAATTAGTATGTGGATTTGCTTGTTCTTTGGCTTTTGTGTGTTTGTATGTGACACACCATAAAACGGCACCAGTGATGCCAGTGATAAATAATGTGATAATAATCACAGAGCCGGAAATTGAACTTCTGCAACATCATCCAAGGGGAGCCGCACAAGCGGTACACATGCCTGGCTGCTTAATAAAATAGTGCCGAAGTTAGAATTAATACACACAATAACGTGTATGTGACATGCGGGTAATATTTTTGTCCACTTGAGAGTCGTCAACTGGTGTTTCATTGCAGTATCTGTGAATTTGAGTGTGTATGGTCTTAAAAGGCGGGTCTGGCCAGGTGAACGACGCTACACGACAAAGGTAGCTCACTCCCACTTTGCCGAAGCATGACAAAACTGGCTCACATGCTCCGACATTGTTTTTATGCAGCAGCGAACGATGTACGTACGTCCAAATGGACACGAAGACGTATGATGTTACGCATTACGTCGTCGCGTCAATTTTGCGATATTTCAATTTTCTATCACCCAGAAAAATACACCGGTAATATCGTAGAAGGTATGATATTGAACACCCCTAGCTAGCGTCAGCTATTCACTCCACACTAAACCTTCTCCAACTCGATGCTTCCCCAACTCCGGTATTAGACATGTTTCAACTCGAGGTGCGATGCCGTGACAGGCAGCAAATGTTCACCTTGCGTGTCGCGGCACGTCATTCCATCAACGCGTCCTCGCAGCACATACACAATGAAAGGGTTCGTACACAGCGTGCTGTGCCCTGCTAAGTGCCGTATAAAAAGGCCTTAACATCAATTACTGCCATATTAGCTGTGTTTTTTTTAATACACATATTTACGCTAATTATGGCTTTTGCAACTGCATTAGTGCATTAAGTGACAGACTTCAACTTCAAATTTGGGTTACGTCAACGTTGCATTAACTCAACTCCATCGTAAACAGAGGACCCCACTGTAACAGTTGTCCAGTCCGTTTCATTTGGATGGATTGTAGTAAAAGCCAGGTTCTATTTGAAAGAGTTATGAAGTGAATTCAAATCAAATAATTTACAAATGATTTTATATCCATTGTTTCCTATGGGAAATTTGTTTTGCCTCCTTCCAAGTGACCATTCATAAAGCCAAGTCATAAAAGACCGACCACAATGCTGTCTTCTCCTTCAGCCTGGTAATGGAGATGCAATTGTGAGCCCAATCTGCTCCTGTGGGCTGCACAACTAAAAGAGACATAAGAGAAGGCTCAGAGATGACAGACTGAGTGATTCTCTCCGTTTTAGCAGCGACCAATGAGGCGGGCTGGAGAAAGCCGGGATCTTCATTAAGCCTTTAAACCCTGCCTCAGAGTCCTTTAAGTCATCACGTCAGCAGCCCGCCTCCTAGGAGAAGGCCCGAGGTAAGAGCGCAAGGACGCAGTTGAGCTTTTGGTGTAATTGAACCACCGTTGTCTTTTAAACATGTCTCCAGCCTATGACAAATAGAGACATTAGTAGCCAACTCTCAACTTAATTAATACGAGTGAGACCGCAGAAGGCTAAAAGCATTGTGAGTTATACAATTACCATAGCACGGTATTATATTTCCATGTTGCCATTTGGCCATATTGATATTGTGTTCATTTGAATTTTAATTACGTCAAACGTCTTAAGGAGACCTATTACGTGCATTCATTACATCTGGCCAAATGCAACCACAGGCTGCGTGAGGCAATAAAGCCGAGACTTATTATTTGCAAATGTGCATCACAGCAACACTGCAATATGGCTGCTGTTGAAATATGTTTGGAGAATACCAAATCACAGTGCAATAAAAAGGATATCAATTCGAATGGCTGTAACATTCAGGTCAAAGCAATCCAGCCATTATCAAATACGTCTGAACAGAAAGCTCTGCATTGTATTAGTGTCACATTAACTATTTTATTGTGCCAATTTGTAACACAGGAATTACCTGAAAAGCATCTTAGAACTCTCATTGACTTCACACAAGCAACTATGAAAACCAGCAGGCTGTGGTTTGACAGAATTCATTGTAACTGGATGCTTTCTAGGCTACTTTCTCACCATTGGTCATTCTTTTTGCTTGTAAAAAAACAAAAAAACTAAGCATTAGATTCACAAGAAAGTGCAAATTAAGAGCTAACGATTCCAGTTTAATAGGGTGAGGAGGGTGCAAAATGCAGCAAAGTGCTAGCGTGCCCCAAATGAGAGTGTTTGCAAAGCTGAGTAGACTAATGAATCTAAATTATTTAGCATGCCGCGTTGGCTTGGTAAAGAACTCGAGGTCCTTGGCCTCTTGGGAAACTTGGTGCCAATGTGTGTTAGGGATCACTATGCCATTTCCTTTTCAAGCGCACACACACACACACACACACACACACACACACACACACACACACACACACACACACACACACACACACACACACACACACACACACACACACACACACACACACACACACACACACACACACACACACACACACTGCCTTTTGGAAGGGAGCCATCAAGGCAGCGGACAGCTTCATTACTTGCTGAGTAAAAGATCTGCGGTCTTCAAACTCATTACTATGTGACACTGACCTGCACGCTATTCAAAAGAAATGATAACTTGTTCAATCTTTTAAACAGTTCATCCTTAAAATTCACTATATTTGGTCGGGAATAATGATGACCTAGTAAACGCAGCCCGTTTCACCTCTAGTTCCGCCAAAAGAAACAACAAAACATACACACACACACACACACACACACAAAAAAAAATCACGTAATTTGTCATAACATTTGTATATACTCATTACAACTCTATATTTGTTCATTTACTTATGACAGGTGCATATAGTGACAGGCAGAAAAATGGAAATACTCTTCAATAAGATGGCAAAGATAAAATAAACCTACATATCCATCTGTTGCCATTCATACAACAGAGCTGACTCAAATGACCAGCTCACCCGCAAGCTCTGTAGAAGCCTGATTGTGTGTCGGTGGAGGGAAATGTTGAAAACGGGCAGGACAGTGGCTGTCAAGCACCAGAGTTCCTGCCCTAAAGCATCACAATAAACCACCTGATATTGCACCTTTCTCGTTATGGAAGGCAAGAATGTAAATAGGACGTGAACGAGTGAGTCGTAGTGATCCCGTGTTGCCCCAGCAGGCAGATAAATAGCTGAGTCACAAGCCAATTATCCTCCACGGCAGAGTGAAAACACGTGCTCTTTGAGCGTGTATAATGACATGCTAAGCTTAAACATGCTAAACCCATGATTGGTTTGGTGATTTACCGGTTTCAACTGTTTACTATCTCTACTTAGGACAACATTATGCTGCTTGGGGTCAAAAGTTACTTTGTCACCACAACTAACATTTCAAATAAACCCTAACACATTTTGAGTAGTTCGCTTGGTCAGCACTCGGAGTGGGCGAAATGTCAATAAACTGGACAAACAAATTCACTTTACAGACAGCTAAGGCCTATATTCACACGACCACAACACGCCATTTGTCTCATTCGGACACTCGCATCGAAACAAGAGTTCAGCAAATTCAAACAATGTTTCTCACATTCCTTTAAAAAGTATTTGGATGTGAACAATTAATCGATGATTGATTTTTCCCAGAAGTCGACCAAGAAACATGCATCATTGTCTCGTTTAGGGTCAAACTCGATAAGATTCCTTCTGGTCGGATGTCTCAATTGTCTCATCACAACCGAAACATGTCAGTTCATTGGGAACCAGAACAGGGCAAGGAAAAGGATGGTTTTGGTCTACAACAGATTTCTATGTTCACACTTGACCAACAGATGGAGGGCAGGTATATACTGTAAACGTAAGCACATTTAAACGCACTAAAACAGAGGTAGGGAACTCCGGTCCTCAAGAGCCATTGTCCTGCCCGTTTGAGATGTTTCCCTCCTCCAACACACCTGATTAAAATGATCAGGATCGTCATCAGCACCAACAGAGCTTGCTGATGAGCTGATCATTTGAATCAGCTGGGTGGAAACAGGGAGACATCTAAAACAGGCAGTCTCTCGAGGGCCAGGAGTTCCCTACCGCTGCTTTAGTGTGCTTCAATGGGCTTCTTGAGAGGAAGCGTACTTTCTCTTTCGTGTGGATCGAGCTTGGACCACTTTCTCGCCATAACTAAACTGGGACAAGTTTTTTGCAACTGGACTGAGACCCCATACTACTAGATTGATATACCAAATGGACCACACCAGTAACACTTTAACACTGATAGAGTTTGGATCACTGTCTTACCATAACTGAAATGTGACAATCCTGTCTGGAACTATATTGATACCTCAAACCAGACTTGCTCGAAGTAGAGTAGAAGCACACTTTTATTTAGCACCAGAGTTTGAATAGACTGAGGTTGAATCATTTTCTCACCATAATTGGCGTCAAGTGTGCTTGGACCAGTACCAAGATCATATACCACATGGTTTGCTGTACATGTGACCTGAGTTTGAAGTCGTGTGTTCACACCTGATCGTACAAACCACACTACGAGTACTGGTTTATTAAAAATAAAGACTGCTAGTTTGAAAATGAAAAGTATTTCTATTGAGTGCCAAAGTGGATTGAGCTATGATCACTTTCTCGCCATAACTGAACTGGGAAAAGTTTGTTTGGAACCTTACCGACGCTACATATGAACTCCGATCTGAGTTTGATATCAGTGTTCACACATGACCAAATGAACCACACTAAAGGTGCTATACTAAATAGACTTAAATTGAATTGAAATAAATTAAAAGGTGTGAAAGCAGCCGTTAAAATGTGTTCCTGCCGAGCTCAATCAAAACAGCTGGAGCGCTGTGTTGAACAATATCAGTGGCTTAGGCTGGAGGTGGGGAGCAAATTAGGTGGAGGTGGCCGCCTCTGAATTTTGCACACAGGAAAAAACCCGCTTTCATTTAGAGTGGATCACACTCTGATTGCTTTCTCGCCGTGACTTACAGTAACTGCCACTGTGACTCGCTTTTTTGGAACCGTACCAAGATCAAACAACAGTTGGTTTGGCATTAGCCACAGGTGCTTCTATTTAACTGATCTCTTATCTGCCGGTTGAGCAGAATAACTTATGGCTAAAGCCAAATTGTGTTTATTTTCTGGACCTGGTTTTGACACCTCTGCTTTTATTTTCTCACCCCATCAACCAAACCCAACAAAAACAAACCCAAGTGGCTCTTGTGAAACTACCTTAATTCTTCAACAGACGTGAACACCAAGTATCGATGTACAAACATTTATACGAGCGGACCTTCCTGTCCCCTGCGCTTCACTTCTAATAACAGTAGGCGAGGCACTACAAGAGGCTCCTGTGTGGGCCGCTCTGAGCGGATCACTCGTCAGCCTGCCAAAGAGGACAGCGGCTCTTTGATCCGGGGCGGCCCTCTGTACATGCACATGTTTGCGTTTGTGTGTTTCATCAGAGCAAAAGTGAGCTCCCTCCTCTGGTCATGCAGCAAAGCCTGACCTGCCACGCCCTTTTCAAGGTCAACCTGCTCTTTGGTATGGCTAATGTGTCCAATTATACAACGTAAAACGTGTCAAGCAAAGTCTGATCCAGCTTGGGGGGAAAAAATGAACAGTACTTTTATTGGGCCACATAGCAATAATACAATAGATACTGGACTTCCTGTATCAAAGGTCTGCGCAGACAAGGAAGCCTTCAGTGTGGCCGAGGACTACAGTTGCGGCAGCTGCGTCTGAGAGTCTGCCAGAAAGTCAGCTGAGGCTGACTGTCTCCACTATCTGGCACTATCTGGCCCGAACGACCAGTCAAAGCCAGCTCAACATGTGTAAGAATGGCATGACACCCCCTCACTACACTTTCTACACACTAAACGTGCTTGACATTCTCAAGAAGCCGGTGTACATTCCGCACATGCTTTCAACAGAGCAGCATGCGAAAAAGCACGGCAGATGTCACGGGGGCATCGAGCGGCGTGACTCCTTCAGACAGGGCGCCGGTCTGTGCGCGTATCAAAGTGCTATTCGGTGTCCCTCTGCGCTGGGCTGAATGAGCTTTAAGGCCCTGTGTGCAGTGCCGTCGCCTTGGTGTTGAGTGGGGAGGAGGGAGGGGTTGCTTTAGTGAGCACTCAGGTGACCGAGGTTAAGCCGTCTCACATGGGACGTGAAGGCATCGCCCTTAGAACGGCATCGGGTTTTTCTTTTTATTTGAAGGCCGCTGCCGCTGCTGCTGCCGCTGCTGCTACTGCACCTTGTCGACATGGCGCTCACTGTATATGAACACTACCTGCCTCTGGACACTATCAACACTCAAACTAGACTCTTGTGTTTCCACCAAGCGTCACAATAAATCTTGATCTTGTGCGTGTAGGCCTGATGGGGATAGATAACTGCATCAGCTACGGCTTGTCAATGACATTCTACCAGCGTGACAGAGTGCTGCGCTAACCCCATATGAAGAATGTGATGCACGCTTCTGTAGGCTGACATGATCGGCCAACATCAAAGGGCAACCAGCCATCACAATGTACTGTATTTATATAAATTGTAGGTTCTTCCCATTCTGTTCCTGCTGGACAGTACTAGTGTCTATATCCGCCCAATTCCACACTAATCTCCAGTGTTTGGTCTCTCGGGATAGTAGGGAACAGTTATTATTACGGTACAGCTCACCATTTTTTACACTGGAAATTTGGTAAGTTATTTGGTGGCGGCGATCCCTCCACAAGGAAGAACACAATCCAATTTTGCGGGTGCTTGCGTGTGCTTCGCAGTTCGCAGACCATCCCTCAAATCGACTGGCGACCTCAAGTTGGCTCATTTCATTGCATTCATTGCATTTAAAGTCGTCTGTAATTCCTTACCTTTGCGATATTTCAATAGAGGCATGTCACAGGTACGGAATGAAACCAATTGGGAACCTTTTGAAAAGCAGTGCATAATATATCTCTTTTAACCAAACAGTACAACAACTAACATTAAGACTGATGACCACATGATAGCATAAAACTATGAAAACCAGGTCATAATTCACACATGGCGGCCATGACATTGGATGGGGAGCAAAGTGAGTAGTTCACTCTCACATGTAGCTGGAAAGAAATCCCTGTACACATACAGTATCCTGAGATGTTACAGTCACAAGACCGAGGGGGGATGCATGCACTGAAACCCGCAACAATATAACGACTGAGGCACAGTGAAGAAATTCTGACAGCCGTAAGGGCAAGACAGTTAAATAAAAAGCATGACATGTCAAGTGACGGATCATGTGTGTGTGTGTGCTCATTAGGAGTGTGACGATATATCGATATCGCAATAAATCGTGATACTTTGTCTCCCAATTTATTATTGATATGCCTACTCAAGTATCGCGACATTTGTAGTTAATATACAGCCACTATAATGGCTCCATTGTTTATTACTTATTGAGCAATTACTTGGCAGGGCACTAGGGGGAGCGTCTCATAAAAGTGGCGGGGAAATGTATGGAAGTCTTCAGGTGAAGAAGATTCATGAGCTTACTTTTACTTGTCTAAGACATTTATTATCTGTCCAGCAACTGACTCGGTTTTGCATACGTAACATTTCAAAACATATTTTATGGTTCGACTTGTTTAAGCACACAATTTCTGAGGAATATTAATATAGATTGAATATTTAAGTAATTTTATTTATTTACTTTTGCAATGTTACACAAAAAAATCGTCACAGTTTATAAAATGAAACAATTCATGTCATTGCATGACAATAGTCAGAAAGTGGTCTCTGTTAAGAAGACATTTGTATTTATTTAAAAATATATATATACCTAAGTACTCGCTGTGAAGAAGACACCAGTTTTAATATTTTGTTTCAGTGATGGTACAAAAAGAAACTATTTTCTCATTGAAAAAACATCAATTTATGTCTTGAGTAGTTTTATCGTAGATTATCGTGGATTTATTACCCGACCAATATGTCGATAACCGCGGCATCGTCATATCGTGAGATAATCATTATCGTGAGCCTTGTATCGCATATTGTACCGTGAGGTACCCAGAGGTTCCCACCCTTAGTGCTCATGACTGAGAACAGACAGCGCAGGGGTGCATGCGGCCACTGTCAATGTCACGTTTGGCGACATCCGGTTCAGAACAGGAAGCTAGAGAGCGTTGGATCGTCTCGGTTGCCACCCACCGCCCCCATTTCACATCCCAAAGCGCCATCAGTGACTGGACACCGTGGCATTGGGAAGACTTCCAGAGCTGTGCAACAGCACGTTAACCCGGCTTGGCAGGAAGTTAGTTACTGTGACAGTTGCGCCGCTGCAGGCCAGTGGGACAGGCCCTGCGTAGCATCTCAATGACCACAGAGTCCACAGAGGGAGTTTCAGATCCTCCCGGCCATGCTGATCCCACCCCTCCCTACTCTCCATCCAACCACAAAGGCATTCAGCCTTTTCATGGAGGGATGATAATGGGGCGAAAGCTGGAACAGGGCCCCCGTGTCGGAGCGCCATAAGTTGTGGCGGCGGCGGCTTTGTGGTGATGTCATGCGTGTCCATGGGAGCGCAGTGTGCGGCTGTGGTCTGACAAAGGCGCCCGAGGCCCGGAAGAAACAACACAAACAACAATAAAGACACAGATATTTCAAAGACGCCCGATTTGCTCCTACTTGAACTGAAAACATGGATTGAGCTACACGAGGCCCGTGAAAGCGTCTGATCCTGGCATGGGCCGAGTATCTGTGCCGATAATCAGCATTTTGATGAATATCGGCATCGTCCTTTTATATAAATCTGACAGCCGATGGTAGTAAATAACATTTAAAACTTCACTCCCGGGAACTATATATATAAATGTTCAGTTAACTTTTGTAAGAGATGCTGCTGGCCCTGGGAACAACTTTCTTTTTTAACTTAAAACTTAGACCAGTAAAAAAAAAAAACATTTCAGAAATATTGGAAAACTTTATTTACTGTAGAAAACAATAGGGAGCTTCTTGTTTGTTTTTATATTTGCTTTTTAGGACAACCATGGGAGGTCACTGAACTGTTACAATTTAAAACAAATATCTATTGACTAAGATTATCATTTTTTTATTCAAATTTTAAAAGTTGTCCATTAAATATTTGCTTTAAAAAAATCAATAAAGAGTTAGAGTCTGTATTTTGGAAAATGTTGGCCTCCTTGACAACTAATAAACTACCTCTAAAAAGAATCCCAGTTCACTTCGGGCAAGAGTTGCAATGCACCCTGGATTGGTCGCCAGTCAGCCACGGGGCACAAAAACACACAATTTATATTAAAATCAATGGAAAATTAAAAATGTTCAATGCACCTCACAAGCATGTTTTTGGACTGTGGTATGGAAGCCAAAGTACCCAGAGAAGGGGTGATCCTACATTAATAGTGGCCACCATGTACTTTTACCTCTAGTCTGTCTGTGAGCATTGGGGAAAGAAGCCCAAATCCTCGAGGCTCACGCAACGCTGCACGGCTGCAACAACATTCAACAAATGAAAAATAACATACCTGCATAGAAACGTAGCAGGGAGCCCATTTCTGTGTTAAGCCCTTCCTCTTGAACTCTCCAAGGGTCTTTAAATCCAAGCTTAAAGAGAAAGTCATTCTGGATCTGCAGGGGCCTCTCATCTGGGATAAGCCTCCTGACTGCTTCGCCATGCAGCTGAACATACAGCGTGGGGCTGGATTCCTCGGAGGAGCCTCCGCCGTGGCCAGAGGTCAGCGCAGATTTGCCAGCATTGCAGTCTGCGTCCTGGATGTCAGGTGTGTTACCTGTGGAGCTGTCTCTGGACAAAGAGCCGACACTGCTGCTCGTGGGCAGGCCGTTGGCCACGTCATTAAGACGGACGTTGCTGCACTGCTTATAGCCGACACCGTTGGAAATGGGATCCAGGCTGGCGCCGGATGCCGGGCAGTCCAGCTCCAGCTCATCCGAAGAGCTGTACATGTCGTGGCCCTCGGTGGCGCTGTCGAACGATGGGCTGAGGATGGACGCGTCCGTGCCGAGAATCATGTCATCGCTGAGGGAGTCCCTGTGCTCGCTGAGCCGGGCCCCGGAGCTCAGGTCGTCGAAAGCGCTGCTCTCCACATCAGAGCCAGAATTGAGTCCGTAGCTGTCCGTCCCGTTCCTGTGCTCCGAGTCATCGTCGTTAGGGGTATCCATGTTGGAGTTCAAGTTTAGGTCTGACAGAGAGCATGTTATGTTGTCTTGGGACTCTGACTCAGGGCTGAAAAGTTTTCCATCCTGTTGCCTCTCATCTGCATTGGTCATGAGCAGCAGTCTCATCTTGTCACCGGGGTGACCTCCTAAATGTGAGGGTTCCAGGCCAGCCAAGTGGTCATATTTGATGCCGGGGTCTTCGCTGACTTTGCACAGGTTGTAGTTATACTCGTACTTGACGCTGCAGTTGCCATTTTGGTCCATCTTAGGGTTATCTTTGCTAAAAATGCGCATGACAGAGCTGGACTTGCTGCAGAGTTTGCCGAGGCGGATCGCGACCTCGCCGGCCGTGGTGTCGGCGGTGCAGAGAACCGGCCTGGGAGACGAGGACGTCAGTCTGTCGTAGACGTGAATGGCGCCTCGGTGGAGGTCGGCTCTCACCCACTCGCGGTCGGCGGGCTGCAGCTGCATGTTCTGCCGGTGCTTGAGCAGGGTCTTGCGGTCCAGACTCCGGGTGTGCAGAGACGCAGAGGACAGGGCCGAGCTCATTTTGGCACCACCGCAGGCGGCCGTGACAGCCGAGGAGGAGGAGGAGGAAGAGGAGGCGGCGCCGGACGCGGCCGTGGCGGCGCTGAGGTTCCGCTTCAAGCGCCTGCGTCTTAGCAGCAGGGAGCCCGAGTTACCGGTTAAGCCTCGGCCGTTCAACGCCGCGATCCGGCTCGCGTGGGGAACACCGTTGCCGTTCTTTGCGTCTGCGGGGGAGGGAGCTAGATGTCCGCCGCCATCCGCTGGAGTCCGCCGGCCGCTGGACACTCCGCTGGGCTTCTTCGTTAACTTGCCTCCATCGTCAGCTGCAGACTGCACACTCTCCATCGCTGCCAGTGAGAAGTCCCCCGCTCGGAATAAATAACGGTGCGCACTTGGTTCCGCCGTCCGCGTCTACATTTAAAAGCCAGCGTACGTTCCACCGTGGTGAATACCCGCCAAACGGGCGGCGTCGGTCACTTGCTCCACTACTAGTCATTCGCTCCTCGCCTTTTCTTTCTCCTGTCGCCGTCTCCTCCGTCGCTCCGAGGGAACATTTTACCGATTAAAGTCGCTGGGAAAGAGGAGGCAGGGCGCGGAGGGACATATCAGGGCGGAGACGTGACTGCGCGTCCCGCTTGGACCAAAATACACTGCTCGAATATGCAATGAACGTCGGCCGACCTCCTACGCAAATACCTCCTGATGTATATTCATGAGGAGGAGTCAAGATGGCGTCGCTACACAACAACGCGGTGCACTCTGGGATGCGTATTGCATCAGCTCGCGCACCTCTTCTATCCACCTTAGAAGGAAATGCTTGAAAACTACATGTCCCATTATCTCAGCTTTGGATCACGCGGGGCGGCAAGCGGAAGGCGACGTTGAAATATCTTCGGTAGATGTTAACCGTTGGTTTAGCTTAGCTCCGTGTAGCTACGTATATACTCAACGACTGACATCTGTTGAACATAAGTGACGTTAAAGAGACGACGGCCCTACTCTGGTGTCTGCTAAAAGATAAAGTTGTAAAATCCGCTGCGGTTGATGAAAGAAGGCTTAGCGGCATTTCTGTAAAGTGTCGAGGCAAATAAATTGCCTTCGGGACGCCATTTCATACCGCTTCAGATCACCGCTCGTTCATTTCATGGCGTTTCCCGCCCTCTTGAGGACGAAAAGGGAATTTATATTCGTATCTGCGGGCCACAGCGACCCCACAGACAGGGAGGCGGTACTGGAAATAACAAGGAATGATGTTTCACTAACGTACGTTACAATATTTACGAGGTTACTATTATAGTCATATTATTGGACTGATTAATTTGGAATAGTCGTGCGGTGATGCAGGCAATTTAGTTTTTTAGTACTACAGTGCTTGGAGGATAAGAAGAAATAGAATACTAATGGTTAAATGGATGGTATCAAGGTGAGCTTGATACATGATGTTGATAGTTTAATTTAGATACATTACAGGATAATCACTCAGGATATGTTATACGTCTGATAATCGGATGGTTGCTCACTATTTATCACATTCTGCCTAATTGTTGCATGTTTGTACCCCGCTTATAATAGAAAGCTATGGCAGAATTTGTCATCTCTGTAATGAAAAAAAAAAAAAAGAAGCACAAAATGGAAATGCATTCAGAAATGAGATTTTTAATTGGCATTATTGTATCCTTTACATGGCATTCTGTATTTCAAAAGTGTGGGTGGTGGTGTGGGAAAAAAATATTTTAAAATCTATTGAGCTGTTCCAATTTGAGAAGGAAAAAGGTTATTACGGAGTTCATTTTCTTTCCTTTTTTCAAATCGGGCAAAATGGAAATCCTCATGCATGTCCTGGCAGCTTGTGTTTTCTTGATTGTCACACAGACATTCAAAGTGGAGTGTTTAGATCATTCCTATTGTGTTGAATTTACAATAATAATACTAACAAAAACGGTGGGGGGGAATGCCCACATTTTCGACATCAGTGAGGCTGGTTGACTTGGTGAAACTCTTACATAAACCGATTTGTGCTCCAAATGAATACAACATCCATGCAAGCCACTCCGCTTGAAATCATTCTCAGAAGGAGAAGACTTACTATATTTCCCGCACCTGACATACAATTCACATCTTAATTCAATGCAATACAGAAAAAAAGACAAAAACATGAAGTTTCCATAAAGTTTGAGCGACAGTGCAAACGATTCGAGTTAAAATTTTGAAAATCAGTCCATTAAAATCCCACTTCTTGTCCAGAATTGTCACCATGCTATGTTCAATTTGTATTGAGGCAGATATCTAATTGGCTCAGCTGAGATGGCAGCAGGAAACTTCATCCTGATGTTTGTACACTTAAAAAAAAAAAAAAAGTATATAAGCACTGAAAAGAAAAAAATGACTGGGTGGCGTGTTGTTCAACCCTTAAAAAGCAAATGCTATTGCTTGTAAAAAGAAAGCAAAGTGCACAATAAAACGCAGGTCATGAGGCATAAATACTAATATAAAAAGAAAACACTGCAATGAGTCTTGCTCTTGGTATTAATTCCAAAATACTTCCACCCAAAGAGCAGGGACATGTACACTGAGGCCTCTACAACCCCCCCAAAAAACATAAAAAATTGAAATAATATAAAACATACGCACATCTGTCAGATGCAATTGTTTTTTTTTTTTTTACATAAAATGTACACAATTCTGACAAGTGAAGGAAATCTGATTTGTGATTTGTTCAATATAAACAAAATGTACATTTGGAGAGAGCAACTCCTCGGGATTCACAGTAAGCGACTTGGATGACGACATTGTCGGTACAGTACACTACATGGGAAGAACACAACTGCGGATCAAACTCTAGAGGGCCCTAAAGCATCTCAACCAAATCAAATATTGCACATTGTGAAATAACATCCCTCCCCGCCAATGCGGTACAAGATGGATGAAAACCGCACAGTTGCTCCCTCAGGAGCTCCGTTGGGGGGACGATGTCGTCGTCAAGAAGAAGCATTGCGACAAATCCGCCGGTGAATAAATGTTCTGTCAGACAACTGAGCGCCTGCCTGAGAGCTCAGAGTGGAGACGTTTGGATGACATCATTCCGCAAAATGGAGGAAGGGGGGAATGTTGACTTAACTGATGTGCTACTACAGCGGGTGGGCTAATTAGTGGGTGTAGTACCGACTTATACGTCTGGGGTTTTGGTTCTGGGGGGGAAGGCATTTCAGAAGACATGGCCTTATTGACGAAAACGGGCACCGTTTGACTGTCCAGCACTTAAGGTTCTACCCCTGCAGCACTGCTTGACACAGCGATGGTCTACTATGGTCGGTGAAACCTGAAAGGAAATAAAATAAATAAATATATATATGGAAGAAGTGTTATTTTAAAATCAAATATTTCAACACATTTCATCACCCTGAGGCTTTGCTAGCACATCTCCAACCAGTGTATGCTGCATGCAAATCCAACATGTATTCTTGGAGTGATGCAGATAAATACCAGGGCCCGGTTGTTCAATTCTCAGTTATTTTAACCAGCGGTTAAATTTTGAACCCTGTTAAATATGCGTTGTTCAAAACATGGTTAGTCACGCTGTTAGTTAATGGCATTGGTAAAGTTAACCGTGCAGTTTACGGCGAAACAATTTATTACTATTTTTTAATTCATTAAAATTTATTTTTTTTCTGTGTATTTTCAGTGAATATTTTGTGTAATATTTTTGCCAATATTTTTGTAGCATAGAATATTGCATGTTTTTGTTTGATTTCCTTCCTCATTTTTTGTCCGTTTTTTTTTTTGGTCTAACGTAATTGTATTTTTGACTGATTTTTTATATTATGATATTTATTATTATTATTATATTTATTATTATATTGATTATTTGATATTTTTTATAAAATTGCTTTTATTTGTCTTGTTTTTGTATTCACATACTTCTAATATGTGCGTTTTTTTTTTATCTATTACTTGTAATGATTACTAATAATCGTAATTACTGTTTTAAATTAAAATTATTAAAAAAAAAATTCTAATATTAAATTCAAATTAATTTAACGTAAATAATTAGCTGCTATTCCCAGTGTTGTTGTCTGTTTGATTATTGAGGTGAAAACAAACAAGAAACATTACAGGTAACCTCTCTTTGGAATCACCTCCCACTAAATGTTGGGCTCTGTCCATTTACTTGATCACAGAGTATTTTTTTTTTAGTATTTTATTTGAATTAGGGCATTTATTTGAGTAGTACGTATATTATCCGTCATCTACTTTACGTCAGGTATTTATTTTGAGGGGGTATTTAGTTAACTGGAGTACCACCAAGTGTTTATCTGGAGCAAGTGTGGGCTTATTTAAGGAGGTATTTGATTCATGGCAGCAAGCCAGGTGTCTTTAGAGGAAGGTTTTTATTTGAGGAGGCATTAAGTTAATGAACAGCAGAGGGTGCCTGGCATCGACTTCAAGTTGCACATTCACTGCATTTAAGAAGGGATTTAATTGATTGCAGATTGAATCAGGCATCTCTGAAATAAGATGTTTAAAACTCATTCACTGCCGTTGACGACTATAGACGTCAAAAAATCATTTTAACTATTTAATTAGTAGTTAAACGTTTTTTTTTTTTACTTTTGTTGAGAGTATGAAAAACTTGGAAAAAAATATTGTACATTTCAAACAGATATACAATCTGTGATTAATCGTGAGTTAATTAGTGAAGTCATGCAATTAATTACCATTACTAATAATAATTGCCAGATGCCCCTAATTTTTAATAATCTTTTCTTTTCTTTTTGTCTTAAAAAAAAAAATGAATAAAAGATTATAAAAAACGATGGCCGTTAATTGTAATTAATCACATGACTTGACTAGTTAACTCACGATTAATCAAAAATGTTATATCTGTTCTAAATGTACAATAAACAAAATTCTAGGTTTTCTTACTCTTGTTAACAAAAGTAGAAAAAACGTTAAACTAATAGAAATAGTTCAAATACATTTATGGCAGTAAATGAGGAAATTAGTTAACGGCAGAGAGTATCAGGTTTTCTATTTGCGTACGGTTAATTTGAGGAGGAAATTGGATATTCAACTGTAGAAAATACTAGACATTTATTTGAGGAGGCGCTCGGCATTTAGTTATGCAACTGGAGAGTGCCTGGCTTCTTTGAAGTAAGGTGTTTGTTAAATTCCTCAACTCCAAAGACTTCATTAATTAGTTGGTTAATCTGAAAAGGCATTTTACCGGTAGTTACTGAAGTGTGCAGAGTACAAAGTGTATATTTGAAGTATGGTGTTTATTTGAGAGGCATGAAGCTCCTCATCTGCAAAGACTATTTGGCATCTACTTGAAATGAGGCCTTTATTTGAGAAGGCATTTAGTAAAGAAAATAGAGAAGAGATTTGAAAGTGTTTATTTAAGAAGTCATGTTTATTGGAGGTGAAAATGTCGATACCTAACTGTAGAGTTATCAGGCATCTATTTGAAGTAATGCGTTTCATGAGGCATTAAGTTATAAAAATGCAGAGATACCATGTGTCTAAAGTAAGGTGTTTATTTGAAGAGGCGTTTAGTTACTTAATTGCAGAGAGACGCGACTTTACCTGGTTAAATGACGACTCGACTCGTGTACTTCCATCTCGTTGCTCTTGAAGTCGTTGAGCTCCTTTCGAATAGCTGCCTGCATTTGAAAAACACCACAAAAAAAAACGGACAATTAACACCCACAGCGAAGCTTTTCTTGTTTTGTAGCAAATGTCCATTGAGTACAGTGAAAAACTGGAAGATTGTCAGGCTGGATTTACACTGCAATTTTTAAGCGATAGATATGAAATTGCAGGAAAATTTTAAAATCGTAGATGCAAAATTGGGCACTTAAGCCTGTCATGTAAATCAAGCCTGTAGTTGATTCCATTAATAATATTCATCATGAAAAATAAAACTAGCTTTCTCTTCCAAGTCCTTTTTGCTCTGCCCTGATATTGTGGCAACCCCCTCAAAACGAGCACATAATAATAATAATAATAATATTAATAATACACAAGCAAGCATGAATATTTATTTACTGGAATATTTACTCTTCGCAGGGTGCATCAAATGGGGGGGAAAAAAACAAAAAAATTCCAAGACTGTAGTGCAGGAAGAGTTTCAACAGGGGGCAGTGTGATGCCTGCATACCATGTATCTGATCAATTCAGTGTGTAATTTTATAAAAAGGTGAGTTTTATTAATATGTAGTTTTGGGATTTAAATCACACATAAGCATACACTTGATAGTGATGCCATTCAATTAGTGATCATGACCTCTAGCCTGGGTAGCGTCACTTCTACCAGTGTACTACTTTCCTATTAGACAGAGCTTGGTATACCATTGTGCGACATCTTAAGTGTTTCAGAAAGAGAATAAAAACTGCAAATAAAGTTTTCAAATGAAATTATCAAGATTTTTTTTTATCGCATAATTGGTGAAACTATATTGTTTTTATTAAATTCTTGATCATTCGAGTTAAGTGCAAATTGTATTACATTTTCAGGAAAATTACATTATAGCGTGCTACAGGGATTACTCTATTTCTGTGGAAGTTCAGGCAAGTTCATGTTCATTAAAAGTTATTTGCATTACTTTTTTTTCAGAAAACACGAAAAAGTGAACCAAATACTGATTCTATTATACATATTTAATACAATTTAACTTCAGGTGTAGAATTAAATGATTTGTTTAACTAAGAATGTAGCCGATTTTGGCAGAGGAAGCCAGCATCCTGAGATGTCAAGGGGGGGGGGGGGGGGGGGGTTGAAATAAAAAAATCTGCGAATATATGACTGAAGTCATCAAAGTATATTAAGTGGGTGACAATGTGACTTATGTTTCTTATATTTACTCATTCGTATGAAGTTTTACTCTTTCACAAGGTTCTCCCATTAGACCTCAAACAGGTGCCCGTTTTTTTCTGTGGCAACCTGTAAAAAAATTTGGGGATTGTCTCAAAATCCCCCGTGAACACTGTCCCATAAAAATACACATTTAATTGAGATTCCCTCGTGACCTTTATGAGCAACAGGTGCACATTTCGGCAGGAACCTGTGTACTAAATCCACTATCCTATATACAATTTAATTTATGAATGGCTTGGACTCTTTTACTGTTTTGAGATTCCCTCATGATGACCCTTCAAAAACAAAGAGGTATATGTTTCTGCTGGAACCTGTGCCAATGTGGTGGGAACACAGATAGTTCTCAGGAATGCTTCAAGCTCCCTTTTTGAACACTGTTAATAACATCCAACAAAGAGAGAGAAAAAACACACAAACTACAAGCTACAAATTGTAAATTTTTACAGTTTCAGTTCAAATTAAATCCAACAATTACCACTATTTTTACTTATTATTATTTACTTGCTTTAACACACTGATAATCTAAATCCCATTTTAGTAGACATGGCTGAAATTTGACCAGCCAAAGTGTACACAAACTTTGTAGCACCTGTACAAAAGAAAGATAGTTTTCATTTTCTGTATTTTGGGTCACTTCAGGAAAAAGTCATCAAAATTGAGGATGTCAAAGAATGACATTATTATCTTTTATGTTATGATAAAGCAGCAAGTTCCTTAAAGAGGAAGGCAAGATATTCAGTTATATTATATTGCGCCTTTGATGTTGGGAGCGGGAAGCAGACATGTCGGCAGCTCGCCGTCCCGCGGCTCCGCTTTGTCCGATTACTCCCTTACATAAGGGGAGCTATTGCATAATCAAAACAGTCAGAGCCCCCGTGATTTCCACGAGTGGTCCTCAGGTGTGATCTTGCGTGCTTAAAAGACTCACAAGCCACAAAAAAAAAAAAAAGGAAGAGGGCGAGAGGCGGAACGGGAACGCTTCGGGGCGTTTTACTCCCAGGAGTGTCGAGTCGGAAACGACACGACCAGGAAGTTCTTCTGTTATCTACCTATATGTGAAAATGGAATCTAAAAACGAGCACATTTCAGACAACTAGGGTGTAAAGCGTATTTTGACAAAATCATATCACAGACGAGTGATTAAACACCTGTGAAGTTACAATTTTAAAATGTGGGAAAACATTGATAATATTTGAAGCAGGAAGCACTACTGGCCTTGTCAGCTGCGGTGAGCCGGGTCCAGGGTTTATCTGCCCGCCGGTCGTAGTCCTGGGCGTCTGAGACCTCCACGTAGTCACTGAATCGGATGAGGATTTTGGCCTGTCTCAGCTCCTCTACGGTGGGCCTCTGGCTCAGCTACAACAACAACAACAACAGCAGCTGCTTCAAAAACATGTCACCTTCACAAAAGGCAGTCGTGCTGTCAGAGATTCGACAATGTTTATTATTGTGGTGTACTGCAAAACTGCAATTCAATCGTTTTGCATCGTCAAATGTTCAAAAATATGGGAGGACCAAAAATGCCAAAATAAATACATGAATAAATAAAATGTGAAGATAAAAACAGATATAAAAATATAATTCCAAAATTAAATGAGAGCTGTCAAACGATTATTTTTTTTAAAAATCAGATTAATCACATTTTAGAATTTTGATTAATCACGATTAATTGCTTAATAATAATTAAAAAAGAGAGGCTTTTTCATCAAAAAAATTTCCCCCCAAATTTGTGTTATGTGTTAATGTTATGAGGACATATTCAAAAATTTTGGATCCACTGCACACGCCCATCATCTTTTTCTAATCAGTTAATTACTTGCATAATTTAAAATGGAAAAAAAAAAGACCACAATATTTTGACAAACAAATATTCTAAATGTGATACGCAAACATTTATTA
The DNA here is from genome assembly GCF_054856555.1 of Leptonotus elevatus. Taxonomy (NCBI): domain Eukaryota; kingdom Metazoa; phylum Chordata; class Actinopteri; order Syngnathiformes; family Syngnathidae; genus Leptonotus; species Leptonotus elevatus. Next base: position 19,942,373 of record NC_141239.1, on the reverse strand, counting down.
AATGCATGTAATTATGTTTATTGCTCAAACAACCTGTGCTACCTTAAAAGTAGCCATCCGCTGTCATGCTAAAGGATAATCTGTGGTCAAAACTAATAGTGCGATTAATCTGCGTTAATTTATGATTAATGCAATAATTTTTTGTGATTAATTAATCAGTTAACGCTTTAACAGCACTAAATTAAATAAAAATATATAAATGGAAATAAAAACAAAAAAATATATATATTGAATTATATATATATTTTTTTTTCACATTTATTCATTCTTAATTTTGGCATTTTTGGTCTTTCATACAAAAGTGGTACACTTTTGCATGCCTCAAAAGTTAAACAACACACTGCAGTTATTTACTTAACAGACAAATACCAGGTGTTTATTGGAAGTGAGGTGTTTCATTGAGGCATTTTCATCCTAAACTGCAGCTCATCAGGGTCTATTTGAAGTAAGGTGTGGAGGAGGAGCCATTGGGTTATGTCCTTGACTGCAGAGTACCAAATGTCTACTATATAAAGCAAGGCATTTATTTTATGAGGCATTAAATTATTTACCTGCCGAGATTAGCAGCAATCTAATTCAAGGTGGACATTTATTCAAGAAGACAGTACGAGGTACATATTTGAAGTAAGGTGCTTATTTAAGGCATTTAGTTACAGAGAGTGCCAGGTGCTAAATTGAAGTGAGATGTTTGAGAAGGTACATTTATTTGAATACTAGTGTTCCCTCGCATATTTGTGATTTTCGAAAAAAATTCTGAATCCATCCTCCATTATTTGCTGAAAAACCCGTCTTTATTGCTCTTTCTGAAACGCCACAAGACGGCGTCAAAGCTCTGGCTAATAGAAAAGTAGTGCTTTGGTGTCATTTTGTAGCATCTATAGGCAATTATAATCCTTTAGGGTGAGGCAGCAATTACTAGCGTTTTTTCACTGCTGCGGATTAATTAGAGACGGCCACGCCTCATTCACCATTTTGTCCCTCGCCCGCCATTTTGTCCCCATTGTTTCTGCATCGCTAGTGATAGCGCTTGTTTGTGTTTGTGCACCGGGAGTATTTTTGGCTTTTCCATCCACCTCTAAGCAGTAATGATAAGTACAGAATATTTTTTTTTTTGATGTTCATGAGTTTTTTGTTGTAAATTTCGGCTATAACAGTGAAATCCGACCTACGCGGAAATTCTCGTTACATCGCCAGCGCAGGAACGGAACTTGAGGACTCGCTGTAATTATACAGCAATTTAATTTAACCCCTTCACACCCGCATATTTATTTTATTTTTTTTAAGATTTACACTTTTACTATATTAGAACATGGCAAAAAAATGGGGTTGTCTCATGTTTCTATTTGTTATAGTGGACGCCAGGATAATATGGCTGTAACGTTGTACAGTTTATTTGTAACATTTTTAACATGAACATCATACAAATCAACTTGCGATTGGTTAGTTAAGATCCAATCATGAACCAGAAGTGTTGACATCATCCAAATTATAAATTTTTATTGGTTTAGACTCGCAAATATGTCATGTCCACTGCAACCATATATGGGTACGAAGGGTTAAAAAAAAAAAAAAACTTTTACATATAGTGTCTATATGAAATTATTTACTTTACTAATTTTATTATTCACAATAAATCAAGTAACCAGTGAATTAATGAGATAATGATAAAAAAAAAAATCAATGCAAGATATCACTGGACTGTTGATAATGTAAATGCTCAGTAAAAGAACAGAGCAGACTATGTACTTTGTCCACCGCTACTTTAGCTGCTCACAAAGTTCAAAACTCACCTGAAATGCATTTAACTTCCGAGGCACACTCACCCAAAAGAATCTGGATTGAAGACCAAATTGTACCACTTTGAGGTGAGCTTGATTTGTGGCGGTCCCGCCGTATTAACAAGATAAAAATATAGTGCAGCAGATGTAAGATCATTATTATTTTTTGGGTGGAGAGCGGGATGCCTGCAGGGGTGCAGGAAGTGTTGCTTAATTGAAAACGACAGGAACATGCTCAACACCTCTCCATGGGGTCTAAGGGTTTGGCAGCCGACATGCTGCCGGGGCCAAGGGCAACAAGGACGTGCGTGTCCCCCAGGAAACCCGCAACAATGGCCCGCCTACGATTTGTTGTCGTGTTGTGTGAACTCACCTTCCGAGTCAGCCGTCGCTTGATCTCCCGCTTCTCCTCGATTTCCTCTTGCTCGTTGCGAGCTGCGGAGAAGGAGGAGGCGTTACTGTAGTTGTGCAATTACTAACGAGGGTAGCAAACACGCATTCTGCTTAATGCGGCCAATTAGAGAGCAATACTAAACTAAAGCGAATGTTTGTGTTTGTGTAACCTCAAATCGCTTTCATCATTGGCTGTTTAATAGCATTAGCGATGCGCGTCAGAGGAGCGCGATTGCTTTGTTCTTTCAAAGTTTTCCCTTTGGTGTGCGCTCATGATTGCATGATTAGCCAATTGGATTAAAATAGAAATCTCTTCTCATTAAAATTGATGCACGTGTTATAAAGTGGGCCGAGATTGCCAGCTTGAGATGTTAGCGTGTTAGCATCTTCCAGTTCTCCCATTTGAAGAAACTGCCTTTCCACTTTTTTTTTTTTAAATTAAAGATGCTCTCCAGATCAATTTGATTCGTCTTATACATTCATAATAGCCAGACACTCAAGTTCTTACCTTGCATTTAATCTACCTCATTATTATTATTTTTTTTTAAATCTCCTACAAACCATGACGTAAAATCCTTAAAGCTGCTTTAGCACTTTTTTGTACTTACAGTAGATTGCCAATGTAATATGTGGAAAAATATGTCTATCTGTCCAAACACCTAAAGCTACCTGGATAACTGTTAGCATACCAACTGTTACCATTTGATCAATTCTCATTTAGAATAGGATGTGACTACGAGGCATGATGTTAAATCTTGATCAGTCCTCCTGAACAGTTCTGTACAGTACTCAGGTTGCTAGTTTGCTACGCTAGCAAATCAACGTTGGCCTATTTTGTCTATTCTCATGAGACGTATGCTGCATTAAATGAAGGTTGGAAGTCTTGAGTTTTCAGACCTCCTGCTGGGAGAGTTTGTTGCAGGAAAGACATTCCTTAAAAGTAAAGTATGGTTTGCTTGAGGTCAAAATGTGTTTTGATGAACCAAAACAAAACTATTTATCGGAATCTGCCCAATTCTAATTTGTAAAAGTATCAGACTTCAATACAAGGTCTGGTGTATAACCCTTGTCAGCTTTAGGTAGCAATCTTGCGATGCTAGCATATTTCCGTTTTCTCATCTCCCATAAGAAATGGTAGAGCACTTGTCAATCCAGCCTAAGTGTGTTGTATGTAAAAGTTGCTCTCTGGATAAATGTTTGTCGCAATTAACTCATTTGCTCCCCAAAACGTGTAAATGCGTTCTTTTAAAAATGTTTAAATGTCCCAAAGACTATTTATATGTTTTTATGCTAGAGCATACATAAGGCTTTGATGCAGCCTCAACTGCAAAGAACGGTTGAAGAAATGGTAGTTATTACACAAACAGCCAGCAGGTGGCAGCAAATCATAGGAAATGAACCAGGACCATGTTGAAAAAACCCTCAATTACTCAGAATTCTAAATAGATTTGTGAATAATGAAGAAACTTAGCTATAAAACGGAAAGAGATAGAAATATACTTTTTTTTATAGCAATACAACACAATATTCTGTGGGCCTTGCAAAATCAGTCAAAATCCAGTAAGAAACAGCCGGGAGTGAAGGGGATTGTTTTAGTGAAAATGGCTGGGAGTGAATGAGTTAATAGCATGTTAGAGTTTTATCCATAATACCCTTTTGTATTCATGTTGCTAGCAGCTTGACATGTGTTAACATGATACAAAAAAATTCTTAGAACCATTACCTGACTACAAGGCATGACGAAAAGCACAATTTGTATTGGTGTATGGACAAATGTTAGCATAGCAATTATTAGCATTTTTCTTCAGTCTCATTAGCCTTTCGGAATTTTACCTAACACCAATGCGCCTTTTGAAATAATACCCCCAAAACAGGGCATTATGTAAAAAACGCACTGTTTGTACTCAGGTTGCTATTTTGGCAATACATTTGCATATCAACTGTTCGCATTTTATCAAGTCACATTTTTAATACACAACAACTGTCAAGGTATGACGTTATTGGCTTTACTTAGCGCTTGCTATACTCAATTCTGTTACAAGCTGCTCTAAAAAATAGCATGTTAGCATTTGATCAAATCTCTTTTTTTTTTTTTTTTAAGAAATATGATCACAGGAAACTTATTTGTAAAATCCTTCACAATTAGAGTCTGTCACTGATCTCTGGCATCGAGGCGCTCCCGCGCATTTGATTTAACCTTGCAGGCGTGCCAGTGATGAAAGGGGCCGTGGCGCGTTGCTCGTTGCTCGTAAATTCTTTGACTTTTTCCCCGTGTGTGCGGAGCCTCCGGGTGGAGCAGGAAGTGTTGACAAATCACACTTTGATGTGAAAGTCACAGAGTGCCCGGCAACAGGGCTGCGCGTCCCTGATACGGCGTGCGTGTGCGGCGGAGCTAAGAAAGCAATCTCGCCGGGCTCAACTTCCTCAGGGAACCCCGCTCGCCTGCCGCAACATAAAACATCAGGCTGCGATGGACGGGAAGGGAACAATTTCTCGCCGTGAGTCATACTAATACGAATCTTATCTGTACTCAGGTTCTTGCTTCGTATATGCTAGCGCATAGACAGTTAGCATGCTAGCATTTGATCAATTTTCATTAGAAATGGTATCGATATTTTAATACCTATTCAAAATGAGAAAACAATGAAATGAAAAATATAATAAAATACAGCCATTCAGATGTAAAATACCATATATATTACAAAATATAGGTACATACAGGTAGAAAAAAAGTAGGCAACAGTTGAGTATAGCCCTCTATATAATACCCACAAGTAAAACTGCAGTTTTTCCTGCAGGAAATATAGACCTTATTAATGCACTGAATAATAACATTCTATTTTTGTCAGTTGATGAAAGTTTATATTATTGGGCATGTGAGAGGATTGACATGGCTGCAGTTCACCTTGAAAAACTTTCCGTCAGCCATGCATGCTGTCGCGAGTACCCCATACATTAAAATACATAGTCTGTACTCGCCCATCTCGAGAATATTGCTAGCTAATGCTAATAAACGCATGCAACAAGTGTTGTACAGGTTTCCATGTAGTTTCTAATGAAAATTTATCAAATGCTAGCATGCTAACTGTGCTAGCATATACGTAACTGTGGGTATTATATAGAGGGCTATACTCAACTGTTGCCTACTTTTTTCTACCTGCATGTACCTATATGTGGTATTTTACATCTGAATGGCTGTATTTTACTATATTTGTTCATTTAATATCTTTCTAATTTTGAATAAGTATTAAAATATCTATATTCATCAATATCAGCTGATATGAAAACTTGTATCGTGATAACATTTTCAGCTTTATCACCCATCCCTATTTCGCAACTTCATAGTGTCATGCTTAACACTTGAACCTCCAGAATATAATTTGCACCTAAATTTTGAACGCAGACTAAAACTCAAGGAGTTGGTCAGTTTGACTTTATTACAAAATACAGTAATCCTAAATAGTTAGTTGTTTTATTTTGGATTTAAATTCTCTATTGCAGGGTGGCTGTTCTGCCTTTTGTAATAAATAAATAAAATGTCTTTAAAATGATTTGTCATATACTGAGTTATAACAGTAGCCGACTACAAGGAATGATAAAAAAATCCTTATCAGTTTTTCGAGGTAGGTTGCTTACTTGCAATGTTAGCATTTGATAAATTATTCTTAGAAATAGTGCCCTACTATATGGAAAAATGTCAATCATTAAATTTTGCCCAAGTTGCCATCTAGATAAATGTTAGCACAGCAAATGATAGCTTGTTAGCATTTGAGCTTTTCTCTTTTCTAATAGTGTCCGTCTAATAGCCTGTAAGATATGATAACAAATCTTTACCGTCTTCATTAGCATTGTCTGCACTCAGGTTGCTGTCTTGCGATGTGAAGCATGTTAACATTTACACCGCATGCGTGTGCGTTGCGTTGCGTCTCCGCTGCGCTGCGTCTTGACTGCGTGCTCCGGACACGTCAATTTTATGGACAAACCCCACCGGCTGCGCACATCTGCGGTCCGGCATCTTCGTCGCCGACAACTTCCCGCTGTGTCTCGCGTGAGCTAATGTGGCATTAAAAACAACGAAAAACACACAGAAAGTGTGCTCAACAGAGAAGCAGAAGGAGAGGCGGACTTTGAGTGAAATCACCGTCCACTCCCACAGCTTCTACTATGACGTTCCTTGCAGCATACATTTTTAGGTTGTCCAAATAAAAAGGATGTGCCGTGTCATATATAATCCACCACCATTATAGATCTCTCCTCGTCCATGTTCTCTGCGGTGAATTAAGCGTTAAGCATTGTGACGTTTTGCTGACATGATTGCGAAATATGATGTGGCGGGTATTTTATTCTGAAAAGTAAGCGGAATTTTGAAACTGCGTCAGTTTTCCTGTCCCGCTTGATGTGTTCTGTGCTAATTTGCCATTTGACGGATGCGTCGTCCGGCAAAAAATTTAAAATAGGTCTATCCGTGTCCGACGCAGCTGGTCCACAGTCGATCCGCAGCGCACACGCAGCCGGTGTAATTTGAACAAGCTAATAGAATGGAAGCGACTATGCGGCGGAGCGGAGCGGAAACGCAACGCACACGGTGTAATCCCAGGGTTAGAAATTGTGCCCAACTACAAGTTAAGAAGGAACACATTCATCAATCTTCCTAAGCATAATCCATATGAAAGTTGCTCTCAGGATGAATGTTAGCATAGCAATCGATAACATTTTTATCCCTTCTCATTAGCCTTTTAAAATATTACCCAGCACAAGAGCATGATGCACAATACTTATCTAATCATGTGGTTCGCATTACATCAATTCTCATTTGAAATAATACCCGACCACTAAAAAGAAAAGTTAAAACAAAGCCATCAGGTACAATTTCTGAGGGAGTGAAAGTGTGTGTGCGGCTGTCATTTTGAAGAGTAACAAGTAAAAATACTCACGTTTGAGGATATTCCTCTGCTCCAGCTCCTCTGCTGTCGGCCTCTGACTCAAGCGCCTAGTGAGAAATACACCAGTTATCCACGGTCAGCACATTATTTGGCATCTTCGGCGTTTTGAACGTGGTCCATTGTGAGTGTAAATGTACCATCAGAAATAAATACAGAATTTCTGAAGACGACGGCAGTCCTTAAAAGTCTTCAATAAACCATTTCTCATCCAAATAACCCAAAAAACTGAAATTGATAATCAGTTATATTGTAGTAACTAAGATAACCAAAACAATTGCTGGAGATTCATAACTGTATCAGGGACCTGCTGCTTTAGAGCAGCCGACAGGCACTGGATCGACTGTCGCCAACCTCATTAAAAATACCAGCCATCTGGATGCGCCAGCCCGGTACGAAAGTGTATTCTAGGCATGGCAGGGAAAAACCAGCTGCAGTTATCTCAAACCCTTCAGATGTGTCAGGGAAAGAAGAGGAAGTGTGACTCCAAGCGTACGTCCAAATCAACAAAAGAATGGCTTCATCGGAAGCAAACGCGAAACAGATTTTGAGCACTTTTGCAAAGAGCGGGCAAATATTAAGTCAAGATGTGGCATGCTGATAGACACCTACGCGCAAAGGGTTGAATTGCCAATATGTCTACCCCCCCATCCTCGTTTCGGATCAGACTACAGTGATCCAATCCACCAAACAAGTGTCAAAAGCACAATAAGCTATTGTGAAAATTTGGCACAATTCACATTTTAAATTGTTTTGCTTATTGTACAAATCTGTAATCTGAAATAAACAGGCTTTCTGCGTGTATGCTACCAAATACACCTCTCTAAATGCTTTGTTACAAGTTCAATTTTGATATGATTTACAAAAGGGTTCTCGGTTTCCGCCATGCAGCATTTCGAGGTTAAGAATGGTGCGCAATTGATTAGTTTGTGCAGCAGTGTACTAATACGACAGAAGATGCCATGGATTGTTTTAAATCTATGGTCTTAAAGTGACAGTGTGTTTTATTTAGTGCCATCTCGTGGTGAACTAATACAACGCAACAATTTTGAAGCACACGCATTACGGCGAGACAGAGACCACACTTCGCCAATTATTATTTGGCGTGAGCGAGCAGCCCGGCCAGCAGGAGCAGTAAGCAAGCTAGCAAGAACTATCTGGAACGGCTAACAAGAGCGGCTAGTGAGAAAAGCTAGCTAAAACTAGCGAGAGCAAAGCAAAGGGAGACAAGCTGCAGGAGCCCAAATCACGGGACTCGGTGACAACCACCTACAAGCTCCAGTTGTGGAATGCAAGCGGGAGGCCGCCCAGTGGGTCCGACACGAGCTGCAACTTCCGTAACAGAAAGATGGCGGAGAAACATGTCTTGACAAAATGGGACCCTTTCTTTGCCAGGATGTGCCGTAGTCTGTCACTAAACTACGATAATGTACTAAAGTCATATTTACAGTAAATAATTGTATGAAAGATACTTAAGGAAACATTGTGTATTATGTAACGTGATGAGTTATTAACATTGTTTTTTAGTTTTAAATTATATTTTAGCCGTTTATAATTATGTTAACTCAGTATGGCTGTATGAATAGACCTATATTCTTATCTGTGTTACTTTCATGAGAAAGAGCAACGGGTCTGTCTATTCATTCGTAATCTAAAGGGAGGTTCCGGGGATTCTGCTGTGTCGGAAGGGAGTCAGGCTTATTATTATTGTATTTTTTCTAATCTGATTTATACCCATGGGAACGGATTCTCTTGTATTCAGTTGTAACCAGGTGTGTTGTGGGCTGACCTTTTTCTGAACCCTTTTTGTGAATAAATAACGATGTGGGCTGGAAAGAAAAAACACATTTGAACAGAGACATCGCTTGGATGGTTTGTCTTATGTGGACCAGAAGCTTCTGGTAATTAAAACCTTTGCAAAGGAACTTCTTCAACAGAATCTCACCATTCAGTTAATTGAACACGCAAAGAGTACAATCATAATATTGTCTACTCTAACAAATGGTGACCGCCGACGCTGAATTATAACGAATGGTCTCCTCCGTTGAACCAAACGGATGGTGTTGTTGACGTTGAGCAGGCTGCGGCGTTCCCTGACGGGCGGAATTTCTGGCGCCATATTAATTCCGGTAAGTGGAGATCTTTATCCACGTAGAAGAAATTTTGTCTGTCTGGTCCGCTGCAGCTGGTTTTTTCGTCTTCCAAAATTGTCTAAATTTTAAAAGAGATCTGTGTGAACGAGTGTAGTTTGATGTCGTTCTATTGTGAGTTGTGATAATTCCGACGATATTGAACTAAACACGTCGTGGAGTGGTGCATTTGAAGGTGACGTGATGCAGACTCGAAGTGATGAAGCTTTTTTTGTACAGGAAGAAATAGCGGTTAATTTTTTGATTTGTTTTGTTTTTCGTCAACGCTATGAAGAATCCTTAGACCATAATATATATTGAATAAAAGGGTTTGCCGGATGACGTAACAAGTCTTTCTTGTTTACTAAGGATCGCGAAGATTATGGTACGCGCTTCTGTTTTTTAAGCAGTTTTGGCCGGATTTGAGGACAAGTAACATAATTGTTCATGGCTCTTGGTGTGAAAGTTCTCTACACGTAATATGTCTTTTATTTGAAAAAGCGCCTGTTTGAAATTGAACAGAAAGGGGTCCAGGTTGATTACAGCGATGATTGGATTTTTGTATCACTGTATTTGCAATCGAGAGATTACGTGAAAGATTTTATTTCAGTTTTGGCGTTCCTACTTTTGTAGTTTTGGGGTCAGGATTACCGTATGAATTCCTTTTGTTCTACGGTTGGATTCGATGGTACGTGACAATTTATTTTGAAAATGAGCGCCTTGCAAAATTTTGCAATAAAGGGAGAACAGTTTAGCTCAGCGGGATTGGGTAACCGCTGTGTATAGACGAGAGGTCACGTAATTCTTATGTCTGTCTGTGTGTGGCCATATGTGTTAACATATTGAACTATTAATACTAAAAGTGAGACGTCACTGTATTAAAACCGAATGTATACATTAAAAACTACAAACAAAAATGGAGGCGATTTCGACCCGGATACAGAATGGTTTGTCCTGAATGCGCTTCCGGTTCAGCGAAAAATAAAAGCGTCGATGAACAATGAAAAAACGAACTATGGATCGATTGTATACAAAGCTTTCGCTGGACAAAATGGTATGTCAGACTTTTGTATTTTCTTTGTTGGTAATGGAAAAAGGCTGAATTTGATGCTAAAATGACTCCAGCATTTGTGGAGCAGTTTACGGATGGGTTGTTTAAAGTTACCCGTTTACTGAAATCACCGTATAAAACTGCAGTTTAAATGCTATAAGATTTGTAGACAATGAATTGAAGGAATAACAACGTTTATTTTTTTATAATGACTGAAGAGTGTGTGCGTATGCATTTGAGTGTGTGACCTAGCTTCTAAAAAAAGGTGGGGGTTTGTAAGTGAGAAGTGTGCATATGGGGATTTTGTTTGTTTTTCTTTAATATTTTAACTAAGTTTGGTGTTGTTTTGTGTGAGATGATACTGTTGTGATAGTGGCGTTTGTTTTATTAATGGGAATATGATAAAATAGGTTTTGCGATTTATAATGTTAAGATTCCTCCCCCCCCCCTTCCCCCGTTTCTAGGTTAGAAAAAAAGGTGGGGGCTGAGCTGTGCGCTGTGAGCATAATGTGTCCTCGTAATGGGACTCTTTTTGTCAAAATGGTAAGAGAGGAATGATAAACAATATAAAATAAGTAATAGTATTTGAAAGATATTGTTGAGTTTTTGAAAAAAGAATATTAAATTAGTGTTTTATTTTTATTTTTTATTTTTTTTTTAGTGACTGAGCTAATAAATCTTTACACTTTAATGATTGATGACGATGGTTAATTTGTTAACTTTCCCTTTTCGGGACAAATGAATAAAGAGTAATGATAAAATAATGGCATTTTGTTTGAGAGTTGATATAATTATGCCTACATCTTTATAGCTGTGGCTGGAAGTAAGATAGTTGAATAAGGAGTTATGAATGTTTTTGAAATTGACATGTTGATAATATATATATTTTTTTTGAGTGTGTCATTTCAGAAACTGATGTTTGAGTTCCAAGGCAGATGAGGGTTTGATGGCCTTCACTGATGCGCCCCAGCTGCTGATACGTTGTATGGCTAGTAGCTATTTGAAGGGGTATTGAAAAAAAAAAAAAAAAAAAAAAAGAAATGAATAAAGAGGCTGTGTTTTTTACGAAACATTTTTGAGAAAGCAGGGAGTGAACTGTCTTGCTATGATCCCATATCCTCAGTCTGGCATTTTTAATGCATTGTATCAACGAGTGTGCATTTTTTTTGATCAGGTGAGCTCTCAGAAAGACTGTGTGTCATCGGATCCACATTGCAGACTGCGTCTGAATGGATGTGGCAGAGATCAAAGGTCAAAAGCCGCAGAGCAACAGTCTTCTCGTCCTGTGCCTAAGAAAAACATGATGTTCAAATTCCTCAATGCCCAGTGACTGTGTATACGCCTCATTCTAGTGACTTCTCCCCTATGGCTGTTTTGCATCCAGAGGAAATCTAAATGCCTGCTCTGAACATTGCTGCCACAACAGCCGCCATGCTGGCCAGGACTGAACATTGACAACAGCTGCCGTCCTGCCTTTTGCTGGGGGTCTGGACAAAGAAAGTTGGTGGTCGGAATGAGATGTGATCCATTCAGTAAAATGCTACATAGTGATATGCAAGGCATTTTTAATGTGTTGAGTGGGGAACTGTGATCTATAGCAAGATATTTTGGGAAATTGAAAACGACATATGTAAATTTGAAATGAGGGATTGAGAAAATTTATTTCAATCTATAGCCTACTAAATTTTTGCCTATATTTTTGGGAGAATCAGTTTCTGATTTGGTACAATGGGAATTTTATTAATATGTTATGATATGATATATTTTTATTTTTCCCGTGAGGAACTTTTTTGGACTTCGTCCAGCTGCAGCTATATTATAAAATAAATAATAGAATAGATATTTGTAAATTTTGTGTGATTTTATCCTCAGCCCCACTAATCTGTAAAAGAGGTGAGGTTGATTAGCAGTTTAAATAATTTTTGGGACTCTAGGAGAATTAGAGTAATATGGTTATCTCTATTTTTATGGCCCCAAAGTCATCATATATTAGTGTCTTAAGTTGTATCTGCTTATGCTCAGTTTTATAGTGTTTTGTAGCTCTTTTGTTTATCTCATAGCCTGATTTAGAGGGTTGAGTTATTTATGACGTTTTTTGAGTCATGAGGTCTCTATTTTGTCCTCCCTTTATCTTGACGTGTTTGAAAAAATCAGTGGATCTTTGTCAAATGAGGGAGTTTATGTTTAAGAATTTAACCAATGTAGACGAGTTAGAAAATTAAAATCAAACTTAAAAACGAAATTAAAAAGGTTGTGGGGTATCGGCCTACACTCCAATTGACAGGATGAGTTTGAAAATGATAATCCACAGTTTGAATATGAAGAAATCTATCAGAGGAAATCGATCGCAAAGTAAGTCTGAAGCAAGTAAGGACAATAATGCATATTCGCCGAATGAAGGTAATTATATTATATTATATCTTTTATCTCAGAATCATATGTGAAAAATGTAATGTTTGGAGCCCAGTGTTTGCAAAAGAGTATAGATAATATGAATATATGTGAGTTTTTCCCAGCATGCCAGGATTCGGCCGGTCATGGGATTCTGGGAAGAGAATAAGATATGAAAGGCACAGTTATGAAAATTTAGAACAAATTTAGTCATGGTAAAAAATTACCTATTATTGAACAAAACCTATTTGAAAAATAAATATTTATAAGCTCTGTCTTATATTAATGAATGAGCGAATGTCATTCAACTCAATCAAGGGCTGGGCTCTATTTTAATGTCACAAAAATAGATATTTTCCTGTTCCAACAGCACAGGACCTACGGATCTTAATCAAATAACATTTACTAATCCCAACTAACAAAAACTATCAGGGTTTTTTCCTCCAAATAAAATTTATGTGAGTTTATGAGAAACTAAAAATGAAAAGTTTCTGCACTCAGGAGAACGGCCCCAGGGGGTTGATGAGGAGAAATTCCACAACTGGAAAGGAGACGTGCCAGGCTCGGCCATCTCATCAACTGATGCTCTCAGGTTGAGAGACGAAATTCCACAACTGGAGCATCAATCTTATCACCTCCGACCTGGAGCCACGTCAGCTGAATCCGTGCCCGGTTCCGGAGCTGCCGTTTGAGGACATCAGTCAACGGATCAAGAGCAAGTGCCTTTTCTTGGGCAATCATTCCTTTGATCAGTCACATTTTGGGCAGAATAATCCCAGGTGACAAATCGAAGAATTTGGGTAGTCTACCCCAAATTCTTAAAGAAGAGACGAACTATTGCGACACTCTTTTCATTAAAAAAAAAAAAAAAAGACCTTCAAAGAACTTCATCACAAGATGGCTTCAAAGAACACATATTCGTCTGCCGATACATTGCGACACTTTTCAATGAACAACATTTTATGTTAAGCCTCACATATGCTGTGCTTATTCCACTAAAAATCTTTTAAATGTATCAAATTGTTTTTTAATGTCATATGATTGCTAAACTACCTCCTCTTCTGCTAAAGGGATGTTTTAAGGATAATTATTTTTACCACACAACCATTGAAAAAAAAAAAAATGTTTTAATGTGTTGAGCTCTCAAGAGCTCAAATGAGGGAATGATGAGTTATTAACATTGTTTTTTAGTTTTAAATTATATTTTAGCCGTTTATAATTATGTTAACTCAGTATGGCTGTATGAATAGACCTATATTCTTATCTGTGTTACTTTCATGAGAAAGAGCAACGGGTCTGTCTATTCATTCGTAATCTAAAGGGAGGTTCCGGGGATTCTGCTGTGTCGGAAGGGAGTCAGGCTTATTATTATTGTATTTTTTCTAATCTGATTTATACCCATGGGAACGGATTCTCTTGTATTCAGTTGTAACCAGGTGTGTTGTGGGCTGACCTTTTTCTGAACCCTTTTTGTGAATAAATAACGATGTGGGCTGGAAAGAAAAAACACATTTGAACAGAGACATCGCTTGGATGGTTTGTCTTATGTGAACCAGAAGCTTCTGGTAATTAAAACCTTTGCAAAGGAACTTCTTCAACAGAATCTCACCATTCAGTTAATTGAACACGCAAAGAGTACAATCATAATATTGTCTACTCTAACAAACGCCATCCAGTGGTGAACCAATAACTAATTTATGTTTAAAACCCACTTAATTGTGACAATATGCATCTGTCAGATCAACATACTTTAAAAAAAAATCTAATTTTAGGTCTAGTAATCGCAAATTATATTACAGAGGTTGCGCAGTGCCTTACAGGAGGCTGACGTAATCGTAGAGGTGCCAATTCCAGGTCCAGAAAGTAAAAACCCTGCCACAGTTTGGCAACAGGTGCTAGCTAGCTTAGCTCCCTAGCAGGTAAACGAGCACCATGGGAGCTAGCCATTTTATTCTAGACATTCTATTTTTCTCAGTTAAAGAAACTTTATCTTATTGGGCATGTGAGAGGATTTAGTTCACTTGAAAAAAAAATTCTGTCAGCCATGCATGCCTGTAGTTTAGCCACAAGAGGGTGCCTTGGTGACTGGTATCAGCCACAAACAAGGGTACCCTATACATTAAAGTACCTGGTCTGTACTCGCCCATCCCTAGAATAATGCTAGCTAATGCTAATAAAAACATATTTATCTAAAGGGTTGTACAGTTTTCCATGTAGTCTGGTACTTCACCAAGGTGCTAGCTAGCTAGCTAGCTCCCTTGAGGGTAAACGAGCAGCTAGCTAGGGAAGTTAGCTGGCTAGCTAGCACCAAGGGCTATAGCCAAAAATTTGGATTTCTTTCAGGGGGAAAAAAATAAGTAAAGAAAAAAAAAAAGGTAAAGCTTCCCAATCTGCTCCTGCTGTCTCGAAACCGGTCTCCAAAAGTAAAGGACGTTGCCTTCTAATGATGAATAATTCTGCTTAACCTGACAATAAAGAGATGACCTTCTAAGACACAATGCTGTGAAAGTAGCGGAAAGAGAGAGGGAGAGATTTTTTGGGAAACATGACAAGAAAGCAGGCAGGCCTTCTGGGAACATGCATCGTGTTCCAATCACAGAGGGGAAGGCTGACTCGTGTGCCAGCATTTGCGGATGATAACATTCCCTCCTTCCTCCCTTGCAATCATATTCCCGACTTCTCCCAGCGTTGTAAATTGCTGGTGTCGGAGTGGCTTTACGTGGAGCGGCGATGTGGAGGAGTCGCAGAGATGCCATGTGGTGATTCAGTGTGATGCACCAGGAGAGAAGACGAGCGAAGGGAGGAAAAAAAAAAAAAAACGAGGCGGTGACGTGTTGCCAAAATTAGGTCAGCACCATTTTAAGAGCCTCATTTCGGCGAGATAAAGAATTTATCCTTGTTGAATGAAAGGGTATAAAGAAGTGGGGTGAGAGAAAAGGCTCATATTTCCATCAGCTTTATCGCGGCTTTGTTGGAGAAGAAATTAAAGTATTGTCAGCTCAAATTAAGACCGAAAGCTCACTTTGGCAAATGGGAAGAGTGAGTGACGTTTCCAAAATCTTGCTGCTGTTGACCTATAAACATGTTGGGATGTGCATTCACCATCCATATAAAGCTACTATAAAGCCTGACATGATACAATATGATTCGTTACATTTGACCACATGCTGACACTCTCGTCTGTACCCCAGGTAACGGCGCAGATAATCGGCCTATATGTGAGCACTTTATGTTCTTAATTGTTGGGTGTTTCTAAACGAAAATTCTGACTGATTATCGAAATGATCAAGTTTCAGTTTGAGTTATTTTGCCAGTTTTTCTTAACCATGATAAGCCTGATCTGCGCGCTACCTTACCTGGTGAGTTTGGTGCCAATCTGCTGCCTGGACTCCAACCGTTCTTCATCTGTCTGCACTGGCAGAATGTTCTTCTCCTCCAGCTCCCTCTTGGACGGACGGTTGCTCAGCTTGATAGCCAGCGAGTCTTTGCGGAGCACCTTCTGAGCCAGCGTGCCTGAAATTCAACATTGCCAGGCCTCGGGTGTGAATATAAATCTTGTGAGTTGCCACCAAAAGTAGCCTAGGAGGGGAAAAGCTCACTACTACAGCACTAAATAATGGATGTGTAAATAACATGAGGGGCATCAGAATGTTTTTAATATTTTACGAAAGCTCCCAAATTGCTGAAGTGTTCCAGAACCTCCATAAGACGCGCAAGGTCTTGTTGTAAAACTGTCTTCAGTTTCATTACCATGTTATCGCAAAAGGTAGACGCCACAACGGTGTGTTTTTTTTTAACAATCTCTCAGTCTCCCACATACAAAGATACGCCTCTCACACTTAAAATGCACACTCGCATACATTTCTCACATCACAAAAATCTCTCAATCTTTCACACACTCTCACACCTCATTGTCTCTGCCTCACACACCGACAAACACACACACTTTCTTCATCCTTGATGATATCAATAGATTTGAATTTTGCATTAGGAACATAGTCAAACTGACAACCTAACACATTAAAATGTGATGTTGGATTTTTGTCATAACTTAAAAAAAAAAGAAAAGAAAAAAAGAGAGGCTGCACTCGGGTGGAAAAAAAGCACGTACGTCAAATACACAAGAGGCTCTGCACACTTGAACAGTTATTGCCAAGAAGAGCAGAAAAATTTGTGTTTGTGGGCGACGCACTTGTGTCAGACAAATTTTGGTTTTCCGCATTGAAGGTCAAACCACAAATGCATTCTGGGAGACTTCAGGTGACGCTAGAAGTCCTGACAGCCTGGATTAGTCGAGCAACTGTGCCAAAGCTACATGTTCTACTCTGAAATAGCTGGTAATCCATGGCTATACCATTTAAACATGTATATATTATATACATGACATTTAGCTCTGTATTTTACAAGTACAATAATTCAAACAAAAAGCAATAGGCCTACATATCAGGAACATGTAAGGTAGCCTTATCAAGGTCGCTGATGAAGCATGCTAGCACATGGATGTTAACTAATTTGCTGCCATTAACGGCTATAGAAGTCAAAAAAACGATTTCTATTAGTTTAACATTTTTCCCCCACTTTTGTTAAGAGTATGAAAACATAGAAAAACATTTTTATTGTACATTTAGAACATATATAAAATTTGTTTTGAGTTAACTAGTGAAGTAATGCGATTAATTATGATTAAAAAATGTAATCGCCTGACGCCCCTAATTTTTAATAATTAATAATCTTTTTTTTAAGAAAAAAAAAGACAAGATTATTACAAATGTTAAAACATTTTTTTTTAATCACTTCTTTTTTTTTTTATTAAGAAAAGATTAATAAAAAAAAATGGCGCATCGCATGACTAGTTAACTCAAGATTATTCACACATTTTATATCTGTTCTAAATGTACAATATTTTTTTCTAGGTTTTCATACTCTGGCTAACAAAAGTGGAAACAAATTTTAACTAATAGAAATAGTTCAAATTAACTTTTTACATCTATAACCCGTCAATGGCAGTGAATGGGTTAATAGACCCAAAGTTATTAGCATAACATTAGCATTTTAGTCCAACAACAGCACACCAATATTTTTAAGATAGTACAAGTACAGTATGTTTAAGTGTGCTGGTTGAATTTTTGAGTTTGACATTGCGGACAGCCGCGTAGCTTAATGTAGAGCCTGCATTTATCTGGGTTCGTTAAGGGATTTGTAAACAGAACAACAACAACAAAAATCCCTTTAAAGTTCTTTTGAAGGTGTCCCAAGGACATTGTTGACCATATTTACTAGTGATGCACCGAATATACGCCCACCGAAAATCTTCGGCCGAAAATGGCAAAAATTAGCATTTTCAGCATTCGGGCGATATAAAATTCAAGCCGAAAGAATATGGCCGAAAGGGGATGTTGTGGTGACGCAAGCAAAAACAAAAAAAAGCTGCAAGCAAGTGTCTGTTTGAATTAAACACCAAACACAGGAGTGAGTGTCCGCCTTGCTCGCTGGCATTTGTGAGTAACAGTAGCTTCATTGTGCACACAAAAAAAAGAGAGTGCTGCCGAGTACTGCACGACAGGTGAGCCACTCTTTCTCCTGCAGCACCTTTCTTTTTTTCTTTTTCTTTGATTTTTCTTTTTCACTTGCATTCTGGTGGCCGTGCGTAATACGTTAGCTAACGTTAGCACTATTGCTATCAACAATTTTAAACAAGTAAACACTTTCCACTATCTCCGGTTGACTACAGATCTGTACAGGACGCCATGTGTGACTTTGCAGTCCGTTCCCAAAGCCGATTGGCTGGTGCAAAGAAATGTATTTATTTTTAAACGTTGGTGAATTGCCGATTTTAAGTGCGCCCCACCGTGTCTCGCTCCAAATAGCCTACAAATGCGTCATCCGCACCGCACGCATCAGTGCCCCCCGGTGCGAAGTACTGTACATTAACTATAAAGTGCAATTGCATCGCCAGAAAATGCTCAGTTGCTCAGTTGGTGTTTAATGTACTATTCGCCAACATGTCTCTGATGTCTGTGGTGTGGACGCATTTCAATTTATATTGTGCTAAATAGGCCTAAACATTTTATAATAATATTATAATTTGAATTAATTATAATAAATGCAATAATAAAAAATTGGCATAATTTTTTGGGGCCGTTTCGGTTTTCGGCCAAGAATTTCTCATTTTTGGTTTTGGCCCAAAAAATTAATTTCGGTGCATCCCTTATATTTACTTTTTAAGAGCAAAAGTATTTCTAAGTTAAGTAAAAGGGAACATTAAATTCAATGGAGCCATCAGCCAAGTGTCATACCTCTGTTTTATGCTGCGCTGTGCCTGTGACTGGCCAATTTGCGTTTATTTTAGTGTTAGTTTATTAAGTTCCTACCCCATCAATCAAAGGCAGTAAAGGCCCAATTGTCCAGTGTCTTCAAAAGATTGTGCTGAGCGATTGTCCTGTTATGCGGTGTGTGTTAACAATTTTTCGTCCCCGATCTCCTCGAAAACGGCCAGAGCCGACAAACGTAAAGGTTAAACACGCTCCAATATTTATGATGGCAAATCCTCAGGTATGTGGTCAATAACAAGTCGGGCCATTTTGCAGACTCCAAGATGTTAATGGGAAAGGGACAATAGCCAATCAGAAAGCAACTTTGTGTCAGAAATCGAGGCTAAATCGAGGGTAAACTGAGTTGAGTTACACTGGGTGTCTGTATAACGTGTCTCCCAAGCCATTCACCACAGTAAATATGAGAACCGTTTACAATCGCTACCTTGAGACAGGATAAGCTAACAGTTAGCCTAGCTACTACTATTTCTTTTTCAACCACTTCCACTGTGTATTTTCCAGCAGTCAGCATACTTTGTGTAGACTGCCGCTCCTCATAGCTCAGTCTTAAGATGACGACTGACATCTAGTTTGGGGAGAAAGCTTTCAATTGTCATTGGAGGCATGGTGACATATCTGTGGTGTGCTGCCTTGGACATCTAGTACAACAAACACTATAGAGCAGTAAGGCTATATTTTTCATTTTTACCCCTTTTTCTTTCTTCCTATTCTTGTTTTTCTTTTTTACTTCAATTTATATTTTAAACTTCTAATGTGTTTGTCTTTATGTTTATATGTTCAATAAAAAACAAACCATATGTGTGAGGTAAAACACATTTAAAAATCCAACCGCTGTGGGTACACGCACGGGCCAATTCTCAACTCACTTGTAAATATGTCGTCGTCTTCTTCGTCGTCGTCATCTACGTCATCCTCGTCGTTGTACATGCTAGGCAGATCCTCGTAGTCGGACTCGCTAGGCATGTTCTCCTTGTCGTCTTCGTAGTCGATGATCACCGACGGCACTTCTCTTCTGTCCTGAGGAGCGCACTGACTGCTGACGTGCAACAAAGAGCTAGGAGCGAAGGCAAAGGGAGACGCAAGTGAAGGAAGTGCTTTTTTTTCACAATTTGTAACGAGATATATATAACTATATATATATATATAACTATATATAACTATATATAACTATATCTATACAACTATATAACTATATATATATATATATAACTATAACTATATATATAACTATATCTATATATATAACTATATATATATCTATAACTATATATATAACTATATATATATATATAACTATATATATAACTATATATATATATATATATATATATAACTATATATATATATATATAACTATATATATATATATAACTATATATATATATAACTATATATATATATATAACTATATATATATATAACTATATATATATAACTATATAACTATATATATAACTATAACTATATATATAACTATATATAACTATAACTATATATATAACTATATATATATAACTATAACTATATATAACTATAACTATATATAACTATAACTATATATATATATAACTATATATATAACTATATATATATATAACTATATATATATATAACTATATATATATATAACTATATATATATATAACTATATATATAACTATAACTATATATATATATAACTATAACTATATATAGCTATATATATATATATAACTATATATAACTATAGATATATATAACTATATATAACTATATATAACTATAGATATATATAACTATATATAACTATATCTAACTATATATAACTATATATAACTATATATAACTATATATAACTATATCTATATATAACTATATCTATATATCTATATATAACTATATCTATATAACTATATCTATATATCTATATAACTATAACTATATAACTATAACTATAACTATATATATAACTATAACTATATATATAACTATAACTATATATATAACTATAACTATATATATAACTATAACTATATATATAACTATAACTATATATAACTATATATAACTATATATAACTATATATAACTATATATAACTATATATATATATATAACTATATATAACTATATATATCTATAACTATAACTATATAACTATATATAACTATATAACTATATATATAACTATATAACTATATAACTATATAACTATAACTATAACTATAACTATATATAACTATAACTATATATATATATAACTATATATAACTATATATATAACTATAACTATATATATATAACTATATAACTATATATATATAACTATATAACTATATATATATAACTATATATATATATAACTATAACTATAACTATATATAACTATATAAGTATATATAACTATAACTATATATAACTATATAAGTATATATATATATAACTATAACTATATCTATATAACTATAACTATAACTATATATATATAACTATAACTATATAACTATATCTATATAACTATAACTATAACTATATCTATATAACTATAACTATAACTATATCTATAACTATAACTATATCTATAACTATATCTATAACTATAACTATAACTATATCTATAACTATATCTATAACTATAACTATAACTATATATAACTATATATATATATAACTATATAACTATATAACTATATATATATATATAACTATATAACTATATATATAACTATATATATAACTATATAACTATATATAACTATATATAACTATATATAACTATATATATATATATAACTATATATATATATAACTATATATATATAACTATATATATATAACTATATATATATAACTATATATATATATATAACTATATATATATATAACTATATATATATATAACTATATATATATATATAACTATATATATATATAACTATATATATATATATAACTATATATATATATATAACTATATATATATATATAACTATATATATATATATAACTATATATATATATAACTATATATATATAACTATATATATATATAACTATATATATATATATATAACTATATATATATAACTATATATATATATATATATATATATATAACTATATATATATATATATAACTATATATATATATATATAACTATATATATATATATAACTATAACTATATATATATATATATATAACTATATATATATAACTATAACTATAACTATAACTATATATATAACTATAACTATATATATAACTATATATATATATAACTATATATATATAACTATAACTATATATATATATATAACTATATATATATAACTATATATATATAACTATATATATATATATATATATATATAACTATAACTATATATAACTATATATATATATATAACTATATAACTATAACTAACTATATAAATCTATAACTATATATATCTATAACTATATATCTATCTAACTATATATCTATCTATATAACTATATAACTATATCTATCTATATATATATATATATATCTATATATATATATATATATCTATCTATATAACTATATATATTCCCATCCCATTCCCATCAATTTCATATGATGATTGTGTAACCACATCCAGCTTTCAGACTAACTATATGCAGTGTCATGACCCTTTACATCCCTGCCCAAATGGCTTTTGGCAAACACAAGACGGCAGCGTGGGAGCTTATGTAAGATCCAATCAGATATCATGTGACTTTTCTACAAACAGGAAGATAGTAAGGAGCTCTTCTAAAGGAACAGCTGATCGCGTTATGTCAGGCCGACTTGCTGCCGGGGACGCCTACGCTACTGCGCACAGTCGTGCCCACACAAACAAACGCTCAGTTTAAATAAATTAGGCCATGTTGCACTGTGTTCGGTTTTGGTGTTGATTTTGGATCCGTGCGACCTCGATAGGGTATGTTTGATATTAGCAGGCAACCTGACATACACACACAAGCTAATGCCTAATAAACAGCATGGGCGTTGCTAATTAAAGTGTTTATGCTCTGATTAGAGACAATTCAAGGGGTAAAGAAGCAACCTTACAAAATTTACACTGCATGGTAAATGCATAGAAATAAATATCTTCAGATTGGAATGAGGCCAGGTCAACCCAGGCCAATAAACGCTAGGTTACACTCAATATTTGGATAGTTTATGTACCAGTATATCAGAGTGAGAAGCAGATTTATTGGCTAAGTTACAAGTATGTAAAAACAAACAAGGAATTTGCCTCTGCAGTCGCAAACTGTCAGATAAACACGAAAAATAATGACCGAAAGAGGGAAACAGAACGTGAAGCCTGGTGGTTCGCTAGTTAGCGCCCCGAGTTTCTTAGCTGGAAATGTGGGTTCTTTTACGTGATCAGTCATTGTACATGGTCAAATTGGATATGCAGCTATCACTTGAAGTGTAAATGCAAATTGATTTTTAAAAATTGGACATAGAAATGTATAAAAAAAAAATTGTATACAAAATATTAGGGAGGGTCGATAAATACCACCCTTTTTTTTTTAGACCGATACGATACCTAAATCTTCAGTACTCACGATAATAAAAGTTCCAAAAAAACAATGACAGATAATAAAAATGAAAAAAAGACATACATATTCCAACTACAGCAAATTTCCTTAAAATTGAATTAAATTAATGGCAAATATATTTTTTCAATGTGCTCATAAAACTAATTTTGCATAGCGCACACAATAAAAGGAATTTCAAATAAATAAATCGATAAATAAGATGAAACAAATAATCCAGTAGCCAAAAAAATATGTGGTCATACAACTTATTTTTAAGGAATACAATGAAGTGCAAAGAATTCAATTCGATACAATAGGGCTTCAAGTAATTTAGTAAGATCTACCATGTTTAGTGTGATGTTTAATTATATCTTGTTTTGAAATCTATGCTTTTAATTTGGAAGGCTGCTTCTGTATTTCCATTTCCTGTTTCACGTTCACTCGTCCATCCCTACAAAGAATAAATGGCCACTTGGATTTGCAGTGCAAATCCAGCCGAGTATGAGCAGCTAACCTACAAATTGAACCTCACCACAAGACGCATCGGAATGAATGCCAAACGCTGATCCATAATCCCTCCCTGTTTCACTATCGGCTTTAATGACCCCGACGTCTGGTGGCGACTTACCTCTCAAACCTCTGCATGGACAGCGCCAGCGTTTTGTTGAGCTCCTCGATGATGCGGCTGGGCGCGTGCAAGCTGCCGTACTGCAATTGCAGAGGGTGTCCGTGGTTCTGGTGGAAAGCGGACAGTGCGGCCAGCTGCGAGGGTCGCAGCGTCCCGTGGTGGCCCGGCATCACCTGGGTGGCGCCGCACTTTTGGGACAGAGCGCTGAGGGGGTTGGGGGACGGGGACGTGATGCAGTCCAGTCCCCCCGGAGGCACGCAAATCATGACTTTCTTAGGCGGGAGGGGCGGCGAGTGCTTTGCCCCGGGCATGCAGGGCAATTTCATTGGCTGGCAGGAATCTAGAGAGGAAGACAGAAGTTGAAATTAGGACTTTCAGGTACATGTATTACACGTGTGTTTGTTCCGACAAACAAACAAAGCTCGTGGAGCTCAGACGCACGCTTGATGGAATTAGGTCAGCTTAATGTCACTTTGTGCAGACTGACAGATTGACAATGATGGCCATGGCTGACCACAGGAGAATTGAATGGAAGTACTACAACACTTAGAATGTGGCTCTTAACTCCAGGAGTATTTCGAGAGCCATTTTGAGGTTACAGATGGTGCGGAATGAACTATTTTGCACAAGGAAAGAAGCTTGGTGTTTTCATAAATGTATTGACATGACGAGCCTTTTCCGGATCTCCAGAGAAAATTAATCAAATTCACATCTGGGCTCCGACTGGTTACTTGCCCATACTTGCTGGTTTTCATTCCACTGTTTTGGATTTGTTTAAGGGGAACCAACCCCCCAAAATATTTTCGACATTATGTTCTATTCAGCCCCACTTGTCTAAATACGGTACTCTGGTTAATATTGAGTTAAGCAGCAAAATCCAGCAGACGACCATTTTGCCACTTGCTGTCGACTGAAGATGACATCACTGTTGCTCCGGTTTCAAGTAATAACCAATCACAGCTCAGCTTCAGAAAACAGGTGAGCTGTGATTGGTTCTTGACTGAGCCCTGAGCAACACTGATGTCATCTTAAGTCAACAGCAAGTGGCAAAATGGCCGCCCCCTGAGATGGATAAAAGCGGCTGGATTTTGCTTCATAACTCATATTCCACAAATGTAATATTAATCAGAACGTCATATTTAGCCTAGTGAGGTCACATACAACATATTACTGTCAATAAATGTTTAAGGTTGACTTCCACTTCCAGTTTTTATCAATATCAGAAGGCGGCCATTTTGCCACTTGCTGTCGAGTGAAAATGACATCACAGTTGCTCAGGTAATAGTCAGTGTTAATTTTGACAATACATTTTTATTTAGTTTTAGTTGTAGTCTTTTGACTAAAATTAATTAATGTTTTAGTCATAATTTAGTCATCTGATTGTATTTTAGTTTGAATCCAATTTTAGTCGACGAAAATAAAGAGCAATTTTAGTTGACTAAATTGACAGTTAAGTCAATTTTTTCCTTCAGCATACATTTTACATATAAAATTCTAACACACCTATTTGTACATGTAGTTTAACATGCAAGACACATTTAATACAACGGTGTTGAACTGACAATAATATAGCTTAGTTTTCACCTAAATAAAAAAAGTGCATAATTGCTTGGGAATTTTTCTTACAGCTGCACAATGAATGTAAAAATGTTTGTACATTAAATAAAGTGCAGTGAACAATGAACAGTTTCTGAGTGGTTTTTTTCTCCCACCCGCATTTCATTCCTTCTGATTGGATTGTGTGAATTTTCGCGACTGTGTTGTTTTCATTTTCGTTGATGAAATTGTCAGTCAATTTTAGTTATCGTTATAATGAATGGCTTCTTTTTTTAGTTTTCGTGTAATTTTCGTCTGAAATTTTTCGGGACGAAAATTATGACGAAAAATTTTTTCGTCAACAAAATTATCATTGGTAATAACCAATCACAGCTCAGGTTCAGAAAACAGGTGAACTGTGATTGGTCGTTGCCTGAGCCCTGAGCAACTGTGATGTCATCTTCAGTCGACAGCAAGTGACAAAATGGCCAACCCTTGAGATGGATAAAAACGGCTGCATTTTGCTGCATACCTCATATTCCACAAATGTAATATTAATCAGAATGTCATGTTTAGACTAATGAGGTCACATTTAACATATTATTGTCAAGAAATGCTTAAGGTTGACTACTTTTAAGTGTTTATTAAATAGAATTAATTACTGCATTAGTGAAGGTTTACAATTGGACATTCATTTGACTTTAACTCCAGTTTCACTTTACATGAATTCAAACAACTTCCCAAAATGGTACAAATAACAAATATATTAGCTGACCTGTGCTATGGTTTGGGATGCGAGCAAAAGGCTTGGGCGGGAGAGCTGGCGGCTGCTTGTGGTAGAGCGGCGGCTTAGCGGGGTTGTCCTGAAGGTCGCCTGGGTATGTGACAGACTTCTTGGGGGCGAGAAGTATGGACGACTTGACGGGGGGCTCCTGAGTGCAGACGCCGCCGTCCATCGAGGATCGAAAGTCACCCGTTGCTGAGCAGAAGGGGAGGAAACAATTTACTTGGAAAAATAGAAAGAAGCAAGAATCTTTTGGGCACAACTCGACAATAGCATTCTTTCAAGAATGTACATGAACATCCCCACATGGACCAAAACAACATTCAGCAGTCGCACAGCTTTCTTCCTTCCAGTTTGATTGTTATTGCTCTCATAAATATAGCAACATTTTTCGCAACATTTTTTTGGGTAAAATTATCAGTTTTATGTTGAAATATTCAACTTTATTTTCTGATTATTAGAAATGTATTCACATAAAATTCAGACATTTATAAGTTTAAAAAACAAAATTACAACTATATTGGCATCACAACTGTTGCAATATTATTCTCTGACTCTTTCCCATATTGCTGTTTAGTATTGTAAAATTGTGACTTATCTTTTTTTCCTAGTAATACTGATATTTTTTATTGAAGTACCTTCACAATACAAACAGAAGGACTGGAGAATCCTTCTGTTTGTATTCTCAATAAATTGGAACTTTTTCTAATTATTACTGCCATTATTTTATTTAACAAGACTTGAAATTATAATAATGAACCTTTATGCTCATAAAATTTGTCATTTTTTAAAGTATTACTTCAGCTTGCTACTTTATGCTTAAAGTATCAAATTATTCTTGTGAAATTACAACTTTAATATTGTCGCTGTCCTGTAAAAAACATAAATGGGCACAAGTGTTTTTCACAGGACAGCGATATTTAAATTTCTTGTATTTAGTTTTTTCCCCTTTAAGGTATTATAACTTTATTCTCATTCTAATTCCAATAGAGTGGTTATTTTTTCCAGTGTGGTAAATACACTCTTCCATACTTAAACTTCACGACTCAAAGTCTCTTTTCACATTGACATCCCTCTATTAATGCATGCGTCTATATCTTCTTTTGGGGCTGAACCCACAAATTCCATGCAATATAATAAATATACTACATGTTCTCTACTTCTCGTTTCACATCTTAGCAGCAATGGTTGGACAAAGTCAATTTGTTGTTTTTCATATCCTGTTGCATGTAGTACCCCCGCCGCAAAGTGCTTTTAATTACACTATTTTGGAATACGGGCCGTCTGAGGCAAATCCAATCGAGAACAAAGCATTTGTAAAAATAAAAATAAATTTTTAAAAAATGTATTGAAAGATTGTATCGGTCGATACCCTGCTTGATTCTTGAAGAGTGCACTTCAGAGCGCGCTGATTAATGAAGAGATGAAGAACTCAAAGAGCAGCCAGTTGAGCTTTCATCTTACAGGCATAATTTGAGAGCAAAAAGGCCGTGCCATTATGATGATGATGATGATGATGATGATGATGTGGTATGAAGGAGCTCACCTTTCTCAAAGATCTCCTTTAGCACTCCCCTCTTGATCAGTTCATCTCGACTCTGTCGCACTGACATCTTCCTCTCCAGTGCTAGGTGAGCGGGAAAAAAGAAGAATATGTATTCAACCATCTGCTTTCTGTATCTTCACTTGTGTCGTAGGTGAGGTGCAACCTAAATTAAAATGCATGATAACCTCTCAAGGCTCGAAATAATTATCTTTAAGTTTTGCGAATCCGTCACTTCATTTGAAGAGCAACTTTCTAATGTTGTGGAGCTTTTTTTTTTAAGACCGCAAAAGCCAATTCATTGTGAAAACAAACAAGGTACACTGGTATTTTCAATATTTTATCCTAATGTATATTAATATACTTTTAACCTTATAGGTCACTCCTCCTGGCTGACATACGTCATAATGTCCATCCATTCATCCATCCATTATCAGCTTATCCAGTATGATTTTCTCTCCACAATCCAGACACTTATTTGTCTGCTATGTTGAAAGTTCTCCGCTAGCCATCTGTGAAAAGTGTACCACATCACCCAAACATTTATTCTGGTGTTCAACGCACCATTCGTGTCACTCTTGGTTTAGCTTAGCAATTAGCATGGCTTCTCAGTCTTACCCAAGTATAGGTTAATTCGTTGCAGTACCGAACCGTAGCTCGTTGCTAGCTAACTGGTTTGCCGCAAGCGCGTCCAACCCAACGAGGCCATGCGGAACCGGTGATTCTCAGTTTTGCTATTCGATGTGTTTTGATGAGGCGCAAAACACTAATTTTGACTCGCAAACTGCAAAGCGAAACTGCTTATTTCGAGCCTTGCTGTTACAGTAAACCTAATTTGTCAAATTTCACAACCTGTTGATTCAAGAATTGACCAATACGTTTCCTGGTTTAATTAGACATTGTATTTAAAGCTGCTCAATGCAGGAAATTTAATTTTGAATCGCTACTGCCACCTGCTGCTGAAAAATGAAACTGCGCACACACACTTCCTCGCACGTGACGTCACATCCGCAGACAGAGGGTGGGAAATTCGAACCCGAATCCAGTCTGAAAGCTATTGGCCAGAGGGTTTGCAGGAGTACCCACTGTGACTAGCCAAGGTCTTAATCTACTAATTAGAAGATGTTTGAGTCATAAATGGTCAAATAAAAAGGCTATTGTAAAGATATTTTGGGCAAATTGCTACGTAGGGCTGTTTTAAAGTAGTCTTCTTCATGCCGTTTACATTTTGACAACATGAGACCAAGATGTACACTTGATTCAACATGACCTCACCATTGTGAGGCTTCCAACGGAATTGTAAGAAACTGGGCCACTGAGCTTACAATGTCACCAAGTGTTCAACATGTTGCAATAGATACCTAGGGACCAGAATAGTCACAAAACGGCATATAAGTCGATGTCCTTGGATATTTATTGGTCGATTCATGGATCAAACGCCTTTTGCGAATTTTGCCATTCGACTTTTTATGGAGTAGTGCATTATGCATAATTGACTTTTTACGGCAAGTGCTTGTAAACAGAGTTGGGTCTCTGGAGTGCCTGCCCACCCATCAAGTGTGAAATCTTATGGGAGCTGCCAATTGCAGGAAATGTGTCTGTGTGTGAGCCTTTTGCAAATTCAGCTAATTTACATAATTGATGCTACACAGAGTTACACCCATGATGCAGCTAGATTCAGAGATCTGCAATTGTCAAATGTCGGATTACACGGAAGCACTATGAAGTCAATGTCAAAAGGTAAACAGAGCTGCAATGTTAACAGATTAGTGTTCGATCTGCTCCGATTTCCTTAATTTTGGGGGTTCGGGGATCGTATAAACTGATCTCATCTCTCTTCTCATAGGTCTGAAAAAGTCAGCCACCGTCCTCTTCTGCTAAAATGACTAATCGGTTTTTCATTTTTATTTGCGAGAAACTACTTAAAGTGCAGTTAAAACAACTCGTTTGTATTATTTCACAAATATTGTTCAATGTTTTCCAATGAAATAAGATTGGAACTCTGATGGTGTTTGTTGCTTATTATGAAAAAAAATAAAAATAAATAAATAAATAAATCGGGACAGGTAGGTCAGACTTTTTAAAAGATAGGAGCTCGGCCAGAAAATTGTGATCGCTGCACCCCTAGACTGGCATACTGAAACTCAGCAAATACTCGTTTTGCTTAGTTATCAATGTGGGGAAGAGGGGTATTCAGCGTTTGGACATGATTTGTGCCAGCCACACTGCTACACTAATTGACTATGACTACGTTTACATGCAGGCAATAACCCTCGTCAATATTCGGGTTTTTAAAAACCCGAATATGCTCTTATTCGGGTTTTTAAAAACCAGAATATGCTCTTATTCGGGTTTTTAAAAACCCGAATAAGAGCCCTGGGTTACTTCTTTCATAACCGGAATTCTTGCTCATATAAACGCAGTCGATACATCGAGGCAATGCTTTTCGCAGTGCACATGCTCGCCATTTTCTTCTTCGTCTTCTTCGCTTATGTGATTCGCAAGGAATCTTGGTCTTTGTAGTCACGACTTTGAATACATTGATTTCTCTACTGCGTTTTCATGTATCTCTACGGCGAAAACTCCACAGTTTGTGTTTGTAAATACAAGCATAAAAGTCCATGCTTCTGGCATGCAACCCACTGGAAATACTCAAGCCGTTGTCAACAAACATGACTTCTGGAGCGAGGAAGAAACCGACTACTTTATTTAGCGTGGTGAGTGACATAAATATATTGTCTTTTATTGAACGTATATATAGTAAGTTAAAAGCGGAAATGTGGTGGCTTCATGCAAGCACCATTCATTTGCAGTCGGCATGCAGAGGAGAAAACATCTCCTGCCCGATCCTCACTATCGAGCCTGGCTGTGGATTTCAGCTCTATTAACGGACAATCGGAGGAATTTGAGTTGAACACAGTTAAAATGCTGAATCGTGTTTGTCAAGATATGAACATAGGGCCTTGATTAAGAGAGGCGATAAAAGCGCCGAACCCAAAGAACTATTCCAACAACACTTTAGTGTGCTGCATAATGTACAAAATGGCCTGTAGCCAACGTGCACATAATTTTAGGCTTCAAAACGTAGAGGCGCTTAACATCTTCTGTCGGGACGGCTTGAGTAAAGATGTTAAGAAATCACAATCCTGTTTCAAAATCGACCCCGGCATAAAAAACAATTAGGAAAGTGTAATGAGGATGAGCTGCAACACTTTGCACCATGTGTGCTTCACATACCAAGGAGCCGCCGTCTAAAATGAATCCTCACTGTCTATTCATAGCATTAGCGGCCTCTAATTAAGTCAGTGCGGATTAAAATAGCCTACACAGTCTAACAATAAAGAAACGAGACTACTGCAAATGTACTCGAGTCACAATACCAAAACTTGAGTTTTGTCTCATCAAGCTTTTTGTGCACATCAAACAAGATTGGCACAACACAAGGGAGGCAATTAATTACATGGGGGAATAATTTTTTTTTTCGAGTTCTGTCTGACAACTGTTACCTTATTTTTGGGTGCACAACCCAAAACTGATCTCAGTTCTTCTCGATCACGTCAAATTTTTAAGATATAGGCGCCATTATGAAATAAATGTGTATGCACATAAATAAAACCCTATGATAGAATAGGTACAAGCTTTGAAAAAAAAAAAAAAAACAGCATAAAACTAAATAGAACTTGTAATGGTATGCTCATGGTTACAAGGTTAAGAGAAAAGCCAGCACTAATCCTCTTAATTCCTACTATACTAGCTTTCTATTGGCAGATATTGATAGTGACCTACCGGGAGCTGCACACATCTCTCACCGCGTCTCAATTGTGACTAAACAAGTTGCCACGTGTATGTAGACGAGTCCAATTGTAATTAGCTCTTCTTACTACAGTCTTACTACAGCTAATCGGTGGATTTCTGCTCATCTGGAGGGTCAACTGTGGAGAGAAAAACTTGATGTGCTAGACAAAAACTGACAACAGTTTTGGAATCAGCATGCTAATTTTAGTTTTAATCGTCAAAAAAAAAATTACTCAACAGAATTTTTCAAAATTGCTCCCCGATGTTTTTTCACCTTGTGCTGAATTTGTAAGTGCATACAATGAAATTAACTCTCTCATTTTATGGTTGCTTTTTGTCAAAACAACAAAAAAAAAAATGAACAAGCTTTTCATTAACAAAACAGTCCTTCTGGAAATTGTCGGTACACGTCCTTCAAAAATAAAATGTATCCACTGTCTTCTCAAAGACTCGGACGAAGGAAGCAACCACTTGTTCCTATCGTTGGTTTTCCCCCATTGCTCACCACGGAGCGTATGAGCGCATTTAGGGCTAGAGCAGCCAGCTTCTCGAGTTTTTCGTGACAAACCTTTACCAGAGGCGTTGCCACAAACCCGAGGAGGCGGGGTCGAGTGCACTTCAGTGACATCAAACGGTTACGGAAGCATAAAATTTAGAAAGGAGCAGAAAGCTAAAGAAGTCGCGTACGGACTTTTTTTCCATACTTGAATTGTAGACAGTTCGGGGATGCATATTATTGATAGAAATCCGCAGTACAGTGCAATTTCATAATATGGGGCCTTTAATTTTCCACATAGTCAAGCAAGAAAATGTAATCAAATGTAAATCATCAAGCATAAGCAGTTCGAGCACCTGTGGGACACCTCCGGTTTACTGTTTATCCCAAGTGTAAACCAGCAAGGGCAAAGTGGGGGGCGAAGCCTGGCTAAAAAGGTCAACGCCAGACGGACAGTGCTGCCATAAACTCAGGGATTATACTTCAGTTTCATCCAATATGAGAAGTAATTACGCAAAGCTTTACGTGACATAACGGCCAGGCGACAGGATGTGCGCCGTTACGCAACGCCATTAAGTCAAAAGCCTTAATGAGGATGCGTCTTTGAGATTTGACAGTCATTGTGTTTTTGCCGGAAAAATCCATCCGAAAATAGATGCATCAGTAGCGGCTTAGACTTGGAATTGCAGGCGATTTCATCAGAAAAGCCCAAGGAGCACAAAAAGACATTCAGTACAAATAATGGCACGCTGTAAAAACATAGCAATAGATTGCCTCAAGTCGCACATCATTACAAAATTACTCACACTAGAGCATTTGCCCCGACCCCCCCCACCCGCTGAGGATTACTTCTAGTCATTTTGTATAGTTCTACTGTGCAACATGATTGAATGAATAACTGGTGAGGGGAGCGATCGCATTAATCATGAACGCCTACACTGCCTTTGTGTGGCGGTCCCGGAGCCTGCAATGGCCTTTTTGTGACCCTGTGGATTATATCTCGTCCTTTTGTTTATTTCGATTATGCAATGTGCCACTTACCATCAAAAACTGCCCATGAATGATCGCTTTACAGTGATTGTATGACACATCTACACAGTGAACACGTGCCTCAGTGTGATCATGCTTACCTTTTTTTTTTACCCTGTGGATAGGGATGCACGAAAACTACCTGTCCAAAAATTATCGAGCCGATACTCAATACTCAATCAAACATGGTTGAGTACAGAATCTAGCAATCAATGAGCGACTCATTTGGACACCCTTAAAGCTGCGATAAGAAAGTTTAAATGTTATAAGCTTTTTACACATCTATATGCAGAAGCAATGCCCTGACGTGTTTACATCAACTGCGTCGATAAGCCTATTCAACTCTTTAAAATGGAGCCATTCGTTTCCAATTCTTTTTTTTTCTCTTCACTTCCGCGTGGTTTTTATTTCTTTGTTTGCGAGATTTGAATGTATTATTGGAATGCTCAAAAAATTAAATTAAAATAAAAGTTTCCACTTCTGCGCCATAACGCTTAGAAGCGTCTTTGAGTGTCTAATTAGATAGAAAAGCGCTATATAAATAAAAAATATATAAATAAACTCAAGTCGCAAGTTGACCCGCTCACTCTAGGCAGCGGAGCCCAACCCAAGACCGCCCCCTCATTTGAATAACATTACGACCTGACAGCGCATCTGCAGCATGAAATAAATAAGTGGGAGAGCAGAGCGTTTTTATTTATTGATCTTTAATTCTAGTCATATATTTATATTTTTATTTATTTCGACATTTATTTTTATTTCTATAATCTCGTTTTCTATTTATTTGGACTTTTATTCATTTATTTGAGGATATATATATTTTTGTTGTTTTTATTTCTATTTATATATTTTTTTGTATTTAATTTTTGAATTATATTTTTTATATTCATTTTTATTTTCACTTTTATTCATTCATTTATTGTTAATTTGGGCAGTTTTGGTCCTCCAGTGGCAAACAGTACAGATGACCTAATGTCAGTCTGCCTCTATTGTTTTGTCTTTATGCAAAGCTAAAGACAACTGAGGTGGCTTAAACATCCATCAGCGCTAAATATATGTGCAAGTGGAACGGTGCTACTGCTAATCAGGAAAAAGCCTTAAAATAAAGTTCTATTTTAAGACGCCCCTGTGTTGAGTTGGAAGGGGCCCCGAGTAGCCACTCAATCTGCAGCGCGAGATGAGAGGATTAGGCGCTCATCAGAGACTCGGCTCAGGGCATATTAAATCAGACTGGCATATCTGAGCGCTGCCCGTATTGATCTGAGAATGCTTCACTTCCACTGCGAAGTGACCCAGATAGTCGGAACACGTCCTACCAAAGCCCAGAGGCTCAACGCTGATTTTTCTGTTTTTGTTGTTCCTGAGGCAATCCTCTAAGCTTGAAAAAGAGAGTATTAAAACTTTCATGGGGACTAATCAATGAGACGCTCGGGCATTAACGTAAAAACAACAGAGGTTTGGATAAAACGCAATGAGAGTCATACAGTGGGCTTTAAATTTGTATTTGGCTTTTTTTTTCTATACACATACAAGCTACACAAAACTGATGTCCTTAACTCATTCACTGCCATTGACAGCTATAAATGTCAAAAATTCATTTGAACTATTTCTATTAGTTAAAACATGTTTCTTACTTTTGTTAACAAGAGTATGAAAACATAGAAAACATTTTTTATTGTACATTTAGAACAGATATAAAATGTGTGATTAATTGTGAGTTAACTAGTGAAGTCATGCGATTAATTATAATTCAAAAAAATAATCGCCTGACGAGATGATTATTAATAATTAGGGGCGTCGGGCGATTATTTTTTTATTTATCGTCATTAATCGCATGACTTCAATAGTTAACTCATGATTAATCACAAATGTTATATCTGTTCTAAATGTACAATAAAAAAATCTAGGTTTTCATACTCTTGTTAACAAAAGTGGAAAAAACTGTTCAACTAATAGAAATAGTTCAAATTAATTTTTGACGTCTAAAGCAGTCAATGGCAGTGAATGAGTTAAAGGTAAAATTTGTCAGATTTCACTGCTGCTACCAATATACTGTATTATTGCACTGACGTAGAAC
The DNA here is from genome assembly GCF_054856555.1 of Leptonotus elevatus. Taxonomy (NCBI): domain Eukaryota; kingdom Metazoa; phylum Chordata; class Actinopteri; order Syngnathiformes; family Syngnathidae; genus Leptonotus; species Leptonotus elevatus. Next base: position 19,906,939 of record NC_141239.1, on the reverse strand, counting down.
GGCATTGAAGCATCCAGACAGCTGCTCTTAATATTTCAGCTGCTCCTAATATTTAGATTTTCTATTGATTTCATACGCATAAATATCAGTGCTGTTACTATCAAATCTTTTTTTAAATCTATTATCCTATCGATTATTCCATCAAATAATCGAGAGTTCCTGTCTTCTTCTGGGCAAGTTTAGTGCTTGACTGCCCTCTACTGGTTAAGTGATGAATGAACACCTAAAACCAAGGGTCAGGTTATATTTTGGAATAATTACAGCCCAAGGGCTTTTCGGGACGATCAGAACTTCCTTCCCTCTGTTATGGGGAAGCTCAGTGTGCGGTATTGTATTATAAAAACCCACTAAGTATGAAATCAGTTCGGCCACTAGATGGTGCACTAAGAGAAAAAATGATAGAAATGTCTTATCTAGCTTTTATTTTGAAGTTATCCCTCAGAAGCAATTGTTATGGCGGCTGAGTTGACTTTACTCCGTATTGACGCTGGCCTGTTCGATCCTTTAGTGCACACAGGAAGACTTAACTGGAGTGCAATATTGAATTTCCAATTATCATGTTGTTGAACGTTTTTTCAGAAAAAACATTTCTGTCTCATGTGGGCATTCCATTGGGAAAACTACCAATATATTAATTAGAATTATCTTGCCCAGAGGAGTTGTGCCAGATCAGCGGAAGTGTGGGTGGATTTAGCTCAATTTGCACTGTCCATCCATTTCCTGAACTGTTTATCCTCACTAGAGTCTTGTGTCTATCCAAACTGGTGGCAAAAAACATAAAAGTGTCATTAAGATCATAGTGATGGATATTTTGTATTTGACGCACTGTTCTACTTGAGAGGGCAAACCGAGTTGAAAATGAATAAACAACGCCTCTGATGCAAAGTAGTGTACGCCATTTTGCCTCAATTGCTGAACAATCAATTCCCCACCATCGATCAATTCTTAATGATTTATTTATTCATAGTTATGCTCCGCTCTAGCGCGTGTGATAAAACCTAAATAAATAAATTGTACATTGGCTTGACAGCTTCAGAACTAGGACAAAAAACACAGATAATGCAAATCGTGATCATAAAATTGTCATCTGTATTCCATCAAATAAGGTCAATACGGCGAGATCGACACCCGTCTTAGCGTTGACTGACTACATGTGGCAAACGTACCACTTTCCATTTCAACACCAATCAATTGCAACAGGGTTCAAAAGGTCCTTCCAAGTCAATAGCGCTTGCTGAATGAGACGAGTAGGAATTACCGCCTTTCAATGCCACCGCGGTCTGTTGACTTTTAAAATCTCATCTGGCTTCAAATCAAAATGTAGCTAAATGTACAATTATGGCTAATGATTGTTCCATGACTCTCAACCCAAACGGTTCCAAAAATTGTTGCACACTTTTACGGGAAATGAACAAATGGTGAGCTCATGGTCAGAAAAGCAATGATGCCATAGCATCATAAAATGTTCGGAGCACTTAACGGCATCCACTCAAACTCGTCTGACGTCATCCAGCTCCTTTGGGGATGCATTTGCTTGCTATCCAGGGGATGGCAAGGTGAGTTTATGCAGATACTTAATTCGTCCCCAAGGAAATTCGGGGACTTTTAATGGGTTGCTACAATTTGCTTTGATGAAGTTCTCTGTTGATTAAATGCTCCACTCTCGTTAGCATTTCGGCTTAGAACTTTTCAAGCATTTTATTTACAACTTGTGAAGGAATAGCATTTTTTTTTTTTTTTTTTTACTTTAACAGTTTCATGCATCTCCCTCAATTTGATGTGACAGCGTGGACCTGATCTTCCAAGCTGCATGTGAACCAAATTCACTTAAAAACAAAACATTGCACTCCAAAGGTCACTTTTGTTAAGTGTGCATGCAATCCACTGCTACGGTGAATCAAAACAATATCGCAAGAACAATAGCAGCAAGTGAATAATTTGAAGAGCGACCTTTATGTAGAATTAAAAAAGCGCTTAACACAAAGGAATGAAAAGAGCTTTTTGCTTCCATGGAGCATCTTTTGGCCTCTTTATGTTGTCTAGTGATGCTTGTTAGAATGTGATGGTGGAATTTAAAATGTAAACAGTACAGGACTAAAAACAAAGCAAAACGTATGCATGGCTATTAACTCATTTGCTCCCAAAAATTTATACATCTGTTCTATTTAAAATGTTTTAAGTGTCCCAAAGACATATTTAAAGGTTTTTTTTGTTTTATGCTAGAGCATACAGAAGGCTTTGATGCAGCCTCTGAATTGCAATGGTAGTTATTACAAAAAGGGCCAGCAGAGTATAAGAGACCAACCAGGGCCATGTTGCAAATAAGCTGATTTCCCCACAGTTCTAAACAGATATTTGTGAAGAATGATGAAACTTAGTTATATTCTAATGCTAATTGCTGCAAAACGGAAACAGACACATACTTTTTTTTTACGGATGAAAGAAGAGACTCTAAACTTTCTCTTGGTAGGTTCCATGTTATTATAGCAATAGAACACAATATTCTGTGGGCCTTGCAAAAATCAGTCAAAACCCAGTAAAACAGCCGGGAGCGAAGGGGGTTGCTTCAGTGAAAATGGCTGCGAGTGAATAAGTTACAAATGGCACCTGATGTGCAGAAAGTTAAACATTACAAAGAAATAGTCCTCTCCTTGTTCCAATAGACGTCTGGTCCAGATGAATAAATGCCTCTCCCCAATTAGTAGCCTCGTTTTAATAACAGCGGTGACAATTCTTAGGAACAGAAGAAACGAGTCTCTACTGCAGCATATTCAACGCCACATGATTAAAAATAAATAAAAGCCTCCTCTTAAATACGTGCCTGCTTTAAATAAATGATTTCCCCGTCAGAGAAATGATGCATTACAGCGGGCTAAAAGACAATAGAAAACAAGTAGTGGGGCAGGTGCATCCACTTGAATTAACACCTCTCCACAAACAGATACTCCATTTTATTAAATGCATGGTGTGCAGAAAGCCACAAGAAATATGCTGCTTACCGTATGTGCTTAAGTAGCAGACTGCAATATTCAACGCCTTGCCTCTGTTAGTCAACAGGTGCGCCCACTTGAATGAAATCCTCTACCTCAATAGCCACCTCAATTATTAGACTCAGGAGAAAAATTCCCTCTGTGACACAATTAACCGCCATCAATCAACCAGTCTAACGACCTCCACTCCAATAGATGCCTCCTTTGAATAAGCATAGTAAAAACTGTGCCCTGGATCGAAACGTTTTTTTCTTTTAGGTGTTCTGAGCACTGCAGAACAGCAACCATAAAATTAAATATACATTGAATGTCAAGATTTTTTTATTTATTATTCCTTTTGATCACATCTTCAGGGATCTAACTACGTAAACTAGAACATCCTGTCCTGTGGAGACAAGATTCAGGTCTGCTTGTCTTTTGCTTTCCCAACCTAAGGAGATGGAATCTGACAAAAACGACCGCCCTGCCGTCAAGCCGACTGACAGCAGAAGTCAGGGATGAATCAGCCCGGACAAATTACATCCATCCACATCCGACGCCAGACCACGTCCTTCACTCGTCCCTCATATTACCGGAGTGCTAGATGGGAAAGAAGTCTAAAAAGGAGGCTTCAAGATACCAAATAATTTGTGCCATCTCCTAGCAGCCTCCAGACTGCAACTTAATGCATTTTTAAAATGATTTTCCACCCTCCGCAACCAAGCACACACGATATTTAGACTTCAGAGAGCACAATGTCGGCTGGTCGTACTGTTCCGATGTGTTTTAGCAGAATTAGGCAAAAACTACACAAACAATTAACTTTGCAGAGGGCAAAACTCTAAACCTATTGGAATTCAGATACAAATTTAGAGTTTGTCTTTCTTCATCGTTTGTGTCACAATGGAAGCATTCCCCCTGCCTCTGAATTCAAATGGTTAAGTCCTCCTGCCCGTCTCATCCCAACGTCTTTTTCCATGACAACCCAGCCTGCTAATGTATGAATAGACAACCAAATAATAGAAAGACATTAGTTAGTGAATTTTTTTCTCCTGTTTTTCCTTCCTTCCTTCACTCCCATCTAATACCAACATTTCACGTTTTTAATGGATGACAAATTGGCATAATTTTTTTTTTTTAATTCAAATAAAAAGATGACAGTTGGAGAAATCAGTACGATAGAACAGCACCAAAATTCAAAGTGCACAGCCCTGTCTTTCTAATACAGTGGTGTCAAAGTCCGGTCCTTGAGGGCCAGTGAATACATTAATGAATGACAAAGTAGCTAGCTAGCTAGCCTACAAAGGCGCACACAAATTAAACAAATGAAAATACATTACTACACACCTTACTTTATGGTTTGTTTTATTAACTCATTTGCGCCCAAACACGTATAAAAATGTTCTATTTTAAATATTGCTATGGTCCCAAAAACATATTTATACGTTTTTTATGTGTTTTTTTTTATGCTCGAGCATACAGAAGGCTCTGATGCAGCCTCTGACATGAAGAGGTCGCTTTAAGCAATGGTAGTTATTGCAAAAAACGGCCAGCAGGTGGCAGCAGAGTATAAGAGATCAACCAAGGCCATGTTGCAACAAGCCCTTTTCCCCACTGTTTTGAACAGGTTTGTGAATAATGATGAAACTTAGCTATATTCTAATGCTAATTGCTGCACAATAGAAACAAGATACAAATATACTATTTTTTCCTGATAAAAGAACATGAACATACCGGCTGAAGTCTGCTTGAACTTGTCACTCTTCTTCTTCCTCCATTTCCAGGGCTTGAGCAGGCGTCCGAGCGTGGCGAGCCTGCTCCGACATCGGATGGGCGGAGTGTGGGCGCCGGAGACCAAGGACTCGGATCTCATCACGGCCAGCCTCTCGACCTCTTCGGCTGCGAGGGAGCAAACGATAGACAAGGGAAGCTTAGATGAGGCCGAAAGGTGACGATAGTGTGTTATCGGTGCCAAAAGAGCGGGCAGTAGATGCAGCACTTAAGCTCACTAAAGTCCAAGCAGCATGAATCTGGGCCAAGTCGCCTACAGAATTCTCAAGTAACTGGATGAGTGTGAAAAACAATCCTGGCATAACAGACTGCATTAAAAATAAGCCGAAGAACCTATTATGTTAGTTCCACAAAAATTGAGAAATGCTGATTCTAATACACACCCCTAAAATTATTGGAATAGAAAAAGCGTAAAGATAGATAGATAAAACTAAATTAAGGAATACTCAAAACAACAACAAAAAATGAACAATCATTTGACATAACAAAACATCTCAAAATATATAATCTTAAAAATTAT